>NC_085973.1:600000-1200000 GCF_910591565.1 Cydia splendana | reverse complement strand
CCCACCGCACTACATGTGTTTCTTTTCCAAAACATTTCCTTCACAACTTAAATAGACGGAGCCCCGCAAGCGGGGCTCCTATTTCTGGGCCGTTTGCCCCTCGGGCATCTGAAGCTACCTAACGAACCTAACCTACTTATCTACCTACGCTTTTTTCCCCAAAGTGTAATGTTTTCACGGACGTCTCACTAAATCAATAGGTAGGTAGGTTAGGTTCGTTAGGTAGCTTCAGATGCCCGAAGGGCAAACCGCTCAGAAATAGGAGCCCCGCGAAGCGTGGCTCCGTCTAGTTAAGTTGCGAAGGAAATGTTTTTTGTAAAGAAACAGTCCGACGAACTTCAGATTTGATGTACACCCCAGCGTTTGTCAGGCAGCGCCACGAGTGTTAAAAATGGGAACTAAAAACTGTCAAAGCGGCGGCTAATGACTCGCTGTATTACATTACGGCTAGCCGTGTTGAAGAACGTATGGCGTCGAATACATTCCGGCGGATTCTCATTCAGCCGCATTCAATCCGGCTAATCGTTAAACCGCCGCATTTCAAAACGCCCCTGTTTTCGAAAACGGCTAGCCGTAATGTAATACGGCGGATTATACGATCCGACTGCGACATCTATATCTTCAGTAACGGACAATATTTCTAAACAAAGGCTTCTACAACCGTTGTTGCCACAAATGGTATTCAATCGATCGATCAAATGCCTCAATATATCGGAAATCGCATGCATCATATTACTGACGTTTGTCGAGGCCGTAAATATTTTGTTACTTTTCTTTTGTTAGCCTATCTATGGTTGATTGATAAAGAATGCCTTAAAGCACTAAGTCCGCCTTGTCATGTGCAATAATAGTTATTTGTTTTACAAGGGGGCAAAGCTGTTGTTTAACCGCTAGTGCTAATATTGATACCCGAGCAAGCGAAAGATTCCAAAATTTAAATTTAATTCGAAAAATGCAATCTTGAGCATTACGAGGGTTAAACAAAATTTGGCCCCGAGTGAAACACAAAAATTTTCACCACACCAACCCGAAGCAAACATTAAGTGTAAAATATCAAACATAATCAAACCAAATGAATGTTATTAAATATTTATCATCCAAAATCATCATTTAAAAGTCAATTCTACCAGCAAACATAAGAAAACAACTCAAAATTTGCATTTGATTACTTTGCCTCACATGTGAATAAAATGCAACTTTGATATCAATTTTTTAGTGCAAAGTAAGCCTTTCCGAGCTGGTGTGGTGAAAAGTAAATGAATATCTAAGCTTAAAATGACTCAAGCTTTGACGTACCTAATCTAATGGCCTGTATAGTAAACACCCCTATGATGGGCGGGGCACCAATAATGAGATCTATACAACAATTCCTGAGAAATTAGTAGGTATTTAACATTCAGTTTCTGCATAGGTACAGAGGGCCCACGTTCGACGTCTTGCCTCTCTGTTGCACTTATGAATTCGAACGTAAGTGAGACAGGAAGGCAACACGTCGAACGTGGTTCGCGGTAGGCCCTCTGGCACCGATTAACCATTAACACGAGTCATGGAGCTGCTTAAGTATGACGTTTCATTGTTTTCTTTCGAATTAAAAAACAAATAGAACATTCAACTTTTAACACGCAAACCTATCCATGAAATGTAAAAAAAACACCTACTCCAAATTTTATCTTAACGTCTTAGATACATATAGACTTACTATTGATCTGATTCTAATTTATTTAAATTAGTTGAGTTCACTACCTCCTTAAGTGGCTCCACGTTGCATATGAACAATTTAATGGTCTTAAAATAAGTACAATTGTATTCATAAAAAACATTTAAGTATAAACTTTTGTTACTGTTTCGCAAACCTCTGTGAGGCCATGTTTTTGCTGAACTAAAATAAAAATAAGTAGCCTTGCACGATCAGCTTTAAAAACTTACAGAAAAAAACAGTTCACGTCGTAACGTAACGTCAACGATACTCCACACTATTGGGAAAAAGCAAAAAAACATAAAAAAAAAATATCTTTTTTTATGGCAGCCAGGTACTCTAAAAAAACTTTCTTTATACTTTTCATTTTACAGTTCTGTCGCAATGCATGATGTATGTATCCATGTCAAATTGTAGCTTTCTAGAACTAACGATCACGGAGCAAAGCCTCGGACAGACAGACAGACAGACAGACATGGCGAAACTATAAGGGTTTCTAGGTGACTACGAAACCCTAAAAATCAAACAGGTACTTAATTAATCAACACTTACTCTGATTCCATTGTTAACAATTCAAATATTGATTTTACTATTCGTAAATAACTAGAAAAAACAGTTGAAAAGCTACACGTTTAATAGCCATGAGTAAAACCGCTCAACTGACACATCTGGCCTTGTAGCAGTTGTTGATACTAAAATATTCGCAAACATTATTCGAGTATTACGGGACGTAAGAGACGCCGCTATTGTTGTGTCTGTCTCTTTCACTCGATTTCGGCGACTGGCGCCAAATGACATCATCAAGTGTCAGAGGGGCTACCGCGAAAACAGAAATTCGCAAATTGCGGGGATCTTTCTCTTTTACTCCAATGAAGGCGTAATTAGAGTGACAGAGAAAAATGCCCGCAATTGACGTTTTTCGATTTTCACGGTAGCCGTCCTGGTTCAAGGGAGATACGTGTTCAGAGTACTTTATGTGTATTGTCGTAACATCCATTGGCAAAGCTGTTTGAATTTGGAACTTGTTGCTCGGGAATACGGTGCAAAATTAAATGAGATTTTCAATGGCTGTTACGTCTGATATTCGTCTGTTGTTCCTCGGAACTTGAACCTTTAAAAGGCTGCAGGCTGCAGACGGGGAATTGCTTCCTTTGTAACGGTTTGTAGAATAAGTTCACAGGCTTATAAATATTAGAATGGAACTTGGGAAGTCGGTTATATTTTTTTTTTGTATTTAGAGTTATTTCTGCCGGTGGCCTTTTTGACCTGCTGATAATGTTATCTCTGTTTTTTTGCTATTTTAGCGTGAGATGACACTAACTAAACCCACGATAGTTGACAGTTATTACGGAATAATTTCAAACTTTAACGGCCAGTTTTAACCCTTTGTGTCACAAATTTTTATTAATTATGCAATTTTTAGTAATAAAAGCGGGCAGTAGTATATGGCTTTTGATGACTAAAATAAGGGAAAAAAAAATTTTTAGTCAATTTTGAAGGGGATGTGGTTGGTATTAGATGACCACCAGGACGAAAAGAGTTAAAAAGGTCGCCAAAATAAAAACAGGATGATTTTGTTACATCTGACCACACTCTAAGGGCCAATTCCATCATCCCACTAACCCGGGGTTAACCCGTTAAACCGTTAACCCAGTGTCAAATTGTGCTGGTAACCATGGTAACTCCAGGTTTAACCGGTTAACCCCGGGTTAGTGGGATGGTGCAAGTGGCGCTAAGGGGTAAATATGAAAAATTTACATACTGAAAAAATGCTATGGATCCAACCCTGAAATTACGAAAAAATATCTTCTGTTCCATAGAAAACGCCATTTATTCATTTTTTATTCGACCCGATAATGCCCGATAGCAACGCAAAGGATTACGATGTCTCTGGGTTCTTTTTGCCGCCTTGCCCCGACTCATAACCCCTATTTTACTCGTAAATGTAAACATCTGTTACTACATTTTAAGTTCGACACGCTGTAAATCGGAATGATCAACACGAATATGTTGACTTGGATAGATACAGATAATACCTATGTGCTAATATGTGTTCTTCGTCAAATATTGTTGATTTATATTCATTTAGTTTTTCTCATTTAATTTAGTTAAATTAATTAAATCAAATGTCATGTAAAATAATAACAATATATTTTTCTAAACGTATTTATTTTACCAATAATATAATCTAAAACTAAATAACCCTACCTTGACTAAACTAATTATCATAAAATTACACCTAAAAACAAATTATAATTAACAAAAATAAATTAAACTAAGAAATAAACAGACTAAACTAAACTACCTAAAAAGTAAAAACTTACAAAACTTGGGCCCAGGTCTGTGCCGTCCGGTAGGGTGCCCAGAAGGCTGGCGGCGTTACCGCGCTGAACGGCAACGCCAATGCGTTGGCCGAGGTAAGCTCCAGCCTTCCGGTAACCCTACATATTTCCTAGTAAATAAAATCTTACATTTAAGACTTATATCTAAAACCTATTTAGTAGGTAATCGGCTGAAATATTGACATGAGTAGGTGCATTCCCGCCAGCGAGGGAAGACGATATTTTCATTCATATAGCAAATCTGAACCGTATTGCTGCATGGAATAGAGTCTACATAGCTAGCACATTTGCACGAGAAGAACCACTCTATGCCAGTGCTCTATGCAGCAATACGGTTCAATTTCGCCATTTCGCTAAAATTAGTTTCGCCTCGCCGATGGAAAAGCACCTCAAGCAATAAACCAAATGTGAAATATTTTTTCTAATATTGCCTAGCAGGACAGTATTTCAGCCTGTGTGAATGCACGGTGGCGGCTCCACGGCGGCAACATCGGTTGTCTGTAATAAGAAAATAAATTGGTCAAGACTGATGCTAGTAGTATACGCTCATTTTGTAGTTTTAGCAAAGGAAATGGTCATATTAGTGCTCAAACGTAAAGTAATACGAATAATACGATATCATAAAAAACGGTAGGTATGTATATTTTTTGTCGTTTCATGTTGCCAAATTTGAAGCATTGCTTCGGTTCCATTTTTTATCGAGATAGTTTTAGAAAATTATTTAAAAAGGCGGAGTAGACACAAATGACGTAACCGCCATTGGCATATCAGATGCATATGATCATTGCGTCTCATTAAATATATCCATGCCGTAAAGTTTCTACAATAAAGTCACGCAAGGGGAAACGTAAGACTTAGTACTGTAAAGGTTTACAACCTTTACAGTTTTTTTTAATCTGTGACTGGCTAGTCACGATATTCAAATTTAGAATTTTAAGCCCGCTGTCAAATGGAACGCGGTGCGCAATGGGCATTCGTTTAGAGGCAGCCATCGAGTGTAGATATTTAATTGTAAAACTAGCTGAGAAAATATATACAAGAAGAAGTGATCTTGTGTTTTATCCATGCCCACAGCGTCCTCCCAATAGGCCGTCCCCTTTACAGTACTGAAGGTTCTTACCTCAGGCACAGGCGCAGGGGCACCCCACACGCCCAGCATGATGAGCTTGCTGGAGCCGCCGGCTGCTGTCTCACCTCGCCCGCGCACTCACGTGTCCTGAAGCTTTAAACAAATGTATCCCATTATGAATTTGTAAATGTAACTCAAATATTAATAGTTACGGAACTTTGTTTTTTTTTAAGTAACTCAGTCAGGAAACCACAGATTGAAAAAAAAATACATATATGTATATTAACAAAAACACCAGCGAATGATGGATGCCATGTTTCGTATTCGTAACAGCGGTCAAACTCCTCCTCCTCGCGTCGGTTTCCTCAATGCTGAGGGTCGTGACCATCTCGTCGAAATAGTTTTGTGTGGACCACTCGGCGCCACACACTTCTATCTGCTGCCTCGTGAAGAGCGTCGTGTACGGTGGTGTCGAGGGTGGTGCGAACCTGGTCAGTCCAACGTATCGGGCTTCTGCCCCTAGGTCTGTTTCCTTCCACTTTGCCAAACTAACTACTACTAAAGCGGTCAAACTAAGACTGATGAATTAATTTAAACATTTTCGTCTGAGATAGTCAAGTGCCGCATGCCGCCTAAAGAACATTTGTTATTATTTTAGTTTAGCTCTAGTTACGGGCCGACAAAGGGATTATAATTGGACAAAGCTCAGTCTCTATATTAGTTACTAGTACAGCATTAATTTACACATTACAATGACAGGTTTGTTATTACTTACATTTTTGCTAAACGGTGCTATAAGCCTAACAATACGACTACACTGGTGGAAACCTACTTTGTATTCTGAGTTTAAGTAGTAAGACAATAGGTATATAAGTATTACTTTTTCAGAAAGCTATTACATACACATTATAGGTTAGTCCAATTCTTATAATAGAGATAATAAAAACAGTGAGGAATCTCTCTACACTTACCTGATTGCACACGTCATATTGGTCTGGCAAATAATGGTCGTAGCGACACGTCCAGCAACCATCACACCAAATTTCCTCAGTGTCCAATATCACAAATACATTTTGATTATAACTTAACTATGTACATAAGGCTGGCTTATATCGGTCCAGCGACGATAGGTGATACATATAAGAATCTGGTTCCTGAGTTTCTGCGTACGATGAATATTCGTTGTGAGTGTGGCGTTGTTGTTAGGCAGCCATTCGTCTCCTCCCCTCCCTCCACTCCCGCTCGCGTATTCTGATTTGCCGGCCGATTAATATGAGCAGGGTGGTAGGCATTTATGAGCCTTACTGCCATATTTACTATGGTACCAACACATACGTGCATTTGCCGAGTTACCCCTGGAGCGAGGTCGAGATCTTTGCCTTGAACGCGAGCGTGACCTGCCTCTGCGTCGCGCACTTATGTTAACGGACAAAGCTTTCAATTGTTGCTCTAAGGCGGCAATTTCACGTTGTAAAACTTTAACTGGATCTTCCGTTGTCGCGATGGAAGACGTCGGTGCAGTGTTGTCGGCTATTACATCCGCAACGTAGGCTACCTTGTCCAGAGTCTGCTCTGGTTGCGTAGCTAGAGCTAGGATCATCTGCATGGGTCGCGGTAACCTCTCCATCCACAGCGTACGAAGCTCTGCATCTGGCACCGCAGAACCAGCAAGAATTTTGAGATGCAGTAAAAACTGAGAGGGTTTGCGGTCACCCATCGCCTCTTGTGACAGTAACCTCTTAATGATCGCAGTTTTAAGCGTGACGTACTTATTATCTTCAGGCGGGTTGAGCAGTATATCTCGCATTTCTGTGGCTTCGTGTGGTGCCAACGAACATACCACATGGTGGTATTTATTACTGTCGTCGACGACGCCGGCTGTGCTGAATATTGCCTCTATTAATGAGAACCACAGGGCAGGGTCACAAGGAATGAACGCGGGCAAATGAAGCATATTATAGTACGCATTTTTGCCAGCCATATTTAGAAGTACACCACAAAAGTCACACGATAAGTCCACTAAAAGCACTAAAGTTTATGTCTACAACACATCTACTTGAACAATACTGGCGTTTAGTAAAGATCACGTCGACAATTTGACGGTTTGGTATGAAAGTGTCGGGATGGGAATTAAAGTTAACACGCGATTCATATAAAATAAATAGTCTATATTAAAACAACTCAACATGGTCTAATAAAACATGGTCTTCCATTCCCAGAGTGACACGCGATTACGTCACAATAACATTGCCACTTTATTTCAACATAACATGTTACATGGGTACATTATACCTATGGTTAATAACTTAAAATATTTCTTTATAATTTTATAATTTTCATTTATATATATTTTAGCTTAAATTTTACAATAACACGTCATTTTTAATTACTCGTTAGCAATATCTTCCGATTCACGAAAGAAATTTCAGACTTTCGGGTAATTCTGTTTATACTACTGGCAACACAGGATAGCGCTGAGGACATTTGACAATTCGGATCTAGATAACTTCATGCCCTGACCGTCATCCTTGTCGAACGCGTGTTAATTGTTATTTCCTTCTCGCTCAGTGTCAGCAGTCGCAGAGTTTTCCAAACTTTTCACGTCGTAAGCTTGGTAATTAATGTTTTGTTACGAAAATGGTTGGCTGTTCTATTCGGAACTGTAAGAGTAGGAGTAAAAAGGGCAGTATAATCAGATTTTATACGTTTCCGAATAATGAATCTGTAGCCAATGAATGGCTTCGCTATTGTGGACTGAAAACAATATGTAAAAATGGTATGTATACGTAATTATCGACAATAATTACTATTAATGATAAAATTTTATGTTCTATGTTTGCTTGTTAACGCAAGCAGCCCCCCTAAGAAATTAAAACGAAAATTGCTTAAAGTGTCGAACACCGTTTATTGATTAACTGTGAATTAGTTTTTCAAACGTTTGTCTTGTATAGATAAATAAAGTTTAATTTAATACATTAGATTTGTTTTATTTTACTATGTTTCTACATGAATAACTTAAAATTAATGCCGTTAAAATAATTTTCACCGTTGGTTAAAATTCTCCCACATTTCAAAGTTTGAGAACCTGTAAACAGCATGATGACGTAGGCGCGTGTCAGTTAGGTCATACGCGAATCTCGGAATGGAGTACCAGGCGGAGTATATTATTATACCATGCAACTCAAGAACTAAACACAATTACATATACGTAGGGAGCGATATGAAATCGAGCTCGACCTGTGACAATGGTAGAAGATAACTTGTCGAGTTGCCGTCTGAGCAAGAACTAATCCCTCTCACAATCCCGATGGCCGGACTTTGCAGGTAGGCTTGGCGGAATAGCGGTACAGGACGCATAACGGTTTGCAACATGGCTAATGGCTTAAGTGATCCCATGCTAGCTACAAAATCACTTTATTACTTACCTAATATTAAGCTAACAATATTCGGGCTCGGGCACAAAGAAAAGGATACAATGTTTTTACAATGCTTATCCGTGAAGGTTGCCATAAACAATGTTACGGTTAGGTAATAATGGCATTACTAAGAAGGTGCACATAAATCACATAATGCACGTTGCGTATAACGGTATAAGCTTAAACTTTAAAAGACGGCGTATTTAATTATATACTTGATTATGCATACAAACACAATTATAAACAAAATAATTACTATACTAAAGCACATAATACATGTATGTATGTAGTAGGTATATCAAAATAAAGATAGCCATCAAGAAAATGTATTCTATTCAGATTAATTATTTTTATACAAAATTGTTTTTTTTTTTAATGTCGATTGTGTAAAACGTTAACACTTCTAACCCACTTTTAGGTATAGAGTTTGTGCGGAAAGAGAAGAGTCGTGGAATGTATTGGGCCAATACATTCCACGACTCTTCTCTTTCCTAACAGATTCTAACCGAATATTTTTTGGCCACACCTACCGTATCGTACCAGGGTCCGGTCCAGTCCAGTACAATACAAGGTGTATAGGTGTATTACCTTTCTATTTATTTTATTATGTGCTCCAAGAAAAAAAAGAAAACTAATGTAAATTCAGAGATTCAGAGCGTGACGGATGGTAATTATAATTACATCAATTTTCGTAAGACCATCATTATGTTGCTATTCTAAACACATACGTAAGTCTAAGGCACAACATACACCCGAAATAAGCTGACCTCCAATCAAGCTTGGTTATGGCGGCTCGCAAAGTCACTTAAGAGCGCTCTTACAAGAAAAGTCGAAATAACGCAAAATTGATGATACTAGTCGACGAAATTCAGGACTTTGTGCTCATTATTAGAAACAATGAGTACTTGTTCCAGTAAAAGCGTCTTCTTATCTTTTTAAATATCGTTGTAAATATTAGAAAAAGGACTTATTAAATTAGTAATGATTTTTTTTCTGATGGTCGTTTCCGAAAAACCCCGTGAAGCACTGAATGGCAAGCTCTTATTTGGAAATGTTGAGAAGTTTACTCTGCTAAACCTGGCTATTTTGTATTACTAATACCCTGTACTTTAGGCATATCAAACGATATTTTTCCTACACACCTTTGAGAAAGAGAAAATCAAAGTAAAACGAACTCAATTTTCTCTCCGAAACAAGTGTCAATTCCTACGAAAATCTACTTAATATCGAAGTCATTTTCATACTCAAGCAATCTGCAACGTTTGCTTATACTGTTGGTATACATTAGTGTTTATGAAATTCTACTATAATTTTTTGGCAATTTTTTGAAAACTACTCTATATTACCGATGACGTGCGCTGCGCCAGCTCAGTGCCGCGGCAGAGCTTGTAGAGGCAGGACGTGTGTCGGTCGGCTCCGCACATTTTCAACGGCGACAACGAGATTTTTTATCATTGTGTGCGGCGGGCGCCGTGTAAAACGCTATACTGTGTGCGTGTAAACCGCAACGAGAGACTTTGATCCTAGCACTGTTTTTATAGTATTATAATTTATAATGGTACAGTTTAATAAACTACCGGACAGGATTAAAAATATTTGAAACGACCTGACATTCTATATGTATTAATTTTGACTCAAGATAGTACTCATCAGGGTCTGATGATGGAGCCGGAAGGTGGTCACCGGTACCAATCAACCATGCAACTAAACCACTTCGTGTTTAGGCTCGTTTTATTCATCTCAACAAGATCTTTGACACAAGATAGTACTCGTGGTCTGATGATGGAGCCGGAAGGTGGTCACCGGTACCAATCAACCATGCAACTAAACCACTTCGTGTTTGGGCTCGTTTGATTCGTCTCAATAAGATCTTTGACACAAGATAGTACTCAGGGTCTGATGATGGAGCCGGAAGGTGGTCACCGGTACCAATCAACCATGCAACTAAACTACTTCGTGTTTAGGCTCGTTTATTCATCTCAACAAGATCTTTGACACAAGATAGTACTCAGGGTCTGATGATGGAGCCGGAAGGTGGTCACCGGTACCAATCAACCATGCAACTAAACCACTTCGTGTTTGGGCTCGTTTGATTCGTCTCAACAAGATCTTTGACACAAGATAGTACTCAAGGTCTAATGATGGAGCCGGAATGTGGTCACCGGTACCAATCAACCATGCAACTAAACCACTTCGTGTTTGGGCTCGTTTGATTCGTCTCAACAAGATCTTTGACACAAGATAGTACTCAGGGTCTGATGATGAAGCCGGAAAGTGGTCATCGGTACCAATCAACCATGCAACTAAACCACTTCGTGCTTGGGCTCGTTCGATTCGTCGCAACAAGATCTTTGACAAAAGTTAGTACTCAGAGTCTGATGATGGAGCTGGACTGTGGCCACGGGTACCAGTCTACCATGTAACTGAACCACTTCGTGTTTGGGCTCGTTTGATTCGTCGCAACAAGATCTTTGACACAAGATACTACTCAGGGTCTGATGATGGAGCTCGAAGGTGGCGACGGGTACCAGTCTATCACGTAACTGAACCACTTCGTGTTTGGGCTACGTGTTTGGGCTTCGTGTTTGGGCATCGTGTTTGGGCTTCGTGTTTGGTGTATCACCTAGTGTCAAAGATCTTGTTGAGACGAATCAAACGAGCCTAAACACGATGTGGTTTAGTTGCATGGTTGATTGGTAATGGTGACCACCTTCCAGCTCCATCATCAGACCCTGAGTACTGTCTTGTGTCAAAGATCTTGTTGAGACGAATCAAACGAGCCCAAACACGAAGTTGTTTAGTTACACGATAGACTGGTACCCGTGGCCACCTTCCAGCTCCATCATCAGACCCTGTGTATCTACAGTGTCAAAGATCTTGTTGAGACGAATCAAACGAGCCCAAACACGAAGTTGTTTAGTTACACGATAGACTGGTACCCGTGGCCACCTTCCAGCTCCATCATCAGACCCTGTGTATCTTCAGTGTCAAAGATCTTGTTGAGACGAATCAAACGAGCCCAAACACGAAGTGGTTTAGTTACATGATAGACTGGTACCCGTGGCCACCTTCCAGCTCCATCATCAGACCCTGTGTATCTTCAGTGTCAAAGATCTTGTTGAGACGAATCAAACGAGCCTAATCATGTTACTACATGGTTGATTGGTATCCGTGACCACCTTAATCATCATCATTATCATCAGATCCTCAATACTAGTTCGTTTTTAAACCCTCGTTGATACAAACTTTACAACCTATAGGTACCAAATGCTATGACGAAACATGTAAATAAGCGAGTACCTATAATTTATTTCGAGTAATACTTATACCTTCATAAGTACGAGTATGGGGCGAGTATTCATAAATTACGTCGTTTCAAATGGAGGGAGGGGGGGGGGGGGGGGGTCTGGACATCGGATGATGGTAGTATGACGTAGGAGGAAACAGAGTCATCCGAAGCATGATTTTTGGATGATTTGAGGGGTGGGGGGGTCAAAAATCGTCAAAAATAGATGAAAAATTAATTTATGAACACTGCACACACTTACATTTGCACTGCATTTAGTATTTTCGTACTTACCAAATAACAGTTTTAGGACTTTAAAAGTTAAGCACAGTTAGTGTTGTTATGGTTGATTTCAATATGCTTCGCGAAGGATCAAGAATGTTTAATCCATCATTGTAGTGCGAGTGTGGTAGAAGGGATCGGCATACTGAGCTCGCACGGCCTGCCGCAGCGCGTAAAATACCTAAACTCGCTCAACGCCGAAATGTAATAGCGCTCTTAAATCTGGCGACGTAAAAAAATACTTCTCGCTATCGCTATCAATGGAAATACAGCCGGCCTAGCCAAGGTTACAATCGCTATCGCTTCGACAACGAAAATCATTATGTCTCTCTATCACTCTTCCATATTAGTGTGACAGTGACAGTTGCGTTTCGATCGCTACGGAGCGTAAGCGATTGGCATCTTGGCTACGCGGCCAGTTCTCAACTGAGAGGCCAATTCGAGTTTTAGTTATGCGATCTGTTTCCGATATGATACTGATCTGTCAGTGTCATGAGTGATGTTTCTGGTCGAAAATTTTGGACACTGATAGATCAGTATCATATCGGAAACAGATCGAATAATTACAATTCGAAGACGCCTGTCGTGAATGATACACCTTATGTATAATGGCCTTTGCTCGTGTCCGTATTACGTTGGTTCAGTTTGTGGTTAGTGTTGTTCTACTGAGGTTGTGTGTGTTCTTTTATTTATTTGCGTGATTAACTGTGATAATGCATATCAGTTTGAAGAAATCCGTGGAAATGAGAGAAAAGTAAGTATACGTTGAAAAAAAAATACGCGTAGTAGTAGTAGTAGTAAAAAAATCTAATTTCGTAACCTTGGTTACATTACAACTTTGTTAGATACATGTATCTAGATTCAATATTTACATTAGGTGGCGTCACATATAAAAAGAAACTACCTACTTAATTCGTTTTTTATTTGCCTTGATTCTAAACGAATGTACTTGGTAGTGTAAGTAACTCATAAGCCAAGTTTGCAGTGTTGTGTTTATTTTAGTTTTAGTTTTGTCCTAAATACGTACAAATACGTCACTTGTTATGTGACAGAAAGTGTTAAAACTTGTCCCTCAACTGAATGACAGCGATATGCATGTGAAAATTGAAACATAATGAATTATATGGTTATATTATATCATCCTTCCACTTTCCAGACACTCTTGGATGATGACAGGCACAACAATCTTCGCATTCCTGAACGTTGTAAGTTATTGTACAGTTATTAACTTATAAACTAAATTAGATATTAGACACCATGGTGTAAAACCTCTACAGGCTCACAGGCTGGATAGAATACCTCTCTAATTATGGCTTAATCATTATATAATAACTAAATGTAGACTATATTTAATTTAACTATAAATAAATTGGCAAAATATTACATTTTTAGTCATGATCCCTTCACACGATAAGAAGAAGATTTAGTTTAACTTCGTAAGGTCCACCACACGATATTTTCCTATTTTTAATTTGAACCTTGTTATATAGTAAATTGGGATGAATTTAGTTTGTTCGAGAAACGTTAAAACAAAACAAATGCTTCTTTATATGTTTGCGAAAGCTTCTAATTAGATTTAAAGTATTAAAACGTACATGTGCCTGTTCGTTTTATACCTATTCCTGTTCTTGTTTATATTCTTTAAATAAATAAAGCCAGTCTACATGTGCCTTACGAGGTTAATAAAATGATTAGTTTGTTCAATAGTGGTCACGGCATCTCATTACACTCAATTCTATGGTATTAAGAAGTTGCGGTTCGTTGAATGCATGATGCGTTGCGTATGAGGAAAAGCGGCATTAGGTCTTGAAAGCCGGTCTTGAGATTTCTGGGGGAAATCCGACTGTGGCCGTCAGTTTACAATGATTGTTTCCGCTTCTTCCTTTAGTTAAAACCATGAATTCAATTAACTTTGTGAATGTAATTTGTAATGGTTTTTTTCTGTTAGCCACATAAACTATCAATAATTGTTTAACATTAGATGTTTATGAGTATCATAAACATAGAACATATTAAAGAAATCACTAGATCCCCTTAAAAACCAACTTTGTGCATAATTTTTTTTATGAACTATCTTACCTTATTTCTTACAGTTATTACCTCCACATACATATGGTAGACTAAGACCACTGTGGAATCACTCTGTCCCACATTACAAAAAGATCACTTTAATTAGGAGGTACGGTTTTGTTCTTATATTGATAATACGACCTTGAAGAACGCTTACGCTGATATTCGCGTTTATCACTAAGGCGATCGCCAAGGTCGTATCAAAACGTCATTTTTAGGGTTCCGTACTCAAAGGGTAAAAATGGGACCCTATGACTAAGACTCCACTGTCCGTCTGTCTGTCACCAGGCTGTATCTCATGGACCGTGATTTCTGTTGCCGCTAACAACAAATACTAAAAAGTACGGAACAAGTGGGCAAGTCCGACTATGCTATTTTTCCATTACTTACCGTTGACTCTTCCAGATTTCAGCCAGCATCGGAGTCCTAATATGCCTGAATGTGCTGGCCATGTACGTGTACGAAGCGATCACCCACACCGACAAGATTGATACATTCATGTGGTCCGCGTGTCTCGGCACTAACTTCCTTGCCATTGTGTCCTTGGTGTTTGCCGTGCTGCTGTATCTTGGCATCAATCGGGTAAATATCTATTTTTGCATATAAGTAGTTACTTACTTACTTACTGTTGTGGCGCAACGACCCAATTGAAGACCGCCATGCTACTCTGTACAAAGCCGTATAGTAAATGTATTTTACAGCAGTGGGTAAGTTACAGCACAAATAGTTAAGGCCACAGCACGCCGGCTGCGTGTGTGTAAACGTGCACGTGCGCTAAAATGCTTGAGCCGTGCACGCACATGTCACGCAAACGGTGTGCCGTCTTTCAAAAGGATCTGTATATTACAACGCTCTCGCACACGCAGCCCGTATGCACACTTGCACAGGCCTTTAAGTGTTCACTTGCACTTAGTGTTACTCCAAAAATCTTACTGAAAAATATTTAAAATCTTAACCATCGTTGTTCCTTAGCTTCATACTAATATTTTAAGTGACTCGAATCTATTGTGCCATACGATTAATTAAAATAAACATATGTATTTCTATTCTAGAAAAAGCCGTGCTTCATACTAGCTTACTGCATCTTTGGAGTCGTCGTAGTAATTTCAATAGTCTGCGCACTAGTGCTCATCCATCAACAGAAATATTTGGGAATGGAGAAGAAATTACGAGAAGTTTTCTGTGAATATTATGAGCCCGTCGTCTATGCTACTGTTGGGATGTGCGGTAAGTACCGACATGATAATGATCAATTCATCATTGTCGCCATCATTTTGAACACCTAGTATCAAGAAGTATCTTTCTAACTTAACTGTTCACAAACTTCTGCTATTACCTACATTGTCTGTCATACAATCAAATGATTCTTGCATGAAACTAAATCGATTCGCATAAAAAATAACATTTTAGGTACAACTTAGACTTGAATAAAAAATTTACTGTGTGAATAGTTCCAAAGATATTTTTCCTCTAACTTCAATCGTTTTGGATTTCACCATTCTGTTCAACTTTAAAAAAACACTTTGTAAGTAAATCGCTGTAGATGAGTAGTTTGTCTGTACGCAGTCAATTTGTTTGTTTGAATTAAAATATTTATTTATTTAAAATTACAAATTAATACAAAATACGGAATATCGCATGGTTTGTCGCATCTGGTTGCATTCTTGCCAAATTTGTCATGAAACCAGCAAACTGGAAACTTTTGATAACTAGACGACGAACGTCGGGTGGACTTACTACGCTGACGCTGTTTAAATTTGATTGTGTTATTGTGGTAATATTATTTGCCCTAATACTTCCAGCACATTACCATCATTCAACGTATTTAAATAATAAATGTTATTTTAATCTATCTCTCTTTTGATTTCAGTTATGTATGTGTTATTGCTTACTATGATCTGCCGGACCTGGGTTTTGATGACATCCTGGCGTTCAGGCGACCGAAGGAAACTTGTCAATGACTACTATGAATCCGACTGGAGAACCGACTGACAGTTATAAACTGCCTAATTCACTGGAGAAGAAATAAGGGTCCTACACATACTCGTAACATTATAGTGTCCTTACTTTCGCGTCTTTCCTGTAAGTAGATATCAAAAGATATAAGTATAGATAAAAACTTTAATGCAAAACATTATCGTGACAAAAATATTGAACTTATGATAAGAATAAAACTAAAACCAAAGAGAATAGATAGTATAGAGGGGTCCTGTCATAGTAAATTTTGTAGTCACAGTAAATTTACTGCCATCTATCGACACACGACTAAAACTCAAAATGAAAACGTATAAAACTATCAAAAAAATTAATATATAAATGGTTTTATTATTTTTATTTCATTTTGACCCATGTTCATTCACTGATACCTATGTGTTAAAATTTTTAAATATAAAACGGTGTCGTCACTGCCATCTAGCCGAGCATAGGCCAAAGGTGTGTGCGCCATCTGTCCGAGAATGACTTTTTCTTGACTTCCGAGGCACATTTTTCCTTAGACTTTATTCATCTTATACGGAGTTACATATGTCTTTGCTAAAACTTATGTCTAAGTACTATACTAAACTAACTAAGTACATAAGTACTAGGATTTTTTTTGTCACGACTGTGTAGTCGCGAAAAGGCGCCAACTCAGCATGTGCTGCAGCATTGATGCCACAGCGCTGGTATTCTGCCGGGACCTAGCAATGTACGCAGCAGTTCAAAAGCAAATTTTTGAACTGCACCCTTACAGGAGTGATACGAAATGTGTGTGACCCATCAATTTAAAAAAACAGCATGATATGGTGGCATGACTTTAATATGAATGTGTAAAACAGGCTGAAGATTAATATCAGTTTAATTCATGTGTTTTTTCGCTTCTGGTATAAAAGAAGTGAAATAAACACATGTAAAAGAACTGACAAATGCTATGTACTTTAATGTAGGTATATAATTTTTTTGCTGTGTGTACAATACAAGACAATAGATATATGATGGATTCAAATTTCGTTTTATTTGTTTTTATTTATACGTGTTGTTCATTGTGGTATAATCATAAACAGTTTTTAATTTGTGTTGTGATACTTCTTTTACACCAATCTGACCTTTTATGTCAAAGTCGACAGCATCATATTCATGCCTCTTAAACTTAAAAAAAAAAAACAATTATTCATAAAAAACCTCAAAATATTTGGAACTTGGACGATAGCACTTCCGGGTTATTTTGTGACTTGTATTCTTAGTTACCTATTTATTTATGTAGCAGATATAATAATAATTCATGCCACAAAAGGACAAGCTATTATAAAATCAAAATAAACAAGTGCACTTCAATAAAACAATGAGATATTTTATTTAAACGTTTTTATTGAATACCCAATGAATTAACAAAGCATTGTACAACGTTCACAAACATCAAAAATCCTATAAAATAAATTCCACGTCATAATAATTGTACAACATTTAAAGCGTTCATAATTGATCGATAGTGGCACATTTATGTAAAGGAGTACTCACACACAGATAGATATACGAGTAGGATAGAAATAGTTTAGTAGACAAATATATTGGTCGTATCGTAACAAGAATATAGAATAGACAGTAAAATAGGTAGGTATAAAATTTACAAATTTCACTACCCTTTGAAACTCGACATAAAAATATATTGTTATCAAATATTTTAAATGTATTAAAAAGAAATTCAATATGGAAAATGATCACCTATACAAAGGACAAACATTATAAAAATATTAACTCTCCCATAGGATATTTTAACGCCAGACCAGCAAATTGTATGGAACCACCATTTTTTTTCGCGATTTCGGGGTTGGTGCCATAGTAAAAGTTGCTCAGTGTGACCTACACATTAACGGGTTTGAGTAAATGATTGTCGTTAATTTACATACTTACTTTTTTTCAGAGAAAAATTAAGCTTTATTTCAGTTTCGAAAATAATTAAGGATACGTATTCACGTAATAATTACAATACGTAAATCGTATAATACGTAACAATTAAGATAGGCTACCTAATAATTTTTGTTTATATCAACTAAACAAAGAACTTATTTATTTGCAATTTATTTGTGTTTCACAAATTATAAAATCATTTATAGATAATACATATAAAAAAAACAGTTTCAAAATATTTATTTTATCATAAAGACACTTGTATAAGGAATCGAAAGTAGTTTACATGTGTGAATACGCCTTTAATTCTTTAACACACATAAAACATTTCTATATGTCTAGATATGAGTTCAAGTATCTCGTAAATTTCTAGGTATAATATAGGTAAATAGTACATACAGTCATACATCAATAAGAAGGGTTCAGAGAATAGTAAGTATCTATAAGTATATGTGCGTCTGTAGTAAATACATAGGATATGTTAAATAGATAGGTAATAGTTCTAGGACTCCAATCAAGTAGAAGCCTAAAGATATGAAAGTTTTTATATTTTTGAGAAGAAACTGGACTGTTTATAATTTTTTTTGCCGATATTAAGTAAAAAAACAAGTACTGATTTAATCTTTCATGATTTTTACTCATTATTATTTACAGCGACGGGACGTAAGTAGTTTATTAAGTCCCGTCGTTGTGAATAATAATGAATAAATAAGTAGTCGGAAAAACCTAAATTACCAGCGGTCACAAATCTTCCAGATGCATTTCAGAATAAGTAAGAAAGTTGCTAAAATACTTTAAACAAAAATCATTTTTAAGTTACTTATCATCAGTTTTGTTTTAGATCAAAATAAAAGACAGTCTGTTTTCTTCTCCGATTGAATAATATGGACATTAATCTAAACTAATTAAAGCGAAGGACGTATTATTGTCTTCTTTTATTTGGTACATCAACGTGTCTTAAACAATATAACTCAAAATAGGTCAAATGTGTTTTTATCGAACTTGGCTGACACTGCCGTGCATCTACACTTTTAGTATGCATAAAGGTACATGCGTAGTGCGTACTATTTTATAAAATTAAATTGAAATGAGATTATTAATTGAAAAACGCGTCTCTTTCGTGTGTATGGGATGTAGTATATTAGGACGGACACATTATATGAGAGATATAGGGTCGCCAGCCAACCGTGTGGTATTAAGCAGGCCACTGACGAGCCTTCCAAATGGATGCCGTTACAATGGATTCATCCAAATGGACGGCATCCTAATATTAAACATTGTACGTTTTTGACATTCACGGAACGATTTTGGATTGCAGCCACGCTATTTGAACTGTTGGAAGGCTCATCAGTGGCCACCTTTAAGATAGTTAAAATATAAGGTGCTAACAAATTAGTCAAGGATATTTTTACAGCTGATAGTACTCGGTTCTCGGAGTACATTTAAGTATGAAACATCATTGGTTTTGTTATGTTTTTTTGGAGAAAACTAGGAAACAAAATATAATTAAATGAGACTTCTTTAGACATTCTAGAACCTCTTTAAACTTGACGTGACGTGACATGACAGACAGTGTTAAACATCTTGACAGGTACATAATAGGGGATTATTTTAAAAATTAATTATAATATTATTTTTTTGTTCGGTAAATGGAAACAAAAAAATTATGTACAAAGGTTCCTTAATTACAGTTAAAAGTTAATTGTTTTAATGTAATGTATTATCTCTTAAAATATCCGTGACTAATTTGTTAGCACCTTATTTATATATTATACTCATTATCGATATGTTTGGGATGATGTACCTACGACTGATCACACAAAAGAGATGAGTGAAATATGGTATAAACACTATTAAAAAAATTTACTGACAGGAACTAGATAAGTACATCAAGGGGAATGAAAACTGATTGTTTTTGTATCAAATTGTGAAAAAGCTAAAATCAAATTTTGGTAATTTTTGGTGTGATCGACAGTTTAAATGCTAATAGACTCTTTTTGTTTATATGTCTAAGATTCTCAGGAGGCACCGGTTTAAATAATTAAATTAAACAGATATGAATTAAAAAGTTTGTGCAAAATAGAAAACATGAAATCTTGTATTAAGTACAAAATAAAAGGTTAAAAGTAAAATAACATATGACACAGTTTTTGTCTACATCAAAAAATTATCCTTACATCTAACAAATGGAAGACAATACTTATAATTAAAATTAACTTCGTTATATTACAACTGTTTACAATAGAATAAATTCAACACATTTAGTGTATTAGTTTCGTTTCAACTGATATGGTTAAGCTTCGAGATTCACAACCAGTTTTTTGATAATTTCATTTAATTATTTTGTTGTCTTCAGTAGAAAAGTAATAAATGTAATTTTGAAATGAACACGTTTAAATTTCAGCTCCTGGTTTTTGCCCCATTAAAGTTGCAATCCAGAAAAGTGTCGGGTAACTGACGTTATTTTTTAACTTCTGATGAAGCTAAGAAGCCGATATTTTGACGTTTTGATATGATGACGTTTGATATTTTACCTTAAAATTCAACGGTATAAAAATATTATATCATACCTAGATTTCTGCATTATGGTAACTGTCATACGCGTCTTGTCCCCAAAAAATCAAACCTTTTTGCGGAATACTCTAAACATCACGATGAAATTAGAATATAATTATTCAGCGTACAATAACAGAAACATCACATTCTTATAAAACAAGGTTTTCCGCTTTTCGTGCAATCTTAGGTAATGCTTGTTTGACAGTTTCTTTATGTTCCTAACCATTATATGTAGTTACAAAAGTTTTATAGACTTTACTATAACTTGTCGTAAGGTGTAATGATTTACATGTATTACAAAAACATGTGAACACTAGTAATATTTAAGACCGGATAACAAATAATATTGAGTATCAATCATTTGCTTAACTTGGCGTAGACACTACCGTGCCCACAGATTTTGTTGACTTACTCTTTTGACAATTTTGTTTTACCAGGAGCTGTTATTGAATATTTCTAAAAAATATCTAGGTACCATAAACCCCTAAAAAGGCCAATCTATACCTAATAACAAAGTAATAATCGTATCTACATTATATTCCAAGTTCCAACACTTCCTATAAGACATCAGTTATTTAATAATAATAACATCTATGATATTTATATTTATATCAACACCAATGTTTACACTCAACTAGTTACAAAACTACGTACATTTTATATATTTTCTATATATATTTATATTTAAAGATGTTTCGGATTCCCTCATTTTATAGAATATAAGTTTAGAAAAATCTGTAATATAGTATTAAAATAATGATACAAAGTGTATAAGATAGTTGATGTAGTTGGATAAAATGCGTTACAAAAGTAGTGAGCTCACTTTAACTAAATAGGGTATTTGACTGTATTAAAAATACATTATTTTACACCATGCAAGGAATAAAGCACCAGAAGATTAATAGAGAAAAGTAGACAGCAGTTATTTTTAGACACAATTTCTATTTAAAACCCGTATAAAACTACATGTAAAGAGTAGTCAATTTGATCGCGACGTCACATATGCTAGTATTTGATGTTAATTCCATAGTAGCAAATCGTTTGACAGTTCGATAAAGAAACTGATTTGACTAGTTGATAGTCAAATACCCTATATTAATATAAAAATAAATACAATGGGTTTTCAGAAGTTGTAAACTAATCAAAAATACACTTAATATGTATAGAAAAACTGATAAAAATGTTGATCATTCCTTCATTTACTTACGAATAATTAAATACAAGTATTTAGTAAAGACGATGAAAGATGAATTGATACTACTTTAAATACAACTTGCTACTCTTACCTTTACATATGTCTTTATTATATACTTGTCTTTAGCATACTCAAAGCCGTCACTTGTCACGCAATATAAGCATCTGTCTCATTCTATTAACTATGGTCCGAGAGAGACAGAGCTTACACATGACAAATGAAAAGGCTTCTATTAGTTACATTATTTTACTCGCAGTTTCAGCAAGCTCCTGGTCCATGGTCGTGCCATCTCGCTCCCTCGTTCTTTGAAGTGTAAGTGTGAACGAGATGGATATACTTACAACATTCCATCTTCGTGAATAGAAATCAGATAACTTCGAATCACGACGATGTAGTAGAAATTTTCGGCTGAAAAATAGAGACCGGATGGTTAATGTTGGGTAAAAATTAGGGATGTACCGACTAGTCGCCGACTAGTCGGGAAAGCCGACTATCCGGCCACATTTGTAGTCGGCGATTAGTCGGCGACTAGTCGGCAAAAATGGACGATTAGTCGGCACTTCATAAGTCCCAAAAAAACAGGGCAAAACGAAATAACAAGCAAATATTTACCATTAGCTTTTCACCTATTTTACCCAAATTCCTATTTAGGGTGCTTACGAAAACTATTGTTCGAATTATTGTAGCTAGTTTGTTAGTGCACGACACCTTGCACTTTGTGACTATGCGCTGAAACTTGGCACAGTTGATTCTTAGCTGGTCATGAGCAGATACAGACCGGGAGACCTCGAGAGCCACGTCTCATTTAGTGGGGGGGAGGGGGGGAAGTTCGACGCCGCCGCGCTTCACTTGGAGCAACATTTCTCTAAAACTGTACCTATTAGGGCATGTGATATATCATTTTCGGTTAAATTAAGGATGAGGAATTTTTTTTGGAACCAAAACAATGCACTTTCTAACAAAAAAAAAACATAAAGTAGAAAAGACAAAAAAACGTATCTTGGATTTTTTCATAATTACCAAATTTTTTTTAAGTGTAGTAGGAATCTGAAAACAAAAAATATAGTTGTAAAGCTACACTTATTACGTTTAAGAATATATATAGTTTATTATACAAAACTGTTGATAAATGGGAGATAAAAAATAATATTAAGCGTGGGCCAGAGTGATCTCAATACAAAATATTATGAATGTGGGAAAGTTACTTATAATTTGTTCTACAATCGTTTATTTTTTAGTTTTTCGTAAATAACTCGTAAACGGTAGCCCACAGCAAAAAAATATCTTTTACGTAAATAATCTGTTTCAGATTTCTTATAAAATAAGTGCTCCTTTTTTTCGCTAAGGTCAATATAAAAAAAAATATTGAAGGGAGAAAATAAATACTAAGGTCCTCTTTTTTAGTCATTCGTAAATAACTCGTAAAGGATGTCCAATAGCAAAAAATATTTTAACACAAGAATAATTAGCATAAAATTTCCTACAAAAAAGGTTATTCAAACTTTTTCGCTAGGATCAATATTTAAAAAGGGGACCTTAGAATTTATTTTCTCTCTTTAATATCGTTTTTAATATTGATCCTAGCGAAAAAGTTCGAATGACCTTTTTTGTAGGAAATTTTATGTAAATTATTCATGTACTAAAAATTTTTTTGCTATTGGCCTTCGTTTACGAGTTATTTACGAATGACTAAAAAAGGGGACCTAAGTATTTATTTTCTCCCTTCAATATTTTTTTTAATATTGATGGTACCGAAAAACAGTAGTACTTATTTTATAAGAAATCTGAAACAGATTATTTACGTAAAAGATATTTTTTTGCTGTGGGCTACCGTTTACGAGTTATTTACGAAAAACAAGAAAAATAAACGATTGTAGAACAAATTATAAGTAACTTTCCCACATTCATAATATTTTGTATTGAGATCACTCTGACCCACGCTTAATATTATTTTTTATCTCCCATTTATCAACAGTTTTGTATATTAAACTATATATTTTCTTAAACGTAATAAGTGTAGCTTTACGACTGTATTTTTTGTTTTCAGATTCCTGCTACACTTTAAAAAAAAATTGGTAATTATGAAAAAATCAAAAATACGTTTTTTAGTCTTTTCTACTTAATGCTTTTTTTTTGTTAGAAAGTGCATTGTTTTTGTTCTAAAACTAGATTCCTCATCCTTAATTTATCCGAAAATGACATATTACATTCCCTAATAGGTATAGTTTTAGAGAAATGTTGCTCCAAGTGAAGCGCGGCAGCGTCGAACTTTCCCCCTCCCCCCTCACTAAATGAGAGGTGGCTCTCGACGGCTCCCGGTCTGTATCTGCTCAAGACCAGCTAAGAATCAACTGTGCCAAGTTTCAGCGCATAGTCTCAAAGTGCAAGGTCCCCATACAACGGAGTGCAGTAACAAAGCAGCTATTGACCGTGTGTTCGCTTTCTTATGTTCGATTGTCGTATTAAATCGCCTCAGGTTTTTTATACTGATTTTATTTTTTAGCGTTACTATAATATGATGAATAGCGCGAGAAAGGGGTAAAACGATTTTTAAGTGCATCTGAACCGAACTTAGATGAAACTAATTATCTGGCCGACTAGCCGACTAGTCGGCCGACTAATCGGCCATCCGAGCGCCGATTAGTCGGCTAGTCGGCTAGTCGGCCAAATCAATAGTCGGTACATCACTAGTAAAAATTTATCTTTAATATTTTTTGACGAAATCGGCAATAAAATTGAAAAAAAGAAATTCAAGGGTTACTTTAGCCAGTTTAGCCCTGGAGGGTAACTTTGGCCATTGAGATTTACTCGGTCCAGGTTATATTATTGCACTGTAATTATGGAAATATGACATGAGATTGGTTTTAGACCTTTGACGTTTTTTATGTTTTATATTAGACCCTTTTAATTATGGGTCAAAAATACGGAGGGTATTTTTGGGTCAAAGTAACCCGAGTTTACGGTACTTCGTATTTAAATGCAATGTAGTCTTATAACAGTGAGCGGCAGGGACACAAAATCTTATACATCAGCAATCAAAAACAGCCTTGCGTGAAAATAGTGTTTATGGCAATAAGAGGAAGAGGAGGCTTTCAATCCGGAGGTCGCGGGCTCATACCGATGAGTTTTTCGGAACTTATGTACGAAATATCATTTGATATTTCCCAGTCGCTTTTCGGCGAAGGAAAACATCGTGAGGAAACCGGACTAATCCCAATAAGGCTTAGTTTCCCATCTGGGTTGGAAGGACAGATGGCAGTCGCTTTCGTAAAAACTAGTACCTACGTCAAATCATGGGATTAGTTGTCAAGCGGACCCCAGGCTCCCATGAGCCGTGGCATAATGCCGGGATAGCGCGAGGAAGAAGGAAGGCAATAAAAGGAACTCACCTAAGAAGAGGATCTGCGCGATGACGTGCCCCGCGCCCATGTGGAACAGGCTCTTGAGGAAGCCGATGATGAACAGCACCAGGAACACCACCCAGAAGATGCAGTACTTCTTCATTAAACTGCTCTTCTCCTGGAACCAGAAGTAGACATGTTTCGTTCACGAGTGAGTGATTTAAATGAACTATAATCTTTTGATTGAACTCGCTCACTCTTCAACTCACAGATGATTTAACTCGCTCAGTCGCTCAATTTATGTCAGGGTTCCTTGCGCGCTCTTTCCCACTCATGATTCGAATGAGCCGGCTGAGCGTGACGAGCGAGGAGCGAGTGAGTCGATGCGAATAGGTTTCGGAGCGGTTCGGAAGAATTCGGAGGGTGTCGGGAAAGCAAGGCGGGATCGTATCGCGTGATTCGTCATCATCTGGCTGTGTATCTGATTGATTGACATTTCCCTCTCCTCACTCTTGAGCAATATAGTCTACAGATCCATTGAGCGATGTGAGTGAAATGAGTGATATATTATATATCACCGCGAGCGAAAGATATGAATCAATCTTTTCAACTCAGTGAAGCATTTTGCGCATCTCTAACCAGAAGATCCTAGATCACCAATTTCACTTCATTTCTCATGCACATTTCAGCGTGAGCGATATTCAAGGTCGCATCAAAACAGTAACAAGTTGATAAATCTGGATCGGCCATCTCGTATAAAAGCTTAAGTGTCGTCCGTAACTTTTGTTGCGTCGTTGAGCGAGGATGAAATTAGCGTGCCCCATAAAAAGACCCCTAGATGAGATCATTCCCTATCTTCCTCGACCTTTACCCATTTCCTTAATTAAGTACACTGTATCTAGGGACTCTTTGGTTTAAGTAGGTAGATGATTAGTGGCGGCGAGTCAAACATAGTTTATCGATTGGGCAAGCTGGAGTATTTTTCTAAGACATACCTAGATTTTTTTAGAGTTAGATTTTAGCTTTTTGGAGCAAATGAAAGAAAAAGTAGGGGTCGTGTCGTATCAAAAAGTCAAAGAGCTGGCGCAAGATAGGGAAATTTGGAAGATACTCCACCGACAAGAGAATAACTCTTAAGTTAATGATGATGAGATTTTCTGTATAGATTCTATAGAGAATAGGTTTTTTTGAGGGTTTCAAATTCAGCAAGTCGGCAGGAGTTGAGTTTTAATTAGCCATGTTGGGTAGTTTGATCTATTTCTGTAAGAGAGCCTATTTTTTCTGTCGGGTGACAAAAAAAAACGTGAAATTGGGCATTGAGGTGAAAATAATGTTTTATGGGGAAATCCACTGTGTGACATTTATTTAAACTTTATTGCACAAATTTGCAAGAAAGAGTAATGACTGACTTAATGCCTTAATGCATTCTCTACCAGTCAATCATTGGGTTAAACAGAAACTGTTTGGTGCAAGATATATTGTGAATGTACACATATTTAATTACCTACACAAACGGGTCTATCGCGATATAATTTCATTGTTTTTACCTTAAATTCCGACATTTTAGCTGAGTTGCACCAGCTGTGGTCACGGAAGATGTGGTCTTTCCGTGACGACAGCTGGTGCAACTCAGCTGAAACGTAGACATTTAAGGTAAAAACAGTGAAATTATATCGCGGTAGGCCCGTTTGTGTAATTAAATACCCCTTACCTTATAAACAGCATACACGAAGACCATATCCAGCACGAACTTGATCAGCAGCAGCACCACCATCAGCACCACTATGGTGTACACCACGGAAGACACAGCATCCTCAGACTTGGACTCTGATGCTGCCTTGATGTCCACCGCGAAGGTGATCAGGATTACGGCTAGTACGAAGGTTATGACCTGGAAGGCAGTTTACAGTGAGGTTAACACAGATTATAATGGAACTCAAAAAAAGTTCGCCTCGACTCGGACCCGAATCGTTGTAGCGTGATTCGTTCTTGAGTCATTTTTAGTCAATCTCTCTCCCTCTAAATAAATTCCCCATTGCATACATATTGATGTATGCATATACATACATAATGAAATATAAAATATCTTAATATGTTCTGTCCCAGGTTCCAGGTCATAAAATAACAGTGACTCTTGTACCTAAGCTGAATCTCATTGAAATCCGTCACTAAGGCGTGATGGAGGAGGAGGAGCATTCAAATATACAGACTTTCATTAAACATTAATACATGTATGTAAAGTGTCATTCTATGGAACTTGCTAACTATTTATACAAACCGCCATATTGAAATTGTCAAAGAATGATGAATTTACTATAGTTAGCAAGTTCCATAGATTGACACTTTAAAGGGTACGATATCTAGGGTAAATGCCTTTTGTTAAGGACGGTGGTGGATCCTAGTGCTTCTAATCAGTGTGAAAATACACTTACGGAGTTCATGATGCCCATGGTGATGCATCCTGTCCTCAGGTGGAAGATGAAGCAGAACTTGTCCAGCACCGGCAGCTCCATCCTTGCCTGCATCAAGGTCAACGCCTTAGCGCCACTTGCACCATCCCAATAACCCGGGATTAACCGTTTAACCGGTTAACCCAGTGTCAAATTGACTGGTAATCATGGTAACGCTGCGTCTTACGTAAGCGAACAACTCGCACGCGACGCGGGCGCGGCGCGGCGGGCCCAAGGCGTTCGCATTCGCAACGAGATCACCCACGTAGGACACTTCTGTAGGTATCATAGGATTGATTCACCCCGCGCCGCATTGCTTCGCTTCGCGTTCGCGTGTTGTTCGCCTACGTAGTGCGATGCGTAACTCCAGGTTTAACCGGCTAACCCCGGGTGAGCGCCATGGTGCAAGTGGCCATTAGAGGATATAACCAAACGGAGTTCCTCTCTGTCGAAAATATGGTCATACACATTATATGAACTGACGTTTATCTGTCATGGCTATTTTTACGTTACGTATACATTTGACGTGCCACTCCCCCGCAAAAATCGGCAGGTCATTTTGTACCGAAATTTGCAGACATGGCGTCTCCGTTTGGTTAAATCTTCTAAGGTTAACGTAGATCAAGATAAAGTCAAAGAAAAATCTTTAAGGGGGTAGGTTTGTCTTCATAGATCTTATTTTGTATTTCGTGTTTAAGATTTGATATTGATGGCATAACCCTTAAGGTGACATTCGGATTGCGACTGCATTAAATTATTAGTACAGCGACAAATGTCACGTCAGGCGCCTATTTCACCAACTAGACAATTTCCTGTACATTCTGAGTCGGCAAGTTAAAGACGTTACTTAGCGTCAATGTTTACTTATTGGACCTGCAATGTAAGGTGAATTGTCATTGTGAGTTGACAATTGTCAGCGTGGTGAAAAAGGGCCAATATTACTCTCGATTTTCACGAATCATGATAAATTAGCTGTAGTGGTCGCATTGCGATTGTAATGCTTTTAACAAGGAAATAGTAACATCACGTGACATCGCCAGTTTTCTATCCACCTGAGACCTCACGTAATTTTTTTTGTAGTGGAATACCACAATCTATTCTGACCGTAGAGTAACTACCTAAGTAGTTCCAAATTCAAAAACAAAACAACTTCTTCTGGGTCTCAGGAGGCTATTGCTACAATGCTGCAGAAATATACCGGAATAAACCGTAAGGCCCACTTGCACCATCTCAATAACCTGGGGTTAAGCGGTTAAACCGTTAACCTAGTGTCAAATTGTACTGGTAATCATGGTAACTCAAGGTTTAAATGAAAAATGAAAATGAAAATGAAAATATTTATTTTCGGGCAACTATTGGCCCATAGATAAATACCTTAAAACTAGCATACATATTATTACAAAATATATCTTAGAACTAAAAACACACAATTAACCGGTTAACCCCAGGTTAGTGGAATGGTGCAAGTGGGCCTAAGACTAGGGTTGCCAACTTTTTTTTGGTGGAATATAGTATTTTCCAGAATAAGGCATCAAAAATATAGTACATTTCAAAAAAATATAGTACCATTAGATAAAATACTAAACATTAGTGTAAATATACGTTTAATCGGAAATATAGTATTTTAGCGTACTATATATTTTTCCAAAAGTATATAGTACGGAGAGCCAAAATATAGTACAATACTATATAATATAGTACGGTTGGCAACCCTACCTAAGACACATATATCAGTAAGATGGCAGCATTTAAGACGTATATCGCCACGGCTAAACTGCCGCCAACGCCATATTCCGACATAAATGTTCGCGAGGGAACATATTCGGATGTTATTCGCGACGATAAACGACATACGCGAAACTGTAATGGGCTTTATCGCCGCTTAGGTGTTTTTGTTTGTATAGTTATATAAGTAACATATGCAGGAAGGTTGTGGAAGATATACTTATGTGAACTTCATTTTTGGTATTACTTTGAAGTAAGGAGCAGTCTAGATAATGAAAAGCAGAAGAGTTGTACCGTCGCCCTACTTTCCATCGGTGGACCTTATGCATTCTGTAATAAGGTTAAGGACAGTTAAGAGTGTTGCTGTTTGTACACGAATGTACAAAAATCTGAAAACGCGTTTTAAGCTAGAAAAAGTATTAACGGTAAAATTGCATATTAAGCTGCGAATCGATCGTCGAAAAAGCGGTCCTTATGCTTCATCTGCAATAAGGACCTTTTTATTAGAATTTCAATTGGAATTTCAGATGGAAACGTCCTTAATAACATTGAAAGCATAAGGACCCTTCTGTGATGGAAAGACACATTTTAAAATAACAATGTTTGTATGATAAACACGTACAGTCACGGAATTTGAAGGGTTGTCACTTTTCGATTCTATATATGTAATGTAATAATGTAATGTAATGTAATGTATTCTGTATATGTAATGTAACTTTCAAAATCCGTGACCGTATAGTACATAAAAAAATGAAAAAATGATCATTGCATCTTTACACATTATGATATTATTAGCAGACAGACGGCTTAGCCTAATAAGTAGTTAAATATACACATAATCACATTTACTCTAAACAATATCGTTTTAAACATCTATCACACAATCACCAATTCACTCCACACAAAAAAAAAATCAAAACGCCAAAACCACTTTCATACCATGGTATGCCCACTCCACGTATAAGTCACTTCCCCATGCTAAGCTGACTGACTACTGACTGACTGACCACTGACAGACTCCGGTGGTCACCAGCTCGGCGGCATCTCGGCTGTCAGGGACCGCGCTGCGAGGTTGACTGTCGCTGAAACTGTTAAGGGGGCGTCGTTAAATTAAGGAGATGGGTTTATTAAGGAGTATGTTGTGTTTGTTTTTTTTTTTCAATAAAAGTATGATACTGTATACCTACATTTTTAATTAGCTTCGCCAAACAAATGTTTACTTAATCACGAAAATTTTACACTGGTTGTTACACAGCTTGTTTCCACATGTTTTTCACTGTTAATATGATGCGTTTTTGTTGTGTTCCCTTGAGAATTTTCTTAAGTGGTTTTACTGTATTTTTGCACACATTTTCACGTTATGTTGGGACCGAGTTCAGCTAAACATAGATTGTTTTCCTACAGAGTACCGTATTTTTACGTATTTTACGTTTGGACACGGGAAAAAATAATGGATCTACCCATTTAAGTCCGAGATTAACATTAGGTACCTACCAATGATTTTCAGAATATAACTATCGTCGTAGTAGTAGAAATAGTTCTTATTAGTTCTTATATCTGTACTGACTAAAATAAAACAACATCTAGTAATACCATGGTTGCAATAAATGATTATGATTATGATTATTTTGTATTTTTTTCAAATTTTGAAGCAAAGTAGGCACACTTTACGGCAAAATACATATCTCTCGGTGGAGCGGCCCCTTAACAGGGAAGCTGTGTTCTGCGCACAGCCGCTGCCAGAGATCGATACTCACGGGACCATTATTCCGATTGCAGTCACAAGCTAGTGGGTGATGTCACTGCTTAGCAAAGTATGAGAAAGCTCAAAGTCTAGAGAAACGTTGGTGGCCTCGTCAAGGGTATAAATTGCCTCAAGTAATAAAAAAAAATACACTTGGACAACTTCTATCAACATGGGTCTTAAACATTTTTGAAACTTTTCTACGGGGGTTAATTGTTCTTCTTAGAAGTTTGTCGACTCCTGCCATAGCCTGGAATATCATGGGTTCGTAGTTCGTACACCGCGGCACCGCCTCGTTCCAAGAGAGCGCCTCGTGTTTTAATGTGGATTGCGCTCTATAAAGAAAAATAAAATAAAACATTTAAGTACTAAAAAGAAATCGGTTTTTTGCCGAGACGTGGCCGAGACTCTCGACGAGTGTGTACTTACAACCGGCATTAAAGATATTGGCTATTGTACTAAAATGTCAGATTGAATGGTAGCTGTGACGATTACACAATAAACAGTACGACGTAACTACCCGCTAGCTTCACTCCGTGGAGAAGTGTCATGGCGGGCAGGTGGCTGGCGGAGTGCACGAGTGATAACAGTTGTTTCATTTAATCACCCAGTACACAACGGAGCCTGGACGTCACAGTAGCTTGGGCAATCGAACAGTCATTGTAACTACAAACTAATCTTAGTAACCAGGAAGTAAAAATTGAGTTTAAATATGTCCCGTAAACCAAGGTTGAACTCGACGCTTTCACTGCATACAGAACGTAAAAGGTTACCATGTTTTAAGGTGCTAAAAGTCATCATCATTGCATTTTTTTTATTACTTTAAAAACAATGCAGCATATCTATATACGTCAGCAATTTTGCTATCAAGCGCTCTCAGCACTACTTATACAGCGCTGCAAAATTTAATTCTATTGTCACATGGCCATCGTACAATACGGACCGGCTGACTGAAGTTATCAGTGCCATTCATTCAGCGGCCGAGGCTAGACATGCGCGTTCTAATTTTGTTTTTATTTGTGTTCGGCGCGCGTTCACTTCGGACCGGTGAGAATTGGAAGTTTTTTAATGTTACTTTTTAAATAGTGTAGTTTTTCGAATTCAGATACTTTGGTTTTTGGTCTCGATTGTTATTTCCTGGTTTCTTTCTTTTACCAATTATTGTTTACCTTGTGGTTTCTGGCGCAATTGTTGAAAAGGCGGGTTTTCAATGGTCGTATCGAAGGTAGAATTTGTTTTGTAGTTATATGAATCGAATGAGCCTACCACCTATTTAGTTTGTTGACATATTATTTTGATTTTTTTGCGAATTACTTACTTTTAAAATAATTAAATGCCCTTTTTGATGGTTTGCTTTTTACTTGTTTCGTTTGCAATATATAACACTTTGCTTTTTTTGCGGGTAGAACATTGTGTAACAAAGGTCTAAAAAATTTCACGTGCGTCTTAAAAAGAAATGTCCTTCATATCACAGGTCAACAACCTTAAGGTAAAAACTGGCAATCAGGTAGGTCTAGATTCTGGATTGGTATCCAGAATTACCTTTAGCGAATAAACTGACGTTCGCGAGCGCATATTTAATGGGAATACCCCGTTATGCTATAAATCTTAAACTTTTTATGAATTACAGTAAAGTTACTGTTATTTACGCGGCTCAATAACTTCTCAATCACTATTTTACATACCTATGTGTGCTTAAAAAAAAATCTTAAAAGTAAATTGACGTAACCTGATAAACTTTTTTTTGTGACTTTGCGGGTTTAAAAAATAGGAGGTGAAGTGCACTCGTAGGTCATTCATATTAAATTAATAGTCAAGCCAGTAAATGCCTTCATTCCCCATCACAATAACAAATTACAATGTACTATTTTCAAACAGCTGTTATTCTGGCCATTTTGCATGTGAGTCTACAAAAAGGTGAAAAGATGACCGTATGAATGAAATTTAACTAAATGTTTATTAATCATTTCAACTATGGCATAGTGTACACCTACCTAAATAGGTACCTACTGTTTTAAGGATGATTCACGCTAGACCGGGCCGGGGCCGGGCCGGAGCTTTCGGCGCTTCGTTTTCGTGGTGCTTACCACGTGATCACCATCAGCCGTCATAGAAAATGACATGTCGGACGGCTCGGCCCGGGCACGGCCCGGTCTAGCGTGAGTCATCCTTTATACATATGTAAATTTTACAATAGGGGAATTATTTATAAACGTCTGTAATAAACATTAAAACAAGGAAGTCTCTTTTCACCTCAGCAGCTCGAACAAGGGTACTTTGCTTCTTAAAAACAGTGAGCAAAATGCGATTTTGCTCACTGAGTCATTTTGTCTCACTCAGTGAGCAAAATCGCATTTTGCTCACTGATTGTGTCTCACTCAGTGAGCAAAATGCGATTTTGCTCACTGAGTGAGAAAAAATGACATTCAAGTGACCTTTATAGTCATTTCAACATGCGGGGTCTAATACAAGTTCGATATACTTGGGTTCTATTATCTCTGTCCCTCTAGGTATGTTCTCACTGCTTAGGGTGAAAAATTTTGTGTACTACACGAGATCAAAGTTATTTACATCTCGTGCGCTTTTGAATCCCTTACTACGCTCAAGATTCTAAATTAGATTCACTCGCTACGCTCGTGAATCTATTATAGAATCTTTCGCTTGCACGGGACTCAAAATAAGCACTCGAAGAAATATCAAACTTTGATCTCTTGTTGTACAAATAACTATTTCAACTTGGTGTGTTAGAAAATGGATTTTGCTTTATAATTATTACCTACCATTGTAAAAAATCAATTAGCATGAGTTTTAAATGAATTAATATTATCTTATCATAATACGATTCTGGAATATCACCGCAGCGAAAGCAGTAATTTGCAGACAATATAAGAATAAGAAAAATTAAGAAAAAAAACGCTTCTAGAAATCTGACCACAGCGCATATAAGTACAAAGGTTAGATACTAAGTGCGTTACTAAGTATTTCACCGACATTTCTTAATTAGAAGGTGTCCACTAATGAAAGCAGTGTGACACGACGGTAATAAGGTTTCCAATTAGGTACAATTATTTGTAACTAACTAACTTAACAAACAACTAAGTTGACAAAAACGCTTTCTACTACCAATAAACATTTGGCAAAAGAATTATCAGAAACTGTTTTTTAAATAATTTAATTAACAAGCTTTAATCTATTATGACGTTTTAAATACAATAAATATTTTTGGAAATTTATCTGCTTACATGTCAATGACCATCGTTTGATGATTCAATTCGCATGTATGATTTGTAAAATTTATCTACTTAACACAATATACAGGATGCTTCTGACCATGGAGCTGTAAATTCAAGGCTCGATTCTACTCGCTAAACTGAGCTATATACTTTTATTATGGGACCAATTAACCCCGAAATAGCGAAAAAAAAAAATCGGGCAAGTGCGAGTCGGACTCGCGCACGAAGGGTTCCGTGCCATATAAAAAAAAAACAAAAAAAAAAGCAAAAAAAAAACGGTCACCCATCCAAGTACTGACCACTCCCGACGTTGCTTAACTTTGGTCAAAAATCACGTTTGTTGTATGGGAGCCCCATTTAAATCTTTATTTTATTCTGTTTTTAGTATTTGTTGTTATAGCGGCAACAGAAATACATCATCTGTGAAAATTTCAACTGTCTAGCTATCACGGTTCGTGAGATACAGCCTGGTGACAGACGGACGGACGGACGGACGGACGGACGGACGGACGGACGGACGGACGGACGGACGGACAGCGAAGTCTTAGTAATAGGGTCCCGTTTTACCCTTTGGGTACGGAACCCTAAAAAGGGTAAATCGCTGTCCGAAATTAACCTTTATTGCTACGTACGCAGTTGTATACAATCAAATCTTTGCTTAGAACTACATACAAAGATGTTATATTTGAGTCAGTTGATGAATAATGAAAAATATATTTCAGATAAACAGTATTGGCGGGACCTCGCACACGCCGAGTTAGAAGAAGCACTGAATGTGAAGAAGAATGAGAACAGAGCCAAGAATGTGATATTATTCATAGGGGACGGCATGGGGCCGAACACCATCACCGCCACCAGGATATACAAGGGTGGGGAGGGGTACAGAATGGCTTTTGAGGAGTTCCCACATGTTGGTCTGCTGAAGGTAAGCATATGGAATATTTCTGGAATAAATTAATTTCATTCATTTATTCATTAATTACTCAAGGGTGACGGAATGTACGGCCCGAGTGTGCACGCTCGATGCTCAAGCAGACCGCTACGGGGTGACTGTGGCTGCTATAGTTATTGGCCACTACATAGTAATAGGCCACGCTTAACAATGAGGCTTCAATTGGCTTGTTTCCGATTTATTAGGAGTGACCAATTATCTTATCTTATGATTTTCGGGGGCCTTGCGGATACACTTCGACCAATAGGGATCTTGTGTGCAATTACCGCGTAGGAAAGATCCGTCAACTACTCAAGATCGAGCTTCTTCCACCATCTCCATGTGCCGGATAATGGAGCTCATGGGTAGCGTTTTAAATTCCTTTGGTTCCAGATATCCTGCTCCAAAGCTCTTCATTCTTTATCTGGCTTTGTCTTTCAGTGGCCAATTACTATGTAGTGTCCAATAACTATAGTAGTCACCCTACATTGGTTAAAACAAATGCCTTGCAAATTGTTGGTGCGTTTTGCGTAAGAACCATCTTTATTTATTTGTTGCCAAAATATCGTTAGACGAATAGGAAGCGTGCGTTAGAACAGTAATAGGGGCAACACAGCACTTTTTTATTTAGGTTTTTTATTTAGGGCACAAGACAACTGTATTTATGTAGGTATGTTAATTTACTTCTGTCTGATAATTACCAAAGTCTTAAAAAGCGATGCTTTTCCACTTTCTAATGTACATACATATTTATATCGAATCTCATCGCTTTACCTCTCAGATGCTTATATTTATAAATATTAAATTGATAGTACACAAACGCCTATTGTATTAAACGCCTATTATTAGAATTTCCTTGAATACGTTTGAACAATATTATAACGCTAATATCTAAATATAATTTTATATTACCTATAAAATTATATTATGGCGTTATAAGCACCTGCACAGATTTAAGACTATTTGCTTTGGGTGCAGGCAGCTTATAGTTTGTTTATATTAGGAAATGTACCCAGACAGATAACCTTAAAATCGCGATAAATATACAATTGTATTTAATTATCTAGGTGTTAACAAGATAAAGCCGATAAATAAAGTGTAAGTTATTAACTTATTATCGTTGAGTTACATCATAATGATTATTTTTCTGTGAAACGACTTTTGACTGTGAACGGTCGTTCGTACAATCGTGCCTATATTATCAGGACGTTAAAGTGTATTAAAATATGTATAGGTACATATTTTTGACCACTTCAGTCGCTCCAATATATTTGGTAGCGACTGTACCTACATCAATGTGTCTCGTCTCGACACTGCAACTCGTAGAAAATGGAGACCTTAGGCTCTCCGAAACATGTGACGTTTAATTTAATATGTGCCGATCGTTTCACATTTTACACCAAATTAGTTACATACATATTTGTATTTCTATCCTTCCAGACATACTCCGCCAACAAGATGGTCCCAGACTCCGCGTCAACGGCCACCGCCATGTTCACCGGCACGAAGGTCAACCAGCGCACCATCGGCGTCGACGCCACGGTGGCAGCTGATGACTGCCCTAAATCTTTAGATCCTGAGGCGCAGCTGAAGTCACTGGCTGCTGTGGCTTTAGAAGCGGGGAAGAGTGCAGGTAACAAGTAGATACATACTATATGTATTATTATATATTAACATGGTATTCCCTTACCATCAGGCGATTCCTCTGCTCGTTTGCTTCTTGACTCCTATATCATAAAAAAACATGACTTCGATTGAGATCACTTGATAAAATATATGTAATGTCCATGTATGATCCTATTATTATTCATTTCAATTTATTAGATATTGAACCAGTAAACAAATAAATATAAATATTGTATAAAAACTTATAAACTAAAAGTATTTAACTATTCTAAATTAATAAAAATAAAACATCCCTAAACCTAAACTACAATAAAAAATCACCCCTCGGCAAGGTCCCGTAGACGCTGGCAGCATTACCACGCTGAATTGCAATGCTTAATGCGCTGTGCGAGGAAGCTGCCAGCCCTACGGTCCCCAGTCACATCCACCAGCCTCTTTGATATCGCTCCGAAAAATTTCAGGGCACTGGGACCCCATGGGCCGAGTGTTTCCACACCAAAAGGGGTAAAGCTATATTCTTGGCCGATGCGGCTGTACTTAGCCCTTTTTCTTCGCTCAGCCGCATCCGCAGCTGCATCCGGTGAGACGGAGGTGCCATGAAGATGGGACGGGGCCAGTGTATCGACGCATGTAGCGCCCCACACCAACACCCGCCCCATCTCCCATGGAATCAATGACATGCCGTCCGGCCTCTTACCATCGTCCCTGAGGACGCCGGAGGGCTCCAGCAAAGCCGGCACGTTAGCGCTGGCGAGCGCGCGTCGCAAGATGTCGTTGAGGGACGAGTGCCTGGAAAAACGCCCAGCACTCTTTTGGCACAAAAGTCCGTGGTGGCCGCGAACATCGACATCGGCACCACAAGGGCACCGATGAGGAGCACAAACACGGACACCCAGCCGCAAACAGGTTGCCACGCGGATGGTGTTGGGTTCCAAAAAGGTACCGGTGTGCACCGAAGGAAAAGCGTGCAACCATGCAGGCCCCGGCCTCTTTGGTCCCCACCGCCAAGAGTCTGGCACGTTCTGAACCAGTGCTGCGGCTAAGAAGGTCGTCGTATATAATTTTGGACTGGACGTCATCCCAGGCCCTCTGTGATACCCGATTCTCGGGAAATTCTTTGCCCGGGCAGGCAATAGACCAGGCGTTCTTGGTATCCGCCAAGCCAACAGTCTCATAGTTTGATGGGAAATCCCGTAGTATCTTACCTATGAGAGCTGCTGTGCTATAAACAGAAGACAAAAACGCCGGTGCGGAGACGCACGAAATCTTGCGTAGATTAGATCAGATTAGATTCATTTATTTCTTGTTGTAAATATACATTAAATTTCACACGTCAAAATAGAATGCATTTCACAAAAAGATCGTCACAACAAAAAATATCAATAATAATAATCTAAAAACAATAAAATAACAGTAATACAATATAAAACGACTTTCTATAAAATAGAAAAGAGTAGGTAAAATTGTAAAAATCAGTCAAATTATAAAGAATATAAAAAATAAAAATGTCAAAAAATAATAATAAAAATATTTAAAATATACGACTAGCCTAGGTAATGTCTAAAGGTCAAAATTAATATATTACAATAATAGGAAATGTATGTCAATTGTTACTAATTTATAAAAATTTAAAATATACTTATTAAAAAATTAAATAGTCAAGATTTTATTCTTTATATTCTTTGACAGAATAGAGGGTTTTATTTAATAAAAGTTCCTTCAATCGGCGCCCAAATACATCATCCGATGATTCATTTTTGAGAGTGGCGGGTAGACGTTCATAAAACGCCGGGCCTATTACGCGTGGGTTTTTGTCGAGCAGCGCGAGGCGCCGCGGCACGGACTGTAATCGGCCGGTCTGGCGGGTTATTCTGCCAGGCATGTCTATGCGTTTAAATAAACGAATGTTACGGCGTGTGAACATAATAATTTCATAGACATAGAGAGAGTAGTGCGTCATTATGTTATATTGCTTGAAGAGCTGTCGACATGAGTGTCTAGGATGTACACCCGCTAATACACGTAAGGCCTTTTTTTGTAATTTGAACACCCTCTCTGATTCTGTGCAATTTCCGTATAAAATAATACCGTACGCCATGAGTGATTGAAAATAGGAGTAGTATACTTGAAGCAGCATATTTTTTGAAATAATTGGCTTTAGTTTGCGCATCGCAAATATAGCACTACTAAGCTTTTCGCACAAGTTGTTAATGTGTTCTTTCCATTTTAGTTTTGCGTCAACGGTAAATCCAAGGAATCTGCACGTGCACACCTTGGAAGTGGAATCTGTATTTGCGGAATATTAATCGAAGAACTTGCGGAAAAAAGCATTATATTCGATTTTGTGACGTTGAGGATGAGGCCGTTCGCTGAGAACCACTCATGAAGTTGGGTGCATGTATTTGCTATTTTTTCCTCGAGCTGCGAGTACGTATGCGCCTTCACTACCACGGTGGTGTCATCAGCGAACAACACCATCTTGCCATCATCAATAGAGGAAGGGAGATCGTTAATGAATATTAAAAATAGGGTATTTCCGAGCGCGGAGCCTTGAGGTATTCCTTGTTCCAGTATACCTGCGTCGGATTTAACACTTTTGCCCTTAATTTTGACCTCCACTGTCTGCCGTCTATTTCGAAGGAACGATTTAAATAATTTATGGGTGTTATTAGCGATTCCATAGTTTCCGATCTTTTCTAACAGTAAGTCATGATTTATATTATAACGTCGAAGGCTTTAGACAAGTCGCAGAATATCCCTGCCGGTTTGTCCTTTTCATCTAACGCCGTAGCTATGCAATCATATACTTCATATGCAGCTGTTGTGGTGGACCTATTTTTTCTATACGCAAACTGTCTGTCCGTCAGTAGGTCATTTGTCTCTAAGTGATGCGTTAAACTATTTGATACAATTGATTCGACTAATTTAGAGATGTTGGGGACAATAGTGATGGGTCTGTAATTGTCCACAGCAGTTTTTTCACCTTTTCCCTTATAGACAGGACATACTCGAGTGCTTTTCAGTACGTCCGGGTACTCACCGCACGAGAACATGGTATTAATGAGTTCTACTAGTAGCCCTGCGACGACTGGCCAGATGCACTCGAGTATGTTTAGGGAAATATCGTAGATATCTAGTGTCTGTCGTGTTTTTACCATGGATCTCAGAGTGCGGTTTAGGTCTGTGAGTGTGATTTTTGGCAAAATGAAATTAGGAACGTTTTTGTTTCTTAGATGATGCCTAACGTGCTCCACAGAGTCTAATTTGTTAATATTTAATTTATATTTTGATGTTACCGTCAGGAAGTGTCGATTTAATACTTCCGGTACGTCGCTGCAGGGCAAATCATTTCCTTTTTCATCCCTGAGTGAAATAGTATGTCGTAATGATGACAAATGAGAATTCTAATTTTGACTCCAGGTTTCGTGACAACGATGCGAGTAACCCACGCGACCCCCGCTCCACTTTACGCTCACACTTGTAATCGCCACTGGGAATGCGAATCGGTCATCCCTCAGGAGTCGCGGGCCTGCAAGGACATCGCCAGGCAGCTGGTGGAGGACTGGCCGGGGAGGGATCTACATGTAAGTCTTTTCTCTTTTTTTTCTAACATAATAGCGTAAGAAACATACAAGCCCGGTTGATAAATCTAAGAGGGCATTTAAGAGTAGGTAACCCACTCCACCGCTCCCCGCTATACGCCACTAGGAGTGTCAGGCCACCATTCCTCAGGGGCAAAGAAAAACAAAAGGAGCACATAAGAGGATGCTAAATTATATTACAAACATTAGATCCCACGATATCCTGATGATCTTACTCGTGTTTATACATGCTGATATACGTTTCCAGGTGATAATGGGTGGAGGCCGTCAAATGCTGATCTCCAACTCCTCAGCCCTCGAAGGCGACCCCATCAACTTGTGGGGCTGCTACAGTACAGACGGACGCGACCTCATCCGGGACTGGAAGATGGATAAGGAACAGAGGGAGCTGAAGTACAGCGTGGTGCAGAACAATAGCCAGCTGAGCGGGGTTAACTTTGATGATACGGATTATTTGATGGGTAAGTTCAGAGCCATTTCTGGAGCAGTTAATTGGTCATACTACATAAACTTTATGACAATGAGATAAACTCTATGATGGGTCAATCAAGTGTGATGTGTGTACAGTGGATAGGCAACTAAAAAGTTAAAGTAGGTACGCCCTCTATTAGTATGAGACACATTTAACGTCATCTGGTATTACCAGACAGTGGAATAGGTATTACAAAGAGTGTGAAGCCTAATAATTATCTCTAAAATATATCCTTTACATATAGCAGTCCCAAAGTTGGCGTAGTTTCTGCAATCAAAGATAGATTACAGTTACGTGTCGCAATCAGCAGCCGCTCAATTATTGCCATGATAACGACGACGATAGAAAGAGACAGGCTATGTATCCTATCAATACAAGTAAGAAGCCCCATGGCTTCTTTCTCTTGAGAGTAAAATACAAGATCAGTTCTATTTCACTTTACAGGAATCTTCGCCAACGGGCACATGGCGTATGAATTCGAGCGGAACCATGGTCCTGAAGGCATGCCGTCGATCAGTGAGATGGTGGAGGCCGCCATCAAAGTGCTGCGGAGGAACCCTAATGGGTACTTCCTTATGGTGAGCCATCTTACAAATTATTATTTTAAGATTGATACTGGCCATGCAAGACACCTGAGAAAATAGTCTAATAGTGAGTCATTTTCGACGAAATGACTGATGATGACTATCATCTGTTTCATAAATTACTTACTTATTACGGTGAAGCAACGACCCAAAGTGAGTCTTGGCCTCCAACGCCAGATCACGCCATGCCTCTCGGCCCTGCGATAGCTCTCGCCGGTCGTTATGGCCGAGGTTGAGCAGGTCTTCAGCTACTACGTCTTTCCAGTGGTACCTAGGCTGTCTCAAGTACCTACGCTCTCTTCACGGTACTATCCTTTTCCATTCTCTCTCCATTTCATTTATTAACTCCCAATCGTTTTTCTTCAGGTAGAAGGTGGCAACATAGACATGGCGCACCACCGCGGGCGCGCAAAGACCGCCATCGACGAAGCCGCGGCCATGGAAGACGCCGTCCGAATCGCCGCCTCTATGACAGATGAAGCTGATACGCTCCTCGTGGTTACTGCGGATCATACACATACGCTGTCTATCAACGGATATCCGCTTAGAGGATCCAATATATTTGGTAAGTAGTACCGTAGTACTTATAGTCAGCCAAGAAAGTGGTATAGTAATAGAGTCGAAAAGTGGTAAACCACTTTCTTGGCTGACCGTACGTAGCCCTTTATGATGTTCAGTAATCTTTTGACAAGATACGAGTAAACTGCCAAAGGTAAAGGATGCGACCATTTTGCGATTGTTAAGACAGATGAACCTTATACTCTACTGGTGGACACTGACGATAAGCATACTATGTCTATCGATGGGTATCCAAGAGGATCTAAGAAGAGAGTCTATAATATATATAGCATCGTCCACACTTTTAACTGACGATTTGTAAGGACATTAAAGTATGTCAGTTAAGAGTGTCACTGCTGACAACGGTGACAATACTCAATTACTCATACCTACCCTGTCTATGATTTCAGGCCACTCCGAAGTATCCCCCTACGACCACAAGCTCTACACGACACTCTCATACGGCACGGGCGGGCCGGGCGCCTTGCATTACCAAGTGGAAGACCAACACGTAGTCCGCAAGGAACCGGGCAACAGTGACGACTTCATGTATGAGCAGATAGCTGGCATCATTCTGGATGAGAACAGCCACGGGGGTGGCGATACCACGATATACGCTAGAGGTATAGTTTCCTTCTTGTTTGTTTAAACATTTCTGTTTAATGTTACCTGTTTTAAGGGATTTTTTGACGGCTCCTAGCCTTCTCGTTGGTGACTCTACCTAAGGCCCACTTGCACCATCCCACTAACCCGGAGTTAAGCGGTTAATCCCAATGTCAAATTGTACTGGTAACCATGGTAACTCCAGATTTAACCGGTAAACCCCGGGTTAGTAAAATGGTGCAAGTGGCCCTAAGTCAGAAAATTAAAAGCAGACTTAGCCCAGCCATTGGCTGACTTAACCCTCTCATTTCCAGGTCCTAAATCGCACCTGTTCCACACCGTGCACGAGCAGCACTACGTGTTCCACGCGCTATGCCGCGCCGCGCAGATCGGGGATCACGCTACAGACGCGGCTGCAAACGCCGCGCTTGCGCTCAGTGTGTTATTGGTTGCAGGCGTAGTACATTTAATATGTTAGCTTAAATTTTATTTAGAAAAAAAAATCTTTAGCAAAAGGTTAAGTTTTTCGATTGTCAATGAGCACAGGGGGTTGTAAAATACTATTACAGGAAATAATTTTACTTTTTGACTAAGATTTTCAAATGTATAGATAGATGAAATAAATTGCTACTAAAGTATTATATAATAGGACTTAATATATTTATTTTTATAGAATTTAATCACTTGTTTACTTTTATGACATGAATTATTCTACCTGGCCTCTGTAAATTACAAAATCTGTGGGTAAATAGGGATCGTAGGTAAACCTTAAAGGTTCTTGAAAGGTTTACAAGACCAAAAAAATTATAGTAAAAAAGTACATATTTTGTTATCTGTGCTATACAAAGACCAATACAAATGTACAGGTTACATTTTTACAGATGTTGACCAGCAACATTAATGCGATTGTCACATGCTTGTCCAATGATACAAATGCCGGTCCGGCCAAACCTGGTCTGACTGGTGTTGCCAGTGTAGTAAAATTGTAACTTAGTGAAATACATCTTCGGGATTTCCCCGAAATAACAGATACGCTTACTTCCACAGAGCGGGGTGAAAGAACTGAGTAAGGGGAACACTGCGCGCGCTACTCACTTGTCTTATTTCTAGCAGGGGTGCGAAACTCCTCCCTTCGGGCAAACTCGGCTCCGTTCGGCTCAGCATTGCTCCGAGCAATTATTAGGGTTGACACAACTTGACGTCCCTTTGCTTGCACGAGCACAGATAAGATAATGGCTTGAAGTTTGACAACCCTAAATAGCCGAAAGGGATATTACCATATATTGGAAAGGGATAACATGATTCGTCCCTGAACCGCTGTCAAACTTCGGTTTTGTAGGAAGTTTCCTTTCTGTACGGTAGTAGGTACTATTATTTATTCTGTGTTTCTAGATTTGATTAGGTATTAACTGCTGCTCATAAATTAATTAAGAAACCAGGGGCCCGTTTCTCACAAGCTTGTAATTTGTAATACAAGCGGTTGTCACTTTTTGACAGCTTTTGTTAGAAAGGGACTTCCACTTGTATTACAAGTTACAAGCTTTTGAGAAACGGGCCCCTGAACAAACATTAACCCGTGGAGCGCCCTAAACAGACACGTGTGCTGGTAACTAGTATAGGAGTTCCATACTACGGTAATTCTGGGGCGCTCCAGGGGTTAAATGACATGTCCCAATGTTTATTGCAAAAAAACCTGTATAGGTACGTAACGTATTACTTGAACGGGCCTCACACATAGTAAACAAAGTATTATAGGTACTTACGTGTTACATATGGATCTTGCAATTTCAGATAAGAACATAATACTTATATGCAAATAGGTGATATAAAATAAATCTCACTACGGAATTAATAACATGGATATACCTACCTATTATTGTAACTTGGTAAAGCGGTGCAAGCGATAACTTAAACTAAACTTATATGAAATAAAGTCTGCCCATGCGCATTGTACACATCTGCTCTGGTAATACCTATCAAAACCGGTTGCATAAATAAACGTATGATAAAATTTAGGGTTCCGCTGCAACTTGCACCTATTAAATATATTAAAAACGGGTCACTCACGTATTTTAAGTCGAAAAACGCTCGACATGTTTCACTCCGTACCGAGGAGTGTCATCGGGAGCTTGCGTTTACGGTGACGGACCGGCGCAGACTGCGGGCCGCAGCTCTCCGCGCCCGATGACTCGGCGCAGGCGCCGGTGGCGGCAAGGGGGGCGAGAAACTACCCTCATTTATGGCATTATTGTCAAATGATGGGTTGCACACAACACTCACTACGTCATTCGCTAATGGTTCGTCCACACTGTCCACCGACGTAGTACCCAAAACAGTTTTCCAGCTTGTAGGCATTGACCAACCACAATCACGGTTAAAATTCGGATGACGACTAATTTCTATAACCTCCCGTACTTTTCGCTGAATCACAAACTTTTCTTTCGCCCCGTTTTTCCGTTTTCTTGTGACCCGTTTTTAATATATTTAATATGTCTGTGTCTCACGGTAGTTTTGTTATTAAACTTGCACCTAATTGATTGTAAAAACCAGTAACACATTCCTAACCTAACAGAACTATTATATAATCAGTGACCTAACTAACCACATCGGTGGAATGCACCTTTTTAGTGTTCCGTGCAAAACTTTGTTCACGGAACACTTATGGGATCACTTCGGTCTTGCAAATCAGTTATTTTGCAATAAGATTGACGAATTATCAGAATGTGGATGACGGAGTGAAGTAGGTATTTTATGAGCGTACATTATTTGCAAGCACCTAATGTATCTTTATATATCTTTTTTACTCTTCATCATCTTTTTGGCATTTTTCCTATGGCTAAAGTAATATCAACTTTAAGTACAATATCAGAAAGCTCTTTACCACGGAACCCGACTTGAAACCAGCGTTCACCCTTCGTAGCTTCGCAGAAATACAAGGAAGATAGGACGCCTTCAGTGTTGTGTGGATCCCCAAACAAACATGTCTTGTGGGTGAAGAAGTTATTTCAAATTGTGTTGACTTCAATGTGTTGGACTGTTAAGTGCTTTATAATACTTATAATTCGTGGTATAAAATATTGTAACTGGTAAGTAAAATGTGGAGGTTCGATAATGTGTTATAAAACAAAGTTATTTCAATTTAAATTGATTAAACTGTGTCTTGAACTGGTATCAACGGTTATTTTAATTATGTTTATTCGCAGCATACCTATTATATTTTGTGAGTATTTAGTGAATTTAAGTGTTTACACGAGTTCCAATATGTTTTTGGATTGTATTGTTTAAAAAAACGATTACACGCGCCGGCTGTCACTACTGTAACAGTTAACTTATAAGCTTCAAACATTTTTCTAAGAAGTTCGCAGGAAGTCCTCCTCCTTGCTTCGTACTCCTCAGTGCTGAGGGTCGTGACTTCCTAGTGGAGCAAACGATTCCGGATTGCAGATTTCCAGCCTGTCCGATCCCTTGCGACTTCCAAGGCATCATGGACCTTCATGGATAGCGATTTGCTAATCTGGTCGGACCATCGCGTTGGAATCGTGTCGCAGGAAGTAGTGGATTATATACTGACTACGGCGTAGGATGGTAACTTAAGACTATATGTGACGTCCTACGGATAAAGGTACCTTATGGCAGTTGGCGCTTACGCTATTATTAACGCCGCTCCAATATTATTGCGGCGCTATGCGACGTAAGCGCCAGCCGCCATAAGGTACCTTTTTCCGTGGAACGTCACATATTTTTATCGATGACCCCTAGCACGGCACATGTGTGGGTGCGATTGTTTACTAGAAACGGTGTTCAGATTATAAAATATCAACTGGATTTGTCACTGATGATACGACCTAACGACTTGCAGACCTGGGGGCCTAGCCAAGATGACAATCGTTACCAGAAAACGGGACGAAAAGCTATTCGTCGGTGCGAATAAAAATCGCCATGTATTTTTAAGCTACTTTTCAGGAATTAGGAGACAAAAAAAACTGTTTATTTTCCTGTTTGTAATATTTTTGTTGCACGTGTATTTTTTTTCTAATAGATCAATGGCTTTTACATGATAGTCATGTAGAAAAATTATTGTCTCTTTATCATTCTTTCTTATTAGTGCGATAGAGACACCGTTTCGTTGTGGCCCCCTGTGCATCTTTCTTCCTCCTATTAGCCTAGTCGCGGTACCTACTCGGTAGTGACTAGTGACCCTGCCTACGAAGCAGGAGGTCCCGGGTTCGAATCCTAGTAAGGGCATATAATATTTTGTATGAGTAATATAACTGGTAAATTTGGTAACATAAATTGATTGAATCTCAGGGAAAAATGTGCACATTATTGATTGGCGGAGGAACTAAGAACCAATTGGTTTTCCTGTTGATATTACACAACGTATAAAAATAGGCAGGTAATACATGGATTTCCCGATAGGTTAATGTCAAATAATATTATTAAAGAAATAATATATGTACTTATATTATGTAATTATGTATTAATGAAAAATCAACTCTTATGTAATAGGTAAAAGTCTACTAGCTCGATTAATTAATTATAAGAAGTTAAAGTTGTGAATCTGCAAGTCACTGAAGCGACCCAGCCATTTCATTCACTCATCATTCATCATCATCATCATTTCAGCCTATATACGTCCCACTGCTGGGCACAGGCCTCCTCTCATGCGCGAGAGGGCTTGGGCTATAGTCCCCACGCTAGCCCAATGCGGATTGGGGACTTCACATACACCTTTGAATTTCTTCGCAGATGTATGCAGGTTTCCTCACGATGTTTTCCTTCACCGAAAAGCTAGTGGTAAATATTAAATGATATTTCGTACATAAGTTCCGAAAAACTCATTGGTACGAGCCAGGATTTGAACCCGCGACCTCCGGATTGAAAGTCGGACGTCATATCCACTCGGCCACCACCGCTCCATTCTTCATTCACTCATCTCAAGTGTATTCCGTACCATGAACTGCCACTTGAGCCGAAACTGAGTCGCAGGAATGTCTTTAGCGATTCACTAGAAAGCAAAATTAAAAAAAAAATACAACACTTGTTCTAAAGAATAAACTCGCCAGAAAAAGTTTATTCTTATCTCAACTCGTTCGCGCTGATCGCTATCTATAAAACTTTTATTTTTATTTCACACTCGATTTTTTCAGACTAGGGATGGGACGGCCATGCACAAAATGTCCGTCGACGACGGTTCAGAGCTGCTGCGGTCTTCGGAACCTGAGGGTAGCCAGTGTAATGATAGGATTTTTCAAAGTGGTACGTATCAAGTCAAATTATTTTCATTAAATTTTGCTAAACGTGTCTAAATATGAATAATCAAATTTTCATTCATTATTCTGATTTGTGTTGTTAAAAAGTAGAAATACAACTATGTTTATACATAGATTATTACTGAAATGGAAATAATTTTATGTCAAACAAAATACGTATTAAGGAAAATAAAATAAGACATGTCTCCCGTGGCCGGGTGTAGGTGTTAGATAGTGGTTCAAATCCAGCCTTAGCTGCCGAATTTATTGGCATTATTAACCAGAATCAGCTAAAATTAAATACAAATAAAAATAAAACATAGAAACAGAAAACGCATTACAATTTAAAAAGTCTCAATTTGATCGCAGTGCATCCCGCGCGCATCATACGTGTGACAATTGCCGTTAATTATCCACTCAAATTAAAGTTCAAATGCTTCAATCTTCAGTAGGTGTTAATCATATATTTTTACATTCCAGTTGCTGTTCTTCGCAGCAATAATAGGCTTAATATCAATAATGAGCGGCCACCACACAGGCGCGAACGAGGAAGAGATAGCTCAGAAACCTACGGCCCAGCTGGTCCTAGCGCTACTGATGAGTATAGGATTCCTGTTCCTGGCTGTTGTGTTGATCGCTGGATTGTTTAAGGTTTGTATAAAAGTGACCAAAATATATATAGGTACTTATAGACGAAGCAGTACAGTATTCACTTCAAAAAGCCCTTTGGTTTTCTTTTTGACTCTTGTACCATGTACACAAACGGGTCTACGGCGATATAATTTCCGTGATAATTTGCGATTTATTTTCCGTTTGTGTAATTAAATATATGTACAAAACGCGAGAGTTTAAATTGTTATCTTGTACCATGTCTATGTAATTTCGCCTAAAGTCAATATCGGGAAAGACCGCAGACATATATATAAGAGAAGACAACCTTCGTGCTCTTTCGTCGCTTCTAACTTTTGCGTTTGTAGGTACATATACTCCACTTAACGCATTCACTGCCAGGGGTCGTGGCCTAGGAACAAACTTGTATGACGGTGAACGCACATGTGCGTCGGAGGCAGTGAATGTGTTAAAAGGTCCATAGTGCCGAAGGAGTGAAGCTCTTCCTTTCCGACTGTGTCTGAGCGAGACGTACGTCACGTACGTATACATATACGAGATTTCTTGGCGATATGATGGTTTTCTCAGTCAATAAATGTAGGTATAGGTACGCCAGTCCTTGACGTATAAGTCGCCAGATTGACCTTATCAATCAAAATCAAAATCAAAATCAAAAATATACTTTATTCATGTAGGCCTAGCAACAAGCTCTTATGAATCGTAATTAATCTTAATCTAATTATCAGAGCAATTTATTGATGTTAATATTATTTCATAATAAAATTGGATTATTATACATATCAAATTTAACACTAAGAATTTCACAAAAGGATCGTCAAACATTAAAAAGATTGTATAAAAAAATACTAGTCTAGAATTTCTAGAATAAAATCTAAATGTCAAAAAAAAGCATAAGTAACAAAAGAAGTAGATAGTATTACATCGGAATATCCATTTCCTCATCAATAATCAAATGTACCTAATAAATAAATAATCATTTCGAATAACAATTAATCCCACGTTGTAATATCATTCATGTAGTCTTGTGTGGTATAATAAGCTTTAGAAATAAGTTTACGCTTTACATAATTCTTAAATTTATTAATAGATAATTCAGTAATATGGTTTGGAAGTTTATTATAAAATCTTACACAATTACCCATGAATGATTTTTTAATTTTATGGAGCCGAGTGAAGGGCACTGCGAGCTTATGTTTATTTCTAGTATTAATATTATGAATTTCACAATTTTTCCTAAAATTTACAATATTTTTATGTACATACAGAATATTCTCATAAATGTATTGACAGTGCACTGTCATTATGTCAATTTCCTTAAATTTATCTCTAAGTGAGTCTCTATGGTTCATTTTGTATATTGCTCGAATAGCCCTCTTCTGCAGAACAAAAATGGTATTTATCTCTGAAGCACCGCCCCTTATATACACATTTGCCTGCTATTACCTTTCTAAGTAGGTATTTGTTACATATTTTCAGAAACGCCGCAACTACGTGATGATTTACTGGGTGTCTAACTGGGTGTGGATCGCGCTCTCTCTAATAGGCCTCTTCACGCAGTCGCAGGGCGTGCTAGAGTGGATTATGGTCTTCTGTTATACTGGTCAGTAAATTTGTAAATAATAAAATAAATAATCCATCTATCATCATTAACAAGACTATTGTAGCCAAAAACCAGACATGCTGGTAGATCTAACGCAGCGCCGGGTCATGCAGGTCGACGTCGCCAACCCCCATGATTGAGAATCTCGTGAAAGCCGAGAAGGGCAAGTCTAGCAAGTACCTAGACTTGGCTCACGAGATAACCGCCATGTTGGATGTGGATTCGACGATCATTGTCCCGATAGTCGTTTCAGCGAACGGTCTGATAGCGAAGAGTCTTGACCCACACCATAAGACTCTCGCTAGGTGGCTTATTCAACAAATTCGAATAATCGAATTGCAAGCCCTCTCATTACCCACTGGGCTAGGAGGCCGTTACAAATTAAAGGAAAAGTGAAAAAAAAACTAATTAAAGTTGATTACAATTAACGATCGGTGTTTTAAGTTGCGAGTTCGAGTCTCGCTCAAGTTGGACAATTTTTTTACCAATTTTTACGAATTAAATTATTGGAAATTATTCTTCCTGATTTAATTTGTTGTACATTCGTATCTTAACTGGACTAATTATATTTCCAGTGGCGGACATCTACTTCCAAATCGTGATCCGGAGCTACTACCTCGAGATGACGGGCGCCGTAGCTGCGCCCGCGTACCCACCACAACATACAGCGCCCGGAATTGTTAAATATTAGACTAGCCATATTAAACCTTTAGGGCCATAAAGACGGTTTTACCTTGTAACCCCGGGCCGCAAAATGATGACTAGGATCTATACCAGAATCACCTGGTCGGCCAAGTAAAAAGCCCCGCCCGCCGCAGGTTGAGTTTAGCTCTATTAAGGTGACATTCCATTTCCACCGACAGCTGCACCACTGTTCATTTCACTATGGAAATTGACAATAACACCGACGCGTTCGGTACTAGTAGTGCAGCTGCGGTCAGAAATGGAATGTTACCCTTAGACTGTGATATTTGTGGTTTTATCTGCGACAGTAATGTCACACTGCAACACTGCAACAGTAGTGCATCTGTCGGAATCCGGACGTCACCTTTACGAGGATAAAATGATCATTAATAAATAAAGTATAGTTTATGTGACTGCTACATATGAAAGGCATTAAAAGTTAAAACCTGAGTGTGATAATATAATAATAGAATCAAACGAGTGTTTTAATGCCTAATTATGTACAGTTACCTACATACACTGCTTTATCTACACACATATTATATAAACTTTCTATGATATATTCACTAACGTCATTTTACAGCCGACATTGGGCACTTTGCTCTCTGGCGAAACTCGCGGATATGAGGTGGCGTCTCCGAAAATCTTTATCGCACATTTTACACGAAACTTTTAATATAAGTAGTTACTTTAAAAACAACAAAACAAATATATTTTTTTACTACAAACTAAATATAGACGGTCAAGCAAATCTTGTCAGTAGAAAAAGGCGCGAAATTCAAATTTTCTATGAGACGATATCCCTTCGCGCCTACATAGTTCAAATTTGCCGCCTTTTTCTACTGACAAGATCTGCTTGACCAAGTATAAAAGATAAAACTGTCTGACGACCGGTCTGGCCTAGTGGGTAGTGACCCTGCCTATGAAGCCGATGGTCCCGGGTTCGAATCCTGGTAAGGGCATTTATTTGTATGATGATACAGATATTTGTTCCTGAGTCATGATTGTTTTCTATGTATTTAAGTATTTATATATTATATTTATCGTTGTCTGAGTACCCACAACACAAGCCTTCTTGAGCTTACCGTGGGGCTTAGTCAATTTGTGTAAAAATGTCCTATAATATTTATTTTATTTATTTATTTATTAAACTGTACGTCACATGGCGGCAAATGAAAACATTTTTCACGCACGTCACGTATTCGTAGTTTTCTTTTAATTCAGAGACAAACTAGAGTCGGGGTCGATTGCCATATCGTTCGATACCAATTAACATGCGAGATTTGTCAAAATTGTATGCAATTGACATTTCATTTCGAATAAAACGTCATCTCGACTGATATTAGAATAGGGGTCAAATCAAATTGCGTTTTTTTTTCAGAGATGTTCGAAATTTGAATGTCATTGTCATTACCAAATCGATTTTGATATACCGGGTGTGGCCTGTAATATGAACAAAAAATTAAACTGTAGGCTGTACTCCTCATACCGACCAACATTTGTTCAGCGACTTTTTAAAATAACTTGTGGTTTGTTTTTTAATACACTTTAAAGTTTATTCTAAGACGCAATGTATTGCGAATTTTGTTATGTTTAAATGTGTGACAAGGAACGTCAATCACAATGATATGGCGTGGCGATGGCGTCCATTGATGATAATATTTATTTTGTATGAAAAATAGGGAGTCTAAATACTTCATAATTTTTAAAAGTTGTTGAATAAAAGTGTCGCCGTTTGAGGAGTACAATCTATGTTTTAATTATTTGCTCGTGTTACAGGCGACACTCGGTATAGATGGACAAACAAATATTGTCAGTAAAAAAACCGGCCAAGTGCGAGTCGGACTCGCGCACGAAGGGTTCCGTACCATTACGCAAAAAAAACGATTAGAAGAATTGAGTACCACCTCGTTTTTACAAGCATAACTTGCCTTGAAAAATATTTTATGAAATTCGAATTTTGAATTTTTATTAATGAATTTTGTAAATATTTATAACTAAGTTACAAAGGTTTTTTAAAATCTAACCCAAATTTGATTATGGTAACTGAAAAAAGTACGTATAGTACCGGATTGTAGTGGGAAATTACAAAATATGTTATCTATTGTGGTATTCTGCCTTGTAGTATATTCTTGAATTTGTGGGCTGAAACCGAGCGATAAAAGGTATTCTGATATTTCATTTTTTGCCTTATCCCGAAAATTAATATTGAAATCTCCCGCTATAATAATCTTTTCTTGTGCACTGATCTTAGCTTTTGTCATACAATCCACGGCAATTTTGGGTAGACATTTTGGAGATTTGTATAAGGTAAGTACCCCTATTAACGAGGGGGTTAAGCAAGTTTTCCAAAAAGAGCCAAAAATTAAGCATAAACCGGCGGTGTATGAACCAAGACATATTTTTTTATGTTAGTTTGTTAATTACAGTTTATATTATTTTAGTTTCTAGCCTTGTTTTAGAAACTTATAAAGGAAAAAATAATTATCAAAACTAACATGTCGAAATCGCCTATTACCGTGGTAATGGACCACTGTTACCCAAATACCGCGGATGTGGGTTCCTTTTTACGAGGGTGGATAACCCGTCACATTTTTAGTTCCATAATTATGATAAATAATATTTATTTGACAATAATGAATAAAAAATGGTATAGGTATTCAGTACAGTACGCTTTTCATATTACAAGACTTAAAATGAATTTAAATTAAAAATAGTTGGTTCCTTTAACGCTAATAACATCGTGGGTTACCCTTTACGAGCAAGTGTGATGCTGTCGAAATTCTTGTTTAATTTATTACCTCTCTACGTTAAATAAATAGGTACTTAATTATTTCAACCGGACATTGAGGGCAAGTTGCGCCAAAAAGTTTAAGCTATCACAATTCTATTCTACACAATATAAACAAGATCTGTGTAAGTTAATGTTGTATGTTTGTGTGTTTATTTTGTTATTAAAATAACATAAAATTTATTTTTCTACTCCAGCACGTCTATATAATCCTATATGATTCCTTTGTCTATAATATGATCACAATAGCCAAGTGTTGTATAAAAAAAATGCTAACTTCTAGGCAAAGATCTAAAAACCAATATTTACTTTGACTTTATTTATAATTACATATATCCTTTTATGTTTGCTGCCTTTGAAACAATATTGTGTGCAACGGTACCTACATTAAAGTTTTGGGTCTGTATTAGGTTCTCATACAGCTTATTACCGAGTGATGTCTTTTCTAACCATCGTTAAACGGTTCAATTCAAATAATTTAAAAACGCATTTACGACTAATAAAAATAAATAGTTATCTCGTATTTTTTTAATACAATCAATATAGATGATTCCAAATATTACAAAACAATGGTTAAAATTAACTTTATATCCATACTACTGTTTTTATATGAATACTTGAACGAGTTTCTCATATAAGGGTTTCTAAGAAAACGTCTGAGAAGGTGTCTAAAATTGTAACCGAAATTAAGAGTTCTTGCATAGATTTCATACCACGTTAATAGCTCTTTATCTTTATAGGTGGTTAAATATTTCAATAACATCAAAAGTCAAGGAAATGTGCATTTATATATGAATATAAGATCGCTCGAATCTAAAATACCGTTTCCGTTATTACCGAGGTATACCTCGAAATTAGGTGTCACTCAAAGAAAATGGAACCTAACACCGATGTTTTTAATTTCCTATTTTTTTCCTATTGGCGAGCAAATATCGCAAATAAAGTATTTGGGAATCATAAAGATAATAACTAAGAATCAATCTCAAGTCTTAGTCTTTTCATAATATTTACCATTATTACGCTAATCACTAAATATAATACTCGTTTACTTACTTGAGGTGTTGCGTGTTAGTATGGAGCAACCAAATCTTGCGCTCCTTATGCGCTAGTTTACGATTTTCGACTTTTTTGCGTGATGTTTTCTTAGTAGTGTTATAATTATTCGACAGTCAAAAGATAAGGCTTTATTTCTGTGTTCTTAGATTCAAAGAAAGTTAATAAGCTTTCTTATTAAACGCTATTTTATACATACCGCGGTAATGAATGCCAATTTTAATGGGGTCGTTAATAGGGGTACTTACCTTATACTTAACAATTTAACACCAAATGCTTTAAAAGTGAGACATTCGCAATGCCCACCGCCTGGACTGTCTACAAAAAAAACCTTTCGTGGAGCTATTGTCAAGTTCATTGATGCAATTATTATTTATATCAAACATCAAACATCAACATTTATTCAGCAAATAGGCCACAAGGGCACTTTTACACGTCATCATTGAATTTACATACAAGCAAAAATAATAACATCAACAATTTTATAAAATAAAACTAACAATTCAATGTAACGTATTAGAATTACTAAGAGATGTATATGGTCTCTTAATGTCGAATTACATAAAAAATACAGATACAAAACACAAAAAAAATCTATAATATAATATATATGCGATAGAACCCCACCCTGGGTTTGCATTCGACATATTAGGGCCGTCTAGTCTGCACCCTTGCTCAAAACCTTCCAGCACAAAATTGTCGCTTGGGGAACCCCATGTTTCAGAACGAAACGAACGAAAACGAACGAGGAACGAGGGCACGAGTTCAACGAAAGAAATTGCGAAAACAATGACAATTAAATGGCGTACGGGAGACGTATGCAGCGAAGGGAGCCGACCGCGCGATTGAGCCGCGCGGAGACTGGTTTTGTGACATCGATACCCCCTCCCCTCACCCCGCCGGCGTGCCTCTGTATCTATCTACTCGTAGCATCGTAAACAATAATAAGGAACTGACAGTTAGCATTAGAAAGAACTTGAAAGAAGATAAGGGATCTTGACATGTCTTTTAATTAAAAAACGTTTTTTTTTTTTAATGAGTAACTATTACTCATGAAAGCATAAGAATGTAAATGATCGTATTAGATTCGTAATTGTTACATATTTGCCGTAACTTATTTTTAAAATGTGTTTTTCAATTAAAAGACACACCAAGATTGTTTATCTTATTTCTAATGCTAAATAAAAAACCCGTAGGGTTCGGATCAAAAACTAAGCAATTAGTCCGACTCACGCTTGACTACATATTTCTAATAGGTTTTCCTGTCATCTATAGGTAAAGATCTATTTTATGTATTTTTTTCAAAATTTTAGACCCATTAGTTTCGGAGATAAGGGGGGGGGGGAATGGTCATTTTTTGCCTATTTTCTTGAATTACTTCTAAACTGGTTGTTCTAAAATTATAAAAAAAAAATATTTAAGATTCTCACATTGAGCTCTTTCATTTGATATGTAACATGATATAGTTTGAAAAACTTTATTTTTTAATTTTCTCATTTACCCCCAAAAGTGGCCCCCATGGTTAAAATTCATTTGTTTACGTTACATGTCCGTCTTTGGGTCACAAACTTACATATGTGTACCAAATTTCAACTTAATTGGTCCAGTAGTTCCGGAGAAAATAGGCTGTGACAGACGGACAGACAGACAGACAGACAGACAGACAGACAGACAGACGCACGAGTGATCCTATAAGGGTTCCGTTTTTTCCTTTTGAGGTACGGAACCCTAAAAAGGCGCGAAATTAAAATTTTCTATGAGACGAAATCCCATATACAAAAAATAAAAAAAATTCAAATTTGCCGCCTTTTTCTACTGACAAGATCTGCTTGACCATCTATAGTAATGAAGCTATTACAAATTTACAACGTTTTCACAGATAAGAAATTTGCTGCAACAAAACAGTTTATCTTAATGTGGGCCATTATTTATGGATTTTGAAGGCATCATAGAGGGTTTATGATATGTACTGTACCTATTATAGTAGGTATATAGATTCATCGTTCGACTCTACCAGAGGCCGATTTCTCGAACGGTATTAGGCTAATAACAGCTAATAATAATATTATTTTTCCACAAACTGTCAAATTGTAAGGGTTTCCGTGACAAAACACTAATAATATTAGTATAATATGGTGCTAGCAATGGGCCCCAGTTGTATTGATAAATTGCATCGTTTATCAATCCCATTAATCAGTATAAGTGATATCGTTTAGTATAATTGTTTCAATAGTAACAACGTTCAAATAGTAGGATATATATATACTTGGTCAAGCAGATCTTGTCAGTAGATAAAGGCGGCAAATTTGAAAATGTAGGCGCTAAGGGATAGCGTTTCATAGAAAATTTGAATTTCGCGCCTTTTTCTACTCACAAGATTTGCTTACAAAATAATAAAATAATTAAGTATAGATGGTCACATCTATACTTAATTATTTTATTATTTTGTAAAACAATTCTATTTTAGAGGTATTTTTGAAGCGTTTTGTACCCGATAATGATGTCACTGATTGTACTTATGTTTTAAAAAATAGTGGGAAATTCTTTTTCACATCACCAATTCGAAAAAGGGCTTTTTCTTCCCTGCTAAGAGGGATCAAAGTGGCACTTTACTTCCCTGCTAGGAGGGATCAAAGTAACACTTTTCTGTTCTAGCACACTATTTTTACATTTTTTTGCACATTTTTTTTAGCTTAAATAATCTGTTTAAGCATCAGATTGTGTCAACACTAAGATTTTTTTGTTTTCCTCATAGTTGATGTGAAAAGCAGTATGTGTCACACGGTATCAAAATTATTTCGTCTTGGGCGTAAACACTTGAATCCCTTATTACGCTCAGGATTATATGTACGCCCTTGACGGAAATATATCATTTTGATCTCTTGTAACACAAACTACTATTCTGCCCTCCGGCCGGAAAGCGGCCTGCTGCGCTAAACGAAGTTGCCGCTCTCCGGCTCCGCCGAGCAGAAAAATAGGTATACAAGCATCGGGTAGTAAGTGAGAAAGACATTTCTTACTTTACTGCTTTAGGTATGTATTAAAATATACTAACCCGCTATAGGCTAGTCTACGCAAGAATTTACTAAGTAGTATAAGTAGATACCTAAGAAAATGCAAAGATAAATATGTAAGTACTTAAGGTTAAACATTGTCATTTTTATAAACGTACATTCGTCAACAACATTGTTTTTATCCACCTAATAGCCGGCATAATCAAAAATAATTAATAACATGTCATAATCAACCATCGGAAGCAATAAAAAAATCTAATTCAACGAATGAAGCCCGGGCAAGGCCATGGCCGCGCGCGAGGAAGTTCTCAGTCCCACTAGTCCGTCACTACACGTCGCTATCGACGCTTCTGCTGCCTAATCTGTGCGCGTTCGAAATTCAAATCGGAATATACGACGCGTTATTTTTTTTATTTTTTTTTCTAGTGATGTGCCAGTGTTTTGTCGGTTTTATAATGACAATTGCAACGTGTTCTGGAAAGCGTCTGTGACAAAAATAGACGGCCACAAATTGTTATAATTAAACTGTATGTAAATAGAGTGGAGGACAGACGTGTCGTCTGATTCAGTGGTGTAAATAAACGTTTTAAAAAACTATACATTTTAATGTAAAATAATGGTCTTTGAGAATAGATCTAAATAAAGTGCCTTAGTGTAATGCATTTTGGGATTACAATTATGTGTGGAAGACTTATGAGGATTTTTATAGTTTTATTTATGTGTTAGTGAAGTGTAGATGCCCTAGATGCTACAAAAGCGGTAAGTCCTATTTAGACCTTAGATTTGAAGAAAAAATTGAATATACTGTAATTATTTTTATACGGGAACGCAAAAAACTTGAAACTTTGTTGATTTTTTCTAGTGCGGCATTTATAAAATATAAATATTGTAAATAGGTACGTATTGTAAGTTTATTTCTCACCTTTGATTTTTTTGCCATTCCAACGTTACACGTGTTATAAAAATACGAGATAAAACCATAAAGTTGTAAAACAACAATGTATTCCTTGATTGTCTCAAGAGTTTACGTAATCTTACAAAAATAAACGACCATAGTTTGTATTTAAAACTCCATAAGCCGCCGGTCATTTGAGAGCAAAGTGCAAGACTTGAATATTTTTTTTTTCTGTGCTGCTGGTGTGGTGTTATATGTAGGATTTTATATTGATGCTTTTTTCCAAAAAAAATTACCTAAAGCATTTTTGGCATAAAATGAATTTTTTTGGCATAATGCGTAGGAGGTTTTTAAAAATTTTAATTTAATACTTACCTAGTTTTTGCACTAAATTACGCTTTCTTTTTAACAACAAACATTAACGCGCAAGTGGCCCTAAATGTATAAAAAGTTTAAAAACCATATGACCTAATGTACCTACGAGTATGTGTACCAAGTACACATCCTTTTTTTGAAAAATATTTCGCAAAGTCTTAAACCTTGGCTCATTGCTGTTTATCGTAAATTACATACAATCCTACAGTGAAGCATAAGGGGATAATAATATTTGCACAAGTGCTGAAAACGGCTGATTTCATAGGCGATTCAGTAATCAATATGAGAACCTTGAAGAATAGTCGGTAGGTATTAGCTGTTCGCATAATTGTGGTTACGGGATAGGTGCAATACTTATTATCACATTCAGGGCCAAGAACCCGACAGTCGCGTACACTGTTCGTAGCGACTACGCGCTACATACGGCGAAAACGTGGGTTACGCGCTACGAGCGTAACCCGTAGCACTTAGTGGCAATGAATGTGTTAAGTCATATAAGTACGTCTACCTACTCGTATTGATATAATAGGTAAGTATATAACCGCCTAAACCAGCTTTCCAAAATTGATGCATTTATTGCCAAGCGCTCTGCAAACATGTCTCAAAAAGATAAAACTAATGACATCGATACGGCTCGGCTATTTGTTTAGGCGCGAACTATCATGACTTTCCAAAAACTGGATTGACAAAAAAAAAAATCACATAACCTGCTCTCACAAAATTTTACGAGAATCGGTTGAGAATAGGGGATATTACTACAATGTTCTGCCGCCAGAGTGCAGCACTACCGACTCAGTAAATTCATAGAATAACTTATAGTGGAGTGTGCTCAAGCCATAAAAATGTCAAATACGGCGTTCACTGAATAAGAGATTTCCTTTGGTAGAGTCAATCTTTGTGTTCCTAAAATGTATTTAAGAAGTGGAGCCACCCAGATTTTTGATGCAGGTGGGGGGTGGGGGGGTTTTAAGGATCGGTGACGTCTGAGGTTAATATTTTTTTAAGTATAGGTTCTATGTCAAGTTTAGTAGGTATCATTTTCAACTAAATCAAATATGTAGACATAGATTTCATCTAAATCGGTTCAGCCGTTATTGATTTCCCATACAATCTTACACCTTCCTTTTCACTTTTGAGAGATTTTTTTTTAATTTAAAGTATCCTATGTTCTTCCCCGGGACTCAAAATATCTCTATACCAAATTTTATCTAAATCGGTTCAGCTATTATTGGATCCCCGTACAAATTTCCACCTCCCTTTTCACACCCTTAACACATTCATTGCCAGTAAGTGCTACGGGTTACGCTCGTAGCGCGTAGCCACAGATTTGCCGTATGTAGCGCGTAGTCGCTACGAACAGTGAACTCCCCTAGGGAGTCGCTGGCAATGAATGTGTTAAGGGATGATTTTTGAGATTAAAAGTGCTATGTTATTCCCTGAGACTGAAACTATCTCTGTACCAAATTATAACTAAATTGGTTTAGGCGTGAACGAGAATTAAAAAAAAAGTATTTTTTTTCATATTTTATGTGTTTTTACTTCGGAATGGTGTCATTATGATATCATAAATGAATTCGGCATCCCCAATTTATACGAAAATGATACCAAACTTGGCCTAGTAGCTTGAATGACATAGATATCAAGATCAAGTTGAGAGCCCCCCCCCCCCCCACCCCTCTAAAAATTTACATCAAAAATCTCGGTGGCTCCACTTCTTAAAGCCATCCTTGGGTCCTATGGACCAATCCTGCCAAAGGAAATCTCTTGTTCACGCAACGCCGTAACCCACCCCCAGCACCTTCCGCTATTATACATACATGTGCCTTAAACTGTTTTTTGACAAGTTTTCACAGACCATAAAATATGACATTGATGCATCAAGGCGGTTTGTTAACAAGGGCCTACCGGTAAACGCGAAAATCTAAATTTATTTATCTGCCACTTTATCGCTCGAATATGCAAGAGTGATAGAGAGATTGGATAACGAAATTTCGATTTTCTCGTTTCGCGGTAGGCCATGTGATTGACGTGACATGTGATGTGTCAATGTTATTTGTTTACTGTGCCACAAAGGTGCTTCCTACGCAGCGCTTTGCCTAATATTCCCTATTGCGACCTGTCGAGGAAAACACCCGGAGATAAGAAAGCATTTTGCCCGAGTTATAACGGACACCTTGGCTGACGCGTCAGTAAATAAATATTATGTCAAGCTAGGTACTGTATAGAATCCGAAATCAGTATGTCAGAGGAAGTTTCAAGATTGCCCAGACTATCGAAAAAGTCAAGGAGAAACGCTTATTAAGATGGTATGGTCACGTCCAAAGGCGTTCACCATATGGTGGAGCTTGCCCTAAAACTGCCAACCACTTACACGCAACTCAGGCAGACCACCTACCACCTGGTGGACGACAGTTGAAAAATACCTAAAAGAAGCTCATTTAAATAAAGACGTAGCGCAAGACCGCGCTAGATGGAAATTGAGGACAAGGAAGGCCGACCCCAAGTAAATTGGTACAGGTCTAGCAGGAAGAAGAAGAAGGTCAATAAATATTATTCTGACGGCCTCAGTATTACAATGATACCAGTAATAAAAGCTTGCATTAATATTTATGCGTAAAAAAAACTTTAATCTCGATGGGTAACTCGTGAACTTCATAAAAATCCCTTACCAAAACCAAAACCCTTACAACGGCGGCTTTGGGAAACTGAGCCGTGAGTGTTTCGGGGTAATTCTATCCCAATGGAAACCTGTACGTGTGATCAGTAAGAGTAAAAGCACACATTAAACATATTTACCGCCAGCGACCCCCTCGCTGCGGGTTCTCTGTTCATAGGCCCTTTTCGCTAAATAAGGTTTTTTCATATCTCATGCTCTGAAAGTGGGTCGTTGTTGTTCTAAAAGGTGCGCAGAAAGTGATACGTTTATGCTCTAGCGCAGAAAAGTGGTGTACTCCTCTGCGTCCCCGTTCCACGATAACAACTGGGTGGAAACAAAATGGAAAAATAGTGTCTTTATTTCCTCGCCTGGAACAATTGGTAATTGTTTAATTTTACTAATCCCACGTTGATCCTTTTTTTATAAAAAATGATAAGTAAATTGTTAATAACAAATTATTCTTGATTTCTTTCGTTGAATTCTATTTACTCGATTTCATAGGGCGGGAACCAAAAGGAATACACCAAAAATATTTTTTTAAACCTTACACTTGCGTAAATGAGCAAAGGCAGAATCTTATACAGCCACAGTTAAACGTTTGTACGATATTAAATTGGTTTTTAAAGTTATTTAGCACTATATTCATGAAAATAAAATAAAATACAAGATAAAAATTTCTTATATTATTCATTAAATTGTTATTTAATATTTAAAATACTTTTATTATGTTATTACGTGGTGCGGCGCACCAAGGTCGCGGTGCGGTCCGGTAGTCTGTTGCGGCTTTAAGAAGGAAAAAGTATAAAATTAAAAAGTAAGAGGCAATCCCGCTGATTTTCATACTATAATGAACAAATCATTTTAAAATTACTGTAGTTTGTTAAAAAATGTGTGTTTTCGTAAATATTGCAATCTAAATGATTTTCGCTAGGGTTTATTATTAATCTTCACACATGTAAAGTCTCCGATTGCAAGTAAGTCCTAAGGAAAAAAATCATGGCCGTATTGGGTACTTCAATTACTGATTTTGCGAAATTGCCTTGTCTTGTTTGATTTCCTCGCATTCGATATGAAAAGTAGAGTGTTTAACTCGGGTGAAAGGCACCATTTCCGTCTCGGACTATTGGCGCTCTCACTGCGTTCGAGCGCCAAACTACCTCGACAGAAATGGGTGCCTTTCAACCCTTGGTTAACAATCTACTATTCCCGTGTAAACGGCTACGCTAGTAGCGCGTAGCTAGTGCTAGCACTGAATGTGTTACAAAGAGAGTGATGGCCTAAGAATTACAGTTTTCTTTCTAAAAACTTTCAGTTTGCCCCTCGTATTTTTCGAATAAAAACATTATTTTGTTGTATATACTAAGAACAACACTAAGCATTAGTGGCTTAACTGACCAATGGGGGAATTTATATTTTTGCAATACGGTCTACTCGGTCTAGGCAAGCCAGAAAATTAGACATTTAGTGCTTTTTTTTCTATCGACCTTTAGCCTTTTAAGGTTTTGGTTGGATTTAATTCTGCCCTTGCAAATATAATCTAGTTTCCGTGTGAAATATTTTCATGGCATTTACCATTGATTAAAAAAAAATGTGAAAAAATTCAATAAGTATAAAAACTACAATTTTGCGTTAGCCAGGGGCTAATAATAAGATTAATAAGCCCTCTTAAAAAGTAAGATGGTACTTCTAGTTCAGATATTTTGAAGAAGTTAAGCTAGTTAATAGTAAATACGTAATCGATCGGTGAATACAACCTGTAATTATGTCTAAATATAGCATAAGCTAAGTGTCTGTGACTAACCTACAGCCTTACCCCCGCACTTGACCGGTCGTTACAAAAAAAATCAATAGGTCAAGAAAACTTTCTATACGATTTAAGGTTAACAATTGACGATCGTCTTGGTGATGGGCGCGCATCTCTTCCACGACTTTCATTTCATTTCACATGCACCAACCAGCGTGAGCGATCTTCGAGGTCGTATCAAAACCAGTTTCAAAACCTTAATAAGTTGTTAATTCAGAATTGGGTTTCAACTTTCAAGACTAAGCTCAAACTCAAGGACACCACATCAAGGTTGCCAATATATACCCCCTATATTACTGCAATGTTCTGCCGCCAGAGTGCAGCACTAGCTCCTCTAATAAACCATAGAGTAACTTATACAATACTGTGCCTTAAACTGTTTTTTGACAAGTTTTCACAGACAATAAAATTTGACATTGAAGTACCAAGGCGGTTTGTTAACAAGGGCCTACCGGGAAACGCGAATATCGACATTTAGTTATCTGCCTCTTTATCGCTCGAATATGCCAGAGTGATAGAGAGGTTAGATAACGAAATTTCGATTTTCTTGTTTCGCGGTAGACCCCAGATTGTGACGGATAGTGCTAGTGGCGCCTCCTACGCACAGTTTCGTGTAATATTCCCGATTGTTTTTCCTCGCTTCAACTTGAACTCTTACCCTGATTTACTTAACCCTGACGACGTCATTCGGACGCGGAGAGGCGTCACGGCGGCGCCAAAACATTACTTTGTTTAAATACTTTAAATACAACGTCAGTGGCCAACAAGCATACGGCCCGCCTGATGGTAAGCAGTCGCCGTATCCTTATGGACGCCTGTGTTACATGATGACTTACATGCGTTTTGGCGACCCTGTCTCCGGCCGACCGACATATAGGTCATCATCATCATCGTCATCATATCAGCCAGAGGACGTCCACTGCTGGACATAGGCCTCCCCCAAAGAGTGCCACAAATACCGGTCTTGCGCCACCCGCAACCAGCGGACTCCTGTGACCTTTACCAGGTCGTCAGTCCACCTTGTGGGGGTCTACCCACGCTGTGCCTTCCGGTACATGGTCGCCACTCGAGAACCTTTCCGCCCCAAAGGCCATCGGTTCTACGGGCAATATGCCCCGCCCACTGTCACTTAAGTTTAGCCATTCGGAGGGCTACATCGGTTACTTTGGTTCTGCTGCGGATGGCCTCATTTCTGATGCGAACACGCAGAGAGACTCCCAGCATAGCCCTCTCCATTGCCCTTCGGGTGACTTTGAGCCTTCTTATGAGGCACACAGTAAGCGGCCACGTTTCAGTTCCATATGTCATCACATATAGATATATATATATACTATTAATATCATTTGGGGAGGATAACTATTTATTCTTATTCTTCGAGGGATCGGGAAACATACCTACTTACCAACATAAACATGAGATCATTCTAAAATTTAAAGCAAAAAAGATTCACATGAAAACCTCAAGGACACCACAAGGTTGGCAATTGTTTTTCCCTCGCTTCAACTTGAACCTGGCGGGCGTCATTCGGACGCCGAGATGCGTCTCGGCGGCGCCAAAACATATCATACAGGAGTAACGATGTATGTTACTACGACATTGGATGGTGATATGACGTTGTTGTTACAAAGCTATAGGGAGAAGTGGAAATGGTGGAATAGATTTTGCCCGTGACCTTAACGTTTTCTTTTTGATATATAGTTGTTAGAAAGCTCTTTGGTGGGATAGGTAGATTTACAGATGTGTTTATATGATCTAAAAAAGCGCTAGGATTTTTCAAAAACTCTGCAGGCTGAAACTACTACACCTTAATGTTTAAGCCCATTCTAAGCTAATTAAGTTGTAATTATGCCTCAAGTGCCTCAACGAAGTTTTTTCGCTGCATACCTGGAAAATTGGCCGTAAGGTAGCGAGCAGGAGCGTAGCAATAAACGAGGTAGGGGAGAAAAAAAGCATCTGAACGACCTACGAAGCTGAAGGCCCTGGATAAGAATCTCGGGTGCATTCAATTGTGTATTTACTATGTTCGTCACTTATCATATCTATTTAATTGTGTAAGTATATCGTATCTTCGCCATAATACAAGCTTTGCTTAATGACGACTCACGCTACTAGAACGGTCCGGGTCCGGACCGAGGCGCCCCGCCCGACACTACGTTTTCTAATAGAAAGCATCACGTGATCACTGATCACTCGTTATAGAAATCAGTGTCGGACGCATCGGTCCGGAGCCGGACTTGGACCTAGAACGAACCGCTAGAACGCGTGAGACATCATTTAATTCTCAAGTTGGTTAATACTAGTGCTCGACATGCTAATGCCCAATAGATGACACCTTGCTGTCACCTCTATTGACAATGGCTTAAGTTTCAAGATGACATGTACTGGGACCGCGTCGAGCACAAGTACGTTTACCTTACATACGACATTTGCTTAGCATTATTAATACTCGTAGTAGTGTAATGTTAGACTGTTATGAATATTATGATATTTATGATCTATTCTAATTTCGTCACTGTCGCGTGCTTCCTAAAGCGTAGGTAGAAGCTGAGATTAATTACTTTACACATGTCACCCAACTATGAGTAAAGTTTATTATTTATTTCAGAGCTCGGAACCGGTATTGATATTCCGGTTAATATCCTTCCAAAACCTTTATATTATTTCGTTCAATACAAACCAGTTAATTGATGGAACGCGAACTAACATTTGGTTCTCTCGCCGGTAAGAAGAGGGAACGAAATTGTATGGTTCGGGAGTTCGGGAGAATGATATTTTTTAAATTAACCGGTTAATTTCGTTCCACAAAAACGGAACAGGAACAAATATAAAAGTGTCTGATTTCTTTTCTTTAATAGGTAATTGTATTACTTCTATATAGCCATAGGTGCCTACTCTGAGCTGAGTGGTGAATATTACCCCGCCACATGGTATAATAATATAAGTACTCCGCCTGGTACTCCATTCCCGTCTTTTCTAGGTCACCTAACTGACACAAGCCTACGGCATCATGCGACAGCGCTATATGATAATATGCGATAGCGCTATATATAGCGGCCATGTTATTGTGACGTAGGCCTGTGTCACTCTGGGAATAGAAGACCATGTTTTATTAGACTATGCCCCGCCACGCGTTATGGCTATTATGCGTGATTGGACCAAATAACCTTATTTACACCTACATACACCAAATACAATTGACCAACGAATACATTACATCATAATACATTTGGTCATAATGAACAACTTTTACTATAGGTCGGTAGTGCTAACCACGAAATCTTTAAAAAAGTTCGTTTTTCCATACTCATACCAAATACATATGTAACTCCGTATAAGATGAATAAAGTCTAAGAAAAAAACGTGCCTCGGAAATCAAGAAAAAGTCATTCTCGGATAGATGGCGCACACACCTTTGGCCTATGGTCGGCTAGATGGCTGTGACGACACCGTTTCATATTTAACAATTTTAACACATAGGTATCAGTGAATGACAATGAACATGGGTCAAAATGATATAAAAATAATAAAATCATTTATCCATATATATAATTTTTTTCGATAGTTTTATACGTTTTCATTTTGAGTTTTAGTCGCGTGTCGATAGATGGCAGTAAATTTACTGTGACTACAAAATTTACTATGACAGGACCCCTCTATACTATCTATTCTTTTTGCTCATACTCATACTCATTTATTTATAATATAATCACAAAAAGAAAAGGCATAAGTATTTGTCCATTTCGACTACTTATAATAAAAATTAAGTATGATCTATATACTGTATTTTCATATTCAATTCCATGAATATGGCTACTCATACAATATCCTCTGGTAGGTACCAATATGTTTAGAGTCTGATTTTTGCTCGAGTAACCACAGTGACCAACGGAATTGGCTTTAACGATATAATAACCACTGTGATTTGGCGATCCTCAGGGTCAAACCGAGCCAAACTATTCGGAGGGTCAACACTAACAGCAACACTTAACAGACCAGAGGTAGACCTTATGTGTTTGTAATAAGGCTAAGGGGGGGGATGCAGCAAGCCTTCCAGAAGAGCAGAGCTAACAGCCATAACTTACTGCTCGGGCCCTCCCCGTGAGTAGCGGCCTACCAGCCGTGAAACCGATTGCTGCACACCAGAGGTGATCAAATAATGCCAACATATGCTATCAAGAATGCCACGAATGCTACCGAGTAAAATGCCCTTCTCAGGGCCAAGCATGACAATAATATCCATCAATATTGAAGGAATATCAGCCCAGAAAGAATTTATACTCTCAAACATGTGCATGATAAATAAGTGTGACATCCTCTGCATGCAAGAAACCCATAGAGGACCTGACAATTGTCGCCCTGCCATCGAGGGGATGGTCCTCATAGCGGAGATCAAACACCGTCAGTATGGAAGTGCACTGTTCACTAGACCAGGGTTAAACATCAGATCTGTACACAAAACCAACACAAACAACATTGAGATCATTACTGTAGAGCTCAACAATTGCACTATTACATCTGTGTACAAACCACCCAACGAAACATATCAGTTCGACAAACCCTTGAACTTCGATTCACAGCCCACAAGGTTTGTGGTGGGAGACTTCAATAGCCATAGTGAGAGCTGGGGCTATAGGGCTGCAGATGAAAATGGAGATCTGGTGGAGGAATGGGCCGACTCGTACGGGATTTCACTGATTCATGACCCTAAGTTACCATCATCTTTCAACAGTGGCAGATGGAAGAGAGGCTATAACCCCGACCTCATCTTTGCCAGCGAAAGCGTCTCAAAACAGTGCAGGAAGTCAGTATGCGAAGTCATCCCTAAAACTCAACACCGCCCAATAGTTTGCAGGACATACGAAGCAGTCCGACCACGTACAGTTCCGTTCAGGAGAAGATACAACTTCGTAAAAGCGGATTGGGAATGCTTCTCGAAAGAGCTAGACGACCTCGTTTCACACCTTCCGCCTACAGCCGATGGCTACGAGGAGTTCATTGGATTGGTGAAAGTGGCGTCGAGACGACATATACCACGCGGCTGTAAAACCCAGTATATCCCAGGGATGTCTGACAGCCTCAAGGACCAAGCCAATGCGTACTATAAGGCATATGCGGCCGATCCGTTTTCCCGGGAAACTATCCTCCTGGGTAATAAATTCATGGATGAAATATCAGAAACCCAAAGGAAAAAATGGAACGAACTCGTGGAGAGTGTCGATATGACCCACAATAGTAAGAAAGCGTGGAACTTTATAAACAAGCTTGGCAGTGATAACAAACAACACACTTACTTAACTAACATAACAGCCGACCAGATAGCCCACCAACTTCTACTCAACGGAAAAACGACAGATAAGTGTAAACCACTGAAACTTGCCCGGGACTCACCTGAAAACGAAAAAGACCATCTAGGAGACCCCTTTTCGATGTCGGAATTAGAAGCAGGTATCCAAAAGCTTAAAGTTGGGAAAGCTGCCGGTATTGATGACATAAGAGTCGAACAAATAAAACACTTTGGGCCTGCGGCTAAATTGTGGCTACTGAAACTGTTCAATGCTTGTGTGGAGACTACATCCTTACCGAAGATATGGAGGAAATCTCACGTAACTGCCATTCTTAAACCTGGTAAAGACCCCGCCGACGTGAAAAGTTACAGACCGATCTCCCTTCTATGCCACACCTTCAAACTCTTTGAACGCCTCATACTTGAACGCATGAGAACAACCCTGGAGGATGCGTTCATAGCGCAACAGGCAGGTTTCAGGGCAGGTAAATCCTGTACCTCGCAAGTGCTCAACCTGACACAGTACATCGAGGACGGCTTCGAGAGGGGCATGGTGACAGGTGCAGTCTTCGTCGACCTCACGGCTGCATACGATACCATAAACCATAGGAGACTAGTAACCAAACTATACCATACTACAAAAGATTATAAACTCACGCAGGTTATATCTGAGCTACTCTCCAACAGAAGGTTCTATGTATCGTTTCAAGGGAAAAAAAGTAGATGGAGGTCCCTGAAAAATGGTCTTCCTCAGGGTAGCGTACTGGCACCTGCACTTTTTAATATCTATACGAACGACCAACCGATCATAGATAACCTACAACATTTCCTTTTTGCCGATGACCTTGCACTCACATCGCAAGAAAAATCTTTTGAGGCAGTAGAGAATAGCCTAGTGGAAGGATTGGCGAGCATGTCACTTTACTACAAAGAAAACCAGCTTAAACCTAACCCGTCTAAGACACAGGTTTGTGCCTTCCATCTACGAAACAGCCAGGCCACCAGACAGGTGAATATCGCCTGGGAAGGCAGCCGGCTAGAACACACTGCCGCCCCGAAATACCTAGGAGTGACGTTAGACCGGTCACTGACCTACAAAGCTCACTGCCTTAACACCAAGCAGAAAGTGGCGGCGAGGAACAACATTTTGCGATGCATCACCGGGACTACGTGGGGGGCAACCCCACACACCCTACGCACAACGGCTCTCGCACTCAGCTTCTCGGCTGCAGAATATGCATGCCCAGCCTGGAAGAACTCTATACATGCTGCCCAGGTTGACATAGCTCTCAACGAGTCCTGCCGCCTAATAACAGGATGCCTAAAACCCACTAAACGTGACCACCTATACCAACTGAGTGGAATTGCACCACCGGACATACGCAGAGATATTGCGGCGGCTGTGGAGCGAGAAAAACAACTGCGTGACCCGCGTCACCCCCTGCACGGCCACAAACCAGTTACTGCAAGGCTAAAGTCCCGGAAGAGCTTTGTTACAAATTCAGCTCTCCAGCAGCAAACTCCTCAGGAGGCTCGCATCAAGTCATGGAACTTGCAACTCAGCGACACATCGCTACGAATGCCAGCTGTGGAACACCTGCCTCCAGGGGGAAAGCAAAAGTGGCCAGTATGGAAAGCTCTCAACAGACTTAGGACGGGAGTTGGTCGGTCAAAAGATAATCTCCTGAGATGGGGAATTGGGCGACAAGGTGATACATCCTGCGAGTGTGGAGTACCTCAAACAACATTACACATGAGACAGTGCTCTCTGTGCTCAACGACGTGCACTGAGGAAGATCTCCTGAGGGCTACACCCCGAGGGCTGGAAGTGGCAAAACATTGGCAAAAAAAAATTTAGTACTAAGAAGTTTGATCCCTTTACACGAAAAGAAGAAGAAGAAGAAGAATAAGGCTTACGCATTGTCAAGTTAAGTGTTGACGAGAGTACGATAGTTAGGGCATGCAAAATCGGCATCGGGAAAGGTTACAAAATTTTTCGAATATTCCCGGGAAGTCTAATGAATTTCCGGGAATTATTTTCCGGGTTTTATTTTAAGTACAATATTACCGTAACATCCAGTAGGCGCATAGCAAAAAAGAAAACATAAAAAGTAGTGTGTCGATAGATTTAACCTTTCGTATGCTCTTGTCAAAATTTGCCATTTACATATACATATAGCAATCATGATTAATTTTATTCATGTTTAACTTGAATCCCAAAGGTTAATGGCCTAGCAGATGGGACAAACAGCTTTGACAGGCGCCGCCAATCCGATCTTGCTTCGCTCTACGGCTAGATTCGAACTTTAAGATACGTCAAAAATTTGCTAATAATACGATATTTATCGGATATGTCAGTGTCAAAAGTAACGTTTTTGTTTGAAGAATTATCTTTAGTAGAGATGCAACGGATAGTTGTTTGGCCGGATACCGGATATCCGGCCTGCCCATCGGCCGAATATCCGGTATCCGGCCGCCGAATACTCGGCCGGCCGAACTATACCTACATTTCGGTATTTCAGGTGCGCATTGTATGCAGGTTTTGATATTTAATTTATTTTTAATTTTAATTTGACCTGTTTCCTAGTGAACGTTCGCGCGGAGTCGCGGACTCATTTCTAGGTTCCAAATGAGTGCGCGTGCAAGTCAGCGGAATGCTTAAATTGTTTTATAATAATAAACGAGTACGATTATGACCGTGACTGTTTCTTAAATCCAATTTTGTTTACTCCGAAATCAAGCAATGTTACTATCCGGTATCCGGCCGGATATTAAAATAAAGGCCGGATACCGGATAGTAACCGAATATCTGGTGCATCTCTAATCTTTAGCTATTTTTGACGTACCTATCTTATCGTTCGAATCAGACCGTAGACTCCAACATTCGCCTCTGTTCTTCGAAAGGCTTGTACATTTACCTTCACTGTATCTGTATGCCTCGAATTCAGCCGATCTTGTGTAGAAATCTCGTAATTTCAGTGATGAACTATTATTGAAGCGCTGGTGGCCTAGCGGTCAGAGCGTGCAACTTTCAATCCGGAGGTCGCGGGTTCAAACCCCGGCTCGTACCAATGAGTTTTTCGGAACTTATGTACGAAATATCATTTGATATTTACCAGTCGCTTTTCGGTGAAGGAAAACATCGTGAGGAAACCGGACTAATCCCAATAAGGTCTAGTTTACCCTCTGAGTTGGAAGGTCAGATGGCAGTCGCTTTCGTAAAAACTAGTGCCTACGCCAATTCTCGGGATTAGTTGCCAAGCGGACCCTAGGCTCCCATGAGCCGTGGCAGAATGCCGGGATAACGCAAGGATGAAGAAGAACTATTATTGATAGCCTTTCACTGAAAATACTGAAACAATTACCAAAAGAGCGTAACCGCTAATATTATTATTTCCAAAGCTTTTAAACAGGACTATTCGACCAATGGAACCACCATCAAAATGTAGTAATATACACAATTTTCTTTCATAGATAAGCTTTTCTGAAATGAAGGTAGAAAATAATAACAATATTGACCACTCCTCCACGCGATGACCGTTTCTTCGAGGTTGGAACAAGGGCAAGAAGTCCCCAAATCTAAAATGGCGTAACAACCACACCCAACCCATATACTTAAGACTATTAGATAGTGTTATAGTAAACGTTCGAAAATATAGTGTCATGCGAGTTTGGACCTTGTTGGGTGAGGTTAAAGTTGGTTGGATATTGATGTTTTTATTTAGATGTCATTGGGGTTGCAAATTATTTAATGGTACAGCTGAAAGCTCTAACCTTGTATTTATTTACCATGATACTGAAAAAGTTGTTGTCTTTAATAAATAAAAGTATGTAGATGTGAAAACTCACGTCGTATTTTGTTTATTTATCAATGAATTGCACAGTAAATAAAAATACCAAAGGTGGCCATAACACCAGAACGTATTATCTACTAAACTCTACTACACTTATCCCATGTAAGCAGGTAGGTACTTACTAGTGATCACTCCAACGAGTAGGAGCACAGAAGAAATAATAGTACTACTACTGTACAGAAAGGACACTTCCTACAAACCCGAAGTTTGACAGCGGTTCAGGGTCGAATCATGCTATCCCTTTCTAATATATGGCACTATCCCTTTCGGCAATTTAGGGTTGTCAACATTCAAGTGATTATCTTATCTGTGGTCGTGCAAGCAAAAGGAAGTCGAGTGGTGCCAACCCTAATAATTGCTCGGAGCAATGCTGAGCCGAACGGAGCCGAGTTCGACCGAAGTCAGGAGTGTCTCCTAGGGTTGCCAGATCGAAAGGCGCTATTATCGGGAAACAATAGAAAATTTTCGGGATTTTGGGACATAAGTCGGGAAAAGAAAACATTCAAATTAAATTAATTGTATTAAAAAAACGATATTTTACATTATTGGCACTACGTCAGCTCGCTCGCTCGACGACAGTTCGGAGCTTGAAATTATTGATTTAAAACGTGAAGCTGTTTTTCGGGACAGTTTACACTTTGTCGGGAATCAGGAACACATGCTAAAAATCGGGAAAATCCCGCCAAATCCCGACCATCTGGCAACCCTAGTGTCTCCCCAGTGGTAGGAGTTAGGAGTAATCACTAGTAGGTATATGTGAAAAGTATCGATAATCGAGTTTATCGATATAGGAACTCACTACCTACCAATGCCATTAAATTTTGCCCCGTATAATAGATACAATATCTGCCGATTAATTACTAGTCATATAGGTAGGTATACTTAGTCAAATTTACAAATTACACTTTAAATGCAAAATTGTGTTTCCAAAAATGGGGTATAAACGATTTCCTGAAATACCTATATGAAAAACGGGTAGTATTCCATTTTTCATATTATATTTCAGATTCTCAGAACTATAAGGTCATAATAGCCGTTAGAGTAGAATATGATGATAATAACGTATGAAGAGCGAATGAGAATTAGTTCGCTCCCGTTTTTAGGTCAGTTTGCTGGTATTTTTAATATTCCTAATGTATGGGACACGAGGAAATATTTATATCAGCATGGGAGATATTTCTATTCGGAGTTCGCTGACATAGTTAATTCTTTGTACGCATCGTCTCATATTCATGGACTGATCTCATAGTTTTTATTATTAGACGGAGCAATTAAATCCTGCTAGTGACCGTGGTCATCGGTTTGAAGCAGCATGTTATTCTCAGTTAATAGCGGGTATGGATGATGGGCACATACATACTTAGAGAGACCAAGATAAGTCTGCAACAATTTTGATAGCACACGCAGTACAAGTGTTATTTATACGTCATAATTGAATAGAAGTTTGACATTTAAAATAACATTTCCACTGAGTGTGCTATCAAAATCCTTCCAGACTTGATTTGGTTTGACTTTATCGATGTGCTATCGATCAATTGTCACAGCGCAGACACCGGCATATATGTACTTAGTACGGAAATAATTTTGAAATTTGTATGTATATATTTATATTTATACAGTGCAGTTTACACATGCTATATTTATAGGTAGGTAGGTGGGTATTTATGTATTAGTTGCCTGAAATAAAGATTTTCATTTCATTTCATTTCAATATTATGTTTGGGTTTTTAAAATATGTATTGTATTTTAAACATGGCAAGTTCCAAATCATTTTGACCTTCCGTCATTGAGTTGAAATTCGGTCAATTTTCGGTCAAATTGCCAACCTTAGTACCGATACAGAATAAATATACTACATCTACATTGCTTCTTCGGTTCCCGAAAATAGATGATCCTGGAGCCCCACCGGCTCTTTGGAGGGTAAACGACGGAGTTCAAAACTTGCAAAAAAAATTTGAAAAATTAAAGAAATATCCCTGAAAACAACTTCCAGATTGGCAATTTGGTAACATGTAACCTTTTAATTTTCAGGTACACGATGTTGCCAAAGCTGAAAAAATGCTGCTGGTGCCTTTCATTGCGGACAGGATGTTTTCTATTGGCAATTTTATCTTCCGTAAGTTATCAAGTAATATTGTAAAATTAGAAAAACATATGAACCTATTTAAGACAAGGGAATTACCAGTTAATATCCGTTCAAAGCAGGACATCTGAGTTTCCCAGAAAATTATATAATTTTTCATTAGGATAATGTAAAACCAATATCATATTGTGTCATTAGACCTAATCCCCAAATTCTAGTATTTCTCGCAATGATTTCTTTATCGAAAATTATTGCGGCTTGTACCGTACAAACTCCTTAGTGACGAAGAGTAACGAGCAGGGGCCCGTTCTTCAAAAGCTTGTAATAACTTGTAATACAAGCGGAAGTCACTTTTTGATATCTTTTGTAAGTTAGAAAGGAACTTCCACTTGTATTGAGAAATGGGCCCCAGGTGTCGAAATCCTGTCTTTTACGGCCTAGAATACCAGCACTTAAGTGAATGAAGTCACATAATTAAATACCAATTTCACTATTCCAGCTAAGCTGCGTGCTGACCATCACGGCGGGCGCGTGGAACCTGCCCAACTACGAGAGACCAGAGGACAACTTCATCGCCATGAGTGCGGTCATGTTCTCCACTCTGTCTCTCATCAGCAACATCGTCATCTTACTGGGGCTGTTACTTGTAAGTTACATTTTACAATCTTCGTGGTAGATATAACAGTGAATGGAACCTGCCGAACTACGAGAGACCGGAGGACAACTTCATCGCCATGAGCGCGGTCATGTTCTCCACGCTGTCTCTCATCAGCAACATCGTCATCTTACTGGGGCTGTTACTTGTAAGTTACATTTTACAATCTTCGTGGTAGATATAACAGTGAATGGAACCTGCCGAACTACGAGAGACCAGAGGACAACTTCATCGCCATGAGTGCGGTCATGTTCTCCACGCTGTCTCTCATCAGCAACATCGTCATCTTACTGGGGCTGTTACTTGTAAGTTACATTTTACAATCTTCGTGGTAGATATAACAGTGAATGGAACCTGCCGAACTACGAGAGACCAGAGGACAACTTCATCGCCATGAGTGCGGTCATGTTCTCCACGCTGTCTCTCATCAGCAACATCGTCATCTTACTGGGGCTGTTACTTGTAAGTTACATTTTACAATCTTCGTGGTAGATATAACAGTGAATGGAACCTGCCGAACTACGAGAGACCAGAGGACAACTTCATCGCCATGAGTGCGGTCATGTTCTCCACGCTGTCTCTCATCAGCAACATCGTCATCTTACTGGGGCTGTTACTTGTAAGTTACATTTTACAATCTTAGTGGTAGATATAACAGTGAATGGAACCTGCCGAACTACGAGAGACCAGAGGACAACTTCATCGCCATGAGTGCGGTCATGTTCTCCACGCTGTCTCTCATCAGCAACATCGTCATCTTACTGGGGCTGTTACTTGTAAGTTACATTTTACAATCTTCGTGGTAGATATAACAGTGAATGGAACCTGCCGAACTACGAGAGATCAGAGGACAACTTCATCGCCATGAGTGCGGTCATGTTCTCCACGCTGTCTCTCATCAGCAACATCGTCATCTTACTGGGGCTGTTACTTGTAAGTTACATTTTACAATCTTAGTGGTAGATATTACAGTGAATGGAACCTGCCGAACTACGAGAGACCAGAGGACAACTTCATCGCCATGAGTGCGGTCATGTTCTCCACGCTGTCTCTCATCAGCAACATCGTCATCTTACTGGGGCTGTTACTTGTAAGTTACAGTATTTATAAAAGGCTATTTATCCTTCCCTGATGGAAAGGTCCATAAGGATAAAGGTCCATGAAGCATAAAAACCCTTCAGATGGAAATAAATTCTTCTTCAAATATACTTTTATATTGTACACAATACAATATAAATAAAGGTATAGATAAGCTACAAACTTTTGTCTGCAGCAATACCAAAGACAAACCCATCTGAAACCGTGTCTTATCGGCGGTGAATTCACATTATCTTAAAAAACAATAGACTAAAAGCCATTTACTTTGTTCGCTCTTAACAAACAAAGGTTGTCATGCTTGTCCATGCTTTAAAATAACAATTAAATAAATTAGGTAGGTATTTTTCTTGTAAAATAAGTCATTCAAACGCCTTTTCAAGTGGGGTTAAGTCAGATAAGTGTATGGATTCTATTCAAATTCAGATCATAATTCGTGTAAATTAAAGTTTACACTTTTGTTATTACCTGTATAATTATTTTTCTTTTGTTTAGAAAAACAATAGAGTCCAACGATTGCTCGAAGCAATACGTACTTATATCTGCGTACTGTATGTACTGTCAATGTACAGGTATTTTACGTATAGGTACCTAGTTAGTCTTTTTGTTAAAAAAAATAATTAAAGTAATTTTTTAAGCAAAAATCAGGGTAAGTAGTATCCTCTGGCAAGCCAGCTTTGTCAGTAGAAAAAGGAGTCAAATCTGAAAAAGGAGGCGCGACGGATTGCGCAATGTGCACAGTATAGGTTACAGTTCCGATTGACAATGGTACATGAAGGTCGGGGCTTATAAGAGTCTCCATCATCTCCATGTCTTCTTCTTCCTCGCGTTATCCCGGCATTTTGCCTCTTGGGAGCCTGGGCTCCGCTTGCCAACTAATCCCAAGAATTGCCATTTGACCTTCCAACCCAGAGGGGAAACTATTAGGCCTTGGGATTAGTCCGGTTTCCTCGCGATGTTTTCCTTCACCGAAAAGCGACTGGTATTTCGTACATAAGTTCCGAAAAACTCATTGGTACAAGCCGGGGTTTGAACCCGCGACCTCCGGATTGAAAGTCGCACACTCTTACCGCTAGGCCACCAGCGCTTCCATCCCATGATCTCCATGTATCATATTATATGTATTTTTAACCTTTTTTTTGTCTATTCCAGAAACGTCCCGGCTTCCTGCAGTTGACGATCCTCTTCAACTCCGTCTTTATCTTATGCCTGTTCCTAGTTGCGCTGGTCTTATGTCTGTTCAGCCCGAAGGCGGAACCGTACCTGAGAGAACCGCTAAATATCGTGCTGATCGTGTTGGCCATATGTGCTGGCGTGGGTGAGTGACAATGAGAAACATACCTGCATAAATGTAAAAAAAACCAGGCTCATTCAAAGTTGTCCATGGTCTTTTGCTCTGTCATCGTCCGAAAATTTTCCAGTAATTACCTCTTTAATGGCATCAGCTGGGATGTCAGACCTTTTACCATAGACTACCACAGAGCATTTCTAGAATATAGTATGTAGTTATCAGTGGCAATTGATGTGTTAAGTGTTTCGTTTTTCTGTTTGGTCCATCCATTTCACAGCGTATTTAAGAACACAGAGCAATGGTTAGGATTACCGAATAACATGGTAATTAGTTAATTACCACGTACTAAAAAGTCGCTAGAACCATCTTGAAGGTCTAACGGATTATCGACTTTATCTCTATGAGTAATAGGTTACAAGTCCATTAATAAATAAAGAGCCAATCCTGGCGTTTACCCGACTACTTAAGAATAGTAAGAATGGTCAAATGACCCTTTCCCGATTATCTGATATTGTTCTTGTAATTTGGTAAGACGGTTGTTAGTACAACGACTTTTTACTACGTGGTTTACTATAATATATTCCCAGTTCTTACTGTGATACCAATATATACCACCATCTTCCTGATACATCGTTCGATCAGGCACTGAAAATTGTCTTTTTCTGTTACAGTGTATTCTTTCTACTACAAGATGGTAGTCAACAGTACCTACCGTCAAATGAAGACTTGGAACGAAAGCGCTATTCCTGTATAACCCAAGGGTATTTAGGCTAAGGTATAATACCTCACAATATAAGTTATACTTTTGTAAACAAGAATTACAGTGAGAGGTAGTGACTGCATTTGTAAGGATATTCAAACATTTAGAACAATTTTATTACACTGGCCAAATATGGCCTGTACATATACTGCTTGTCCAGGAGCGGGATAGCGGAAAGATGAGCGAAAAGGGAGATAAAAGGAGATTTTATTGGTGGATTTTTATCTTGCTCGCCGCTCTGCTTCAGTAAGCCGGATCCAGACGGATGTAACGTGTAATGTAAGATCACGCGTAATATAGGGAGGGTCTGCCATCTTGTGGCCTGAATCGGAAACATATGTGCACATTAATTGCCAAAGCAAGTGCTACCATCTACCGTTCTCGTAGTTACGTTACCTTGTGCATAGTAGGTTTTGCCATCTTGTGGGCTCGGAAGCATAAACGTCACGTTTACACCTCGCGCCTAAAATCTGACTGTGACTGCTTCTATGCTGCCTACAGTTCATGCACGCCCCCTATAGCGTCAACGTGTGGATGCGCTAAGAACCGACAGGCGATGGATTCGGCACGAGCGTTACATGTAATGCTCGTAGTGCCATCCACACGCAGTATTCATGTTACCTTACACGATGGATTACATTACATGTTACGGACCCGGCTGTAGGCTGGCCCTTAGTCCGCCAGATATGACGAGCAATGTACATAGTTGTGCCTTATTTAAGATGATTAATTTTTTATACTAAGATATTGAGGTTGCTTAACATTACTTGCAATTTGTATTGAACCTCACTTAAGTATAATATTTTATTTAGACTTGTATAGTGTGTTTTTATAAAAACCCTAACGATTTGACAGTGGTATGATTTTTGAAATTATTCTAATTCCATGGGTTTCCATGAGAACGCACTAATAATATTAGTCTAATATCGGTCACCGGCAGTAAAAATTAAGTTGTTTTACTTACTTTGTTTAAAGTAATGTTGTTTGCTTTTTAAGACAACCAGATTTATAATTAATTAAACTAAGCGGTGGTTGCCGAGTGGACCTAACGTCAGACTTTTCCGGAGGTCGCGGGTTCATCCTGGCTCGTACCAATGAGTTTTTCGGAACGCATTTACGGAATATAATTTGATATTTACCACTAGCTTTTCGGTGAAGGAAAACCTCGTGAGGAAACCTGCATACATCCGCCAAGAAATTGTATGTGCAGTCCCCAATCCGCATTGGGCTAGCGTGGGGACTATAGCCCAAACCATCTCACGCACGAGAGGAGGCCTGTGCCCAGCAGTGGGCCGTATATAGGCTGATTTTTTTTTAATAATTAAATGAACATACTAAATGTGCTGTATAATACATCTATCTATTTGTTTAAAAATATATTCTTTTTGTGTAGATAATAATGCAGAAATAACGGATTGTATTGATTTTAGAAAGCTTTCTGTGATTGGTTCGCCTAGGAAGTATGAATTAAATGATTTATTTTTTGTACATTAAGAATAGTTAATTAATTTTAAGGAAAATAACGCTTATTTATGTACTTGTTATATTGTTACTCGAGCAATATGTATTTATGAAATATAGGAAATAAAATTGTTTTTAAAACCAATTTCTTTACTTTAAGAACCAACTAGGTATACCTATTTATAAAGTGCCTAAAATTTAAAAACCAACAAAATCCGGTTTGGAATTTACTTTATTTGCTTATTATCTTATCTTATCTAATAAAAGACCATCTTATAAATAACATATATATATGTCGTACCTCTGTATAATTGATGTTTTTTTGGTATGTTCCCATTTGTCTCCGCCTGGCCTATAGCTGCGTTCACGTCGGGCGGGGGACAAATGGGAATACATCTTTTTTTATATCCCAGACACTAAAATGTCAATTCGATTAGTCAATACGCCCATCAAATCTTAAAGAGCACGTTCCCATGTTACATACTGACAATGCACTTGCAACTTAAATATAAGAATAGAACTAGAGCATAAAAATTATTGCTTTAGATGCGTATTTAATTTACAGTAAGCAAAAGAAATTTTCATAACAATCTTTATTTTACGACGTTCGGCCATTTCTCGGCAACTCTCGGTTGGTTTCGTTTCGATGGTGCAACAGACTAGACTAAATTATTCGTAAGTTAAAGTAACCTAAATTATGTTTATCATGTTGGTATACAGTTATTTCGGCGTCTCGTGCAGGTGTCCATGATTCGTCTACTAGTTTGTCTCCTATATCATAAAAAATGGACTACCCTATCAACTCGCATTTGTACTAAAGAAGAACGCTTAGCATGTGGAATTTCGTACACTGACCCGCCTGTTCCTGTTTCGCCGCGCGGGAGAGATAGCCACAGGCGGGTCAATGCACGATGTCAATGTATACAATTCCTTGTGGGAAGCGTCTTTTCTTTAAAATGACAGGTCGATTTTAGTATTTGGGTGAATCAACTTTTTCTTGAAATGAAATGAAATTCTTGTCACTAGTTGCCATGGTTACGGTCTCCTGGGTCACTCTCTTAGTTTCTTCGAATTTAAATGAACCAAACTTGATTTTTTTTTGTTAGTTAAAAGGCCTTTCCATAATGGGACACGTACTAAATACGTTTTGAGAAAATGGTACAGCAGTTCTTCTAACAAACTATGCTACTATTGTCTCCTGGCTGATGGGACAGAATAACAACAAGAAGTAGTTGATCGACCCATTTGAGATATAAAAAGTTTAGAGTAAAATATTTAGAACAAAGACACATATAAAAAAATAGCCGTATAAAAGTTACATTTTTGGTCGTAAACCACAAAACGACAAAGTATTTAGGAATATTATTGGTCTGTGGTTAATTATTCTAGTAGAAAAGATACAATTACAATATATGATTACCTACCTACAGGTACATAATGTAGATCTAACGTTGGAATAGTTAAAAAAAATAATAGTTAAAATAGGTAAGTACGTATCTAACTCTAGCCTTGCTATTCTTATAAAAGTTCGTATAAAAGTAATATGTAGTTCTTAAAAGATAATTATGTTAGCCGTCCTTAAGGTTTGGTTGAATATCTGCTTTGTATAGTTGTACTTTGTTTCTTTGTAACTGGTAACCTCAAATGGAAACGAAATCCGTTACTTTCCCTGGTAAATGAACGAAGACTTTAAAAAATAAAACGGTTTTCGGGCCTTTTTCTAATCACAATGTGTTTTACAATACAAACCAAAGATACATTGATTGAGATTAATTTGACAGGTACCTAAACGCGTTTGGCGTTCAAAGAGTTCTTTTGGGTTCAGAAGTGACAATTGTTCTGTTCGTGTATGACCCGAAAGAGTGGTGTTAACAGATAGTCTTCTACCAGACGGATGTGGTTCTTGAAAGAGTGGTGTTAACAGATAGTCTTCTACCAGACGGATGTGGTTCTTGAAAGAGTGGTGTTAACAGTAGTCTTCTACCAGACGGATGTGGTTCTTGAAAGAGTGGTGTTAACAGATAGTCTTCTACCAGACGGATGTGGTTCTTGAAAGAGTGGTGTTAACAGATAGTCTTCTACCAGACGGATGTGGTTCTTGAAAGAGTGGTGTTAACAGTAGTCTTCTACCAGACGGATGTGGTTCTTGAAAGAGTGGTGTTTACAGATAGTCTTCTACCAGACGGATGTGGTTCTTGAAAGAGTGTTGTTAACAGATAGTCTTCTACCAGATGGATTTGGTTCTTGAAAGAGTGGTGTTAACAGATAGTCTTCTACCAGACGGATGTGGTTCTTGAAAGAGTGGTGTTAACAGATAGTCTTCTACCAGACGGATGTGGTTCTTGAAAGAGTGGTGTTAACAGATAGTCTTCTACCAGACGGATGTGGTTCTTGAAAGAGTGGTGTTAACAGATAGTCTTCTACCAGACGGATGTGGTTCTTGAAAGAGTGGTGTTAACAGTAGTCTTCTACCAGACGGATGTGGTTCTTGAAAGAGTGGTGTTAACAGATAGTCTTCTACCAGACGGATGTGGTTCTTGAAAGAGTGGTGTTAACAGATAGTCTTCTACCAGACGGATGTGGTTCTTGAAAGAGTGGTGTTAACAGATAGTCTTCTACCAGACGGATGTGGTTCTTGAAAGAGTGGTGTTAACAGAAGTCTTCTACCAGACGGATGTGGTTCTTGAAAGAGTGGTGTTAACAGATAGTCTTCTACCAGACGGATGTGGTTCTTGAAAGAGTGGTGTTAACAGTAGTCTTCTACCAGACGGATGTGATTCTTGAAAGAGTGGTGTTAACAGATAGTCTTCTACCAGACGGATGTGGTTCTTGAAAGAGTGGTGTTAACAGATAGTCTTCTACCAGACGGATGTGGTTCTTGAAAGAGTGGTGTTAACAGATAGTCTTCTACCAGACGGATGTGGTTCTTGAAAGAGTGGTGTTAACAGATAGTCTTCTACCAGACGGATGTGGTTCTTGAAAGAGTGGTGTTAACAGTAGTCTTCTACCAGACGGATGTGGTTCTTGAAAGAGTGGTGTTAACAGATAGTCTTCTACCAGACGGATGTGGTTCTTGAAAGAGTGGTGTTAACAGATAGTCTTCTACCAGACGGATGTGGTTCTTGAAAGAGTGGTGTTAACAGATAGTCTTCTACCAGACGGATGTGGTTCTTGAAAGAGTGGTGTTAACAGATAGTCTTCTACCAGACGGATGTGGTTCTTGAAAGAGTGGTGTTAACAGTAGTCTTCTACCAGACGGATGTGGTTCTTGAAAGAGTGGTGTTAACAGATAGTCTTCTACCAGACGGATGTGGTTCTTGAAAGAGTGGTGTTAACAGATAGTCTTCTACCAGACGGATGTGGTTCTTGAAAGAGTGGTGTTAACAGATAGTCTTCTACCAGACGGATGTGGTTCTTGAAAGAGTGGTGTTAACAGATAGTCTTCTACCAGACGGATGTGGTTCTTGAAAGAGTGGTGTTGACAGATAGTCTTCTACCAGACGGATGTGGTTCTTGAAAGAGTGGTGTTAACAGTAGTCTTCTACCAGACGGATGTGGTCTTTGAATACTGCGCCCGCGCGCAGCTTGCTGTACGTCTCGTGCACCAGCATCAGGAATGCAGTGTAGATCACTGAAAACGCAAGTCACATTTTTGATACAAGCTTTAACCCAGGGGTTACATTTTTTGAAATATATGTGAGACCCAGAAACTCAGCGGAGGTTATCCCGAGGTTGCCAAGTCAGGAGTCAGGAGGGACTTTATCGCGTATACATTCCTTAGCATTACCTAATCCCTAGTGCGCAATGAACTTTTTGTTAATAAATAAGACCAAAGGGTAGTTCGAAAAACTCGCGCGGCTAGATGTTGATCTCAACTTTAGCCAGTCGTCTCCGAGACCACAACAACGCCGTCCTCGAAACGTCGGAGGTAAATCTGGAAAATATCTCCGAAATATGCGATTAAGTCCCTTTGTACAATTTTATAAGAAATAGTTACTCACCTTAGCGATTATCGATTATCGGTTCTGCGACATATGTGGCCAGCCCATTGCCACTTCAACGTACTAACTTTCAAAGCTATGTCGGTCACCTTCGTTCTCTGGCGGATCAGTTCGTTCCGATTTTTTTCTTCAGAGAGACTCCGAGCATAGCTCTTTCCATAGTTCTGGAGTGGAGACCGCGTCTGGGCAAACGTAGCGTGGGACGCCCTCTGGCCAGATGGCGGGATGACTTGCACAGGAGGGCCGGCAGCGACTGGATGCATAAAGCGGCAGACGTGGCCCGGACGTGGCGTACCTTGGGAGAGGCCTATTTATGTCCAGCAGTGGACTGAAACGGGCTGATGATGCTGAGTTACTCACCACAACCAACTAAGCCGCCGATGCCAGGAGCAGGGTCGTCTTCGTTGACCATTTGAGCAATCGAGGCGATGATTGTGAGTATTGTGATCACGACACCGTATATGAAGTAGGCCTTCACTTGTCCTGGCCGGCGCTGGAATATTACAAAAAATAATGTGAAAATAGTGCTGTTACATTGAGGCAAGACGTAGCTATGTAGACCAAATAAAAGAAAAAGCTGGTGTCGTGTCGTATCAAGAGGTCAAGCATATGAGAGGGAGAAATTGAAAATACTCCACCGACAAGAGGATACCTCTTAAATTGAAGAAGAGAAGAGACTGTTACATTTAGGTACCATAGAGAAATGCAGTTACCATAGCTAATAACTATAGCGTTGATGATATGAGTAGGTGTACCAGCCTAAAGGATGACTCACGCTAGACTGGGCCATTCCCGGGCCGAGGCGTCCAACATGTCATTTTCTATGACGGCTGATCGGTGATTACGTGGTGCTTTCCATAGAAAACGAAGCACCAGAAGCTCCGGCCCCGCCCCGGCCCGGTCGAGCGTGAGTCATATTTTACTCGTTATAAATTGTTTTTCAAAGATCTACTCCGATTACTGTTATTCTCATTAAACTCACCTTACAGATTCCATTGCATAGTAGCACAGAAAAGATGAAAGCGATGAGTGAGGCCACTCCCACAACAGTAAGTACCACACCAAGGGCGATCCCAGCTACGGCCGCTTGACGGAATTCACGGGACTCTGCAACCAAAACAATTATTTATGCAGCTAGAAACCCTAGCAGAAAGCAATAGTAAATTGTTAATCAAGGGATGAAAGGCACTCATTTCTGCCGAGGTATTTTAGCGCTCGAGCGCACTGAGAGCGCCACTAGTCCGAGGCTGAAATGATGCCTTTCACCCGAGTTAAACAGTACGTTTCATTTCGAATACGAAGAAAGTAATACGGAACACTTATAGGATCACTCTTGCGTCTGTCTGTCTGTCTGTCTATCTGTCTGTCTGTCTGTCTGTCCGTCTGTCACAGCCGATTTTCTCCGGAACTACTGGACCAATCAAGTTGAAATTTGGTACACATATGTAAGTTTGTGACCCGAATACGGACATGTAACGTAAACAAATGAATTTTAAACATGGGGGCCACTTTTGGGGGGTAAATGAAAATATAAAAAAAAAATTTTTCAAACTATATCATGTTACATATCAAATGAAAGAGCTTATTGTAAGGATTTCAAATAATTTTTTTTTATAATTTTCGAAACAACAGTTTAGAAGTTATTCAAGAAAATAGGCAAAAATGACCATTCCCCCCCCCTTATCTCCGAAACTACTAGATCTAAAATTTTGAAAAAAATACATAAAATAGGTCTATACCTATAGATGACAGGAAAACCTATTAGAAATGTACAGTCAAGCGTGAGTCGGACTTAATTACAGTTTTTAATCCGACCCCTACGGATTTTTTAAAGAGATTTCACTCACGTTTCACATAAAAAATACATTGTTAACAGTGCCGGATTACTTAGAGTAGTAGTTTTCTTAGAGTAATTGGTGATAATTTTCTGATACGATAATCATTTTAAATATTTAACGGTCTTACCTACTTACGAGTAATTGTAAGGTCAAATTAAAAATAATGTTTAAAAAAAATGTTAAATTGAGAGCTAGCTTAAAGTCAAACAATGAAATTATATCGCGGTAGACCCGTTTGTGTAATTAAATATGTGTACAAAACGCGAGAGTTTAAAGTGTTATAGCTTAAAGTTTTTTGTACTCGTCGACTTTAATGGTTGAATTAATAAAGACTTTGTAACCAATAAGCAAAAGCACGTCCTTAGGGCACCACGTTCAGGAGGGGCACCAAAATGCCAGATTGAAAAAGGTGAACAAATTTTAAAATTAGGGACAGACACATCGTTTTTACCACACGATTTTTTTTAGCTGTCCAAAAGCTAATTTGCAAAAATAATGGCGCGTAATTCTTTGGGAAACAATCGGTAGCAGTAGAAGAGTCGTGATTACATGCATAGATTCGATTTCAACCCACTCTTTTGCGGTTCGGCGTTAGGTCTTATGCGAGGCCTTATGCCTTAATTATTACACTGGGGCGTGGATCCAAATCCAAGCTTTCCTCTTTCGCAGCTAGGCCTACTGCCTTTCTCACACTTCGCCAATTCAATTCCAAGCTCTGCTTTCTTGCATACTTTATGCATGAAAACAACCTGTATGAAATCCTGGATTCGCGCCTGGTTGGGACTAAAAGTAAAATTGCGTTTGTATATCGAAAATCGTTTGTATAGCGTTTCTATTACTTTCTAAGCTATGATAAAGGTGACATTCGGGTGGCGACTGCAACAGCATTAGGTACTCTGTTGCAACATTACTGCTGCGGCACTGTCAATTTTCGTGATAAAATGATGTGACTGATTTCCATTCTCAGCTGTAACGCGGCAATGAACTTCTCTCAATTTACCAAAAAATCAATGTAATCTTGATGACCCGAGGGAGAGGGGGCACCTAGAAATCCTTAGGGCATCAACATATCTTAATCCGGCACTGATTGTTAAAAATTGTGTAATATACGGAACCCTTGGAACGCGAGTCCGACTCGCACTTGGCCGGTTTTTTTTAACATGACTAAGTAGGTACAAAGTTAGTAGTTAATTTGTGTAAGAATGTCCCTATAATATGTATATATTTATTTATTTATTTATCGTTATTTTGAAACGGCCAGTTAAATATCAGAATGCAAATTTATAATATAACAAATCCATTTGAAACCAAATTTCAAATGCTTATCGTAACCTAGGGGTTATGAAAATGATATTTGGACTTTTCGTTTCGTTTCATTCATACTTTTTAGGGTTCCGTACCTCAAAAGGAAAAAACGGAACCCTTATAGGATCACTCGTGCGTCTGTCTGTCTGTCTGTCTGTCTGTCTGTCTGTCTGTCCGTCTGTCACAGCCGATTTTCTCCGGAACTACTGGACCAATCAAGTTGAAATTTGGTACACATATGTAAGTTTGTGACCCGAATACGGACATGTAACGTTAACAAATGAATTTTAAACATGGGGGCCACTTTTGGGGGGTAAATGAAAAAATGAAAAAAAAAATTTTTTCAAACTATATCATGTTACATATCAAATGAAAGAGCTTATTGTAAGGATTTGAAATAATTTTTTTTTATAATTTTCGAATCAACAGTTTAGAAGTTATTCAAGAAAATAGGCAAAAAATGACCATTCCCCCCCCCTTATCTCCGAAACTACTAGGTCTAAAATTTTGAAAAAAATACATAAAATAGGTCTATACCTATAGATGACAGGAAAACCTATTAGAAATGTACAGTCAAGCGTGAGTCGGACTTAAGGCTGTGCATCGCAAAATAACAGGATCTTAGAAAGGTGGCAGTGGCTAGCCCCGGAAATAAACAGATGTGATTTTCGGATATATGTTTTTTGACTATATGATAAGAGATTTCATGCTAGTCGAAACACGAATGCTTAAAATTTTCTCGATAGAAAATAAATCCAAAGTTACCTCTTCATTTTCCTTAAGTACCTCAGTGCAACTAGAAAACACATCCATATCCAGCATAATCCACTTTAAAGTAAAGGTTTTCATCTCGTCTTAATTGTCATAGCAAAGAATATTTACTTATTATCATTATACCGACGGATTTATCATCGTTTTTGATTTTATGAATTCAACTGAAAACGCCCATTTTACGCAATTCGGCTTCTCATTCTGTCATGCGTCAAAGTCATAAGTGCATCCTTTATGCCAGTAATGTTAGATGGCCGTCGGGCCTCAAAGAGGTAAGACCTATGTCAAATCGCGCAGTTTTTAATCCGACCCCTACGGATTTTTTAAAGAGATTTCACTCACGTTTCACATAAAAAATACATTGTTAACAGTGCCGGATTACTTAGAGTAGTAGTTTTCTTAGAGTAATTGGTGATAATTTTCTGATAAGATAATCATTTTAAATATTTAACGGTCTACCTACTTACAGCATTAGGTACTCTGTTGCAACATTACTGCTGCGGCACTGTCAATTTTCGTGATAAAATGATGTGACTGATTTCCATTCTCAGCTGTAATGCGGCAATGAACTTCTCTCAATTTACCAAAAAATCAATGTAATCTTGATGACCCTAGGGAGAGGGGGCACCTAGAAATGCTTAGGGCATCAAAATATCTTAATCCGGCACTGATTGTTAAAAATTGTGTAATATACGGAACCCTTGGAACGCGAGTCCGACTCGCACTTGGCCGGTTTTTTAATACGATTGTCTTGATTTAGAGTCCAGTTAAGCGAAAGATAGTATTACGATTAGTGAGTGATCCTGATATAGAATATCGAGCGTGGCGAAGAGATTGAAAGTTTTTTAGAGGATTAAGTAACTATTTCGAGGATTAGCAAAGTAATATTTTAGTTTTAGTTAATATGGATTACCGCAAAGTAACACCTGATTCTATCCATTATTTAAATAACTATTTGAGTTACCTGGGTCAAGTTTATGCGACGCCATGATGATGCCTGAAGCAGCCAAGATGCCCAGAATGATGGTCGCCAGCAGCACCATCCCAGTGCCAATCTGAAGATCATGGAACACAGTATACACATGGGGTAATTTGTCGACCCTAAAATACCTATATCTATGTATATAGGTCATACTGTCAACTCCGAAAAAGCGAAATAAATAAAAGTCTTATTTATATTAATGTGTAGGTTGTTCTTACCGCACTTATGATGGCCAGAACGAGGCAGCCGTTATCGACGGGAATGCAGTGGAGGCATTTACCTTTGTTACACATCCTGGAACTGAGAAAAAAACGTTTATGTTTTAACAAAAAGCCCTAGCGTTTTAACTTAAAAAAAAAACGATCCAACACTAACTAACTAGGTAACTTGATAACTATAGCTATAATTATGGACTTTTGAATTGAAAGGAGGAGGTCCCGGGTTCGAATCCCTGTGTATTTGTTACTGGGTTAGGGATTTTATCCAAGTACATATGTTTATCTATATGAGTATGTACGAGTATATCGTCGCTCAGTTCTCATAGTATAAGCTTTCCTTAGTTTACGACTAGGTCAATTTGTGTAAAATTGTCCCCAAATATATATTTTTTATTTATTTAGGCAAACTTAAAAACAAAATAGTCAGCGATCTAACTTTTCAACTTGACTAGTTTTTAATGTAGGTAATAGCTACCTATCAGTAGACCTAGAACTTTTTCGAGCAAAAACGAGCCTATATCTATAGGAATACTTTACATTATATAATATATTTCTTTGACTTGCTTTGCTTGTCGGTAACTGGTTTGTCGATGTTTTATTTTATCAATCTTTCATATTTCTAGAATAGTTCTAGGTCTAGCAATTAGCATACACATGCCACGAGTTATCACACGTAATGAATATCAGGAAATCCATATCGAGCATGACCTTTGGGCCGTGCCCTTATCTTGTATAGCCAGTTTATTTATAATTATATACTAAACTGAGTGTTTATTGTTAACAAACGGATATATTTTATCCCAGATACAGATTATGTTACATTGCCCGATCTATTACCTACTTACCTACCCATTTATCTTTTTTTAGGGTTCTGTATCCGAAGGGTAAAAACGGGAGCCTATTACTAAGACTCCACTGTCCGTCTGTCAGTCTGTCACCACAGGCTGTATCTCATGAACCGTGCTAGCTATCACAGTTGAAATTTTCACAGATGATGTATTTCTGTGGCCATTATAACACTAAGGCGACAGTTGACAGTTCATTACACAGTTTATCTGTGTAATGGCTGATTTAGACGGCGCGCGAACTCGTATGCGATTTTAGTTACATTGCGGACTGCTGATTACGTCCAATTCAACCGACCAATCAAAACCCGCAATGGTATGAAACTATCATGCGAGTTCTCGCATCGTCTAAATCAGCCCTAAGGCAGGAAGTTTCTGGAGAAACGCACAGCTGAGAACTGCCAACCATCTAAGTGGTGAATATTGTCGTATCGAGCGACGGCGTAACCAAACACTAGGGTTCCAGGGTACCTACCTAATCTACCTATATCTGGTTTTATACAAGGTGTAACAAAAATACATATTGGAGATCCGTTTAAGGGCATATTCGGTATCGTATTCTGATTGGGAATTTAGGAAACAGTATAGGTGAAAAATTTTTACTCATGCGGTAAAAAAATTGTCCTTTGCATGGAGGGTTGGCCGACTTGGACGACCTGCCCCATATTAGAAAATTAAAAAAATCTTACTGTTTCCTAATCAGAACACGATACCGAATATGCCCTTAAAGGATCCCCGCTATTTTTGTTACACTCTGTATTGTTATACAGAGTGTAACAGGATAGTTCAGTTAGACAAATTTAATACAATTTATAAAATATAGAAAAAAAAAAGTTATGATATACTGATGTAGTGTATAATTGTTTTCTATCGTATTTTCTCGGAAACGTTCGCATTTGTCATGCTACTTCAATCAACCTCAGTACTTTTTGTACCGAGACAGACTGAAATAGCAACGACACATTATGCAAATAGCAACGAAAACAATTATGCACTACATCTGTGTCATAACTGATTTTTTTCTCTACGTTTTATAAATTCTATTAAATTGACTATCCTGTTATACAGAGTGTAACAAAAATAGCGGGGATCCGTTTAAGGGCATATTCGGTATCGTGTTCTGAGTTTTTAACGATGACTGCACTTTTCTTGAAAGACATATGCATACTATAGGGTAAATACGTGCCCCAGTTGGATAAGTGGCTCACTTTCAAAAAATCTAACTTCCCAATGGGTAGTCCTATCGCCCACACTGTTAACTGTCCATCGGTAAACCTTATTACAAAAGGCATAAAGTCCACCGGTGGGTTAAGGGTGTTGTGGTTTGTACACAAACGGAGGTCTCTTACCTTAGTACCAAGCAATGCATGGCATCCACGATGCACGAGAAGCAGGAGAATATGCCGTCGCCTCTGTGCACCATCTTGTTGTGGTGTTCGCTTTATACAACACACCTGCAAGATACAAACGTTACATTCAATAGTATTTATATTTAACTATCCGAATCCAAACGGGTCTACCGTGATATAAATTTCATTATTTTTTCTTTAAATTCCGACGTTTCATTTAGGTACCTGTACGGTTACCATCAGTTTGTCACTGACATAAACGCCGTCGAGAACGTAATATACTTTCTATACATCTCGCTCGCACTCGCATATTAGTGCAAACGGGATGGATAGAAAGTAAATTACGTTCTCGACGGCGTTTATGTCAGTGACAAACTGATGGTAACCGTACTGTAGAGTGTGCGTAATCGAAGCGCGAATTTATCTTAAGCACTAATACACATCAAATATAATTATTCAACTATAGATATAACTGGCACCAGGACATAGGAACTATATGGTCTGTATCTTTAGGTATTGAAATAAAAATAAACAATTTGTAAATTTTCGGGTAGTAAACATTTATTGGTTTACCAACCAAATACAAAACCGCCTGGATCAGTCACTGAACGACCTGACTTTAACCTACATTATTTGATCGTGTAATGTTTTCATCTACCCTCAACTGGCTGAAGGAGCCATTTGAGGGTAGATTTTGTTTACTTTTATTGAAATACCTAAAGATACAGAGATAGTAACCGACGTTTTTGTCTTTTTATCCCAGAAAATAAGGATAGGAAGATTTTTTTTGTTTTTATAATAAATATTTAAGTAAGTTAGTTTATACGTTATTTAAGTTACTTCATGTTCAATTTCTATTTAATTTAGGACTTGTATATTTATTAAGCATGAGACGCATATCAATAACGAATCAAGTAGGGATTTTACACTTCAATTTGGACAGGATTTTAAATGAAGTAATATGTTTGTGCCGCCCCGCTACCCGCGCTGCTACCCGCTGTCGCCCAATCCGTGGCATATAGTTCGTTTTTTTTTAGCATTAGAAAGAACGCCACAGAAGTAAGCGTGCAGTTTTTATCAGGCTCTTTAATTGTTAATAATTATTGAATTATCTAATTTAGCATGATCAATATACATATAATTTTCTTCAAATTATTACCGCTAAAAGTGCCGGATTTGGAACCACAAGCTTACTTCTGCGAAGTTCTTTCTAATGCTAATAAAAACGGACTATAATGCACACGAGCCGAAGGGCGGAATTACAGTCTATTTCACTTTCTATCACTAAAATAATGCAAGAGCGACAGAGAGGGATATAGACGAAATGTGCTTTTTAGCGACGCCATATGCGTTGCGCAACCTATCAAGAATACAATAACAAAAAACCTATGCATTATAAGTGATCAAAAAGTTTGAATTTGGAATTTATTCCGCGAAATAACGGTACCTAAACAATTGACAGAGTTTTCGAATGTCACATAAATAGGTATCCCAGTGCCGGAAAATGTCCCAATAGTTGCCATCTTTCTTAATCCTAAATAATGGAGGTAAAACACACGGACTGCAAGCTGTCAAACATTGGGACATTTACCTTAATAAAACAAATACAAAATCATCTGACTATATCAATAGAGTTAGACCAAGAAAAGTCTGCAGCGCTTTTGACAGCCCACGCAATGCAAGTATTATTTATGTCATAATTTCATAGAAGTTTGACGTTTAAAATATTGCACTGCGTGGGCTATCAAAATCACTGCAAACTTTTCTTGGTCTAACTCTATACACAATGTATAAAAAAAATACTTACAATATTAAATGTCTTCCAAAATAAACACAAATAAAATTCACTAAACACGACCTACACAAATGCACACAGAATGCATAATGCATAATGGCCACGTTTCAAGACGACCAGAAAGACTCGCAAAACCAATTTAAATTTACAGTTCGACAAATCGAACAATGCTACAAATCTTTACGAAAAACATTTTTCACAGTTACAACTTAACTTGGTATTTCCATTCTCGCATATGTTTATGTCGGAAATTCTCGGGTTTTGAGAAAGGGACGCACTTATTTGGATAATATAGGGATGTCTCTTTCTTTTAGCCGATAGGCCCGCATGAGGGCATGTCGTCGACTTAAGTCGCAAACCTCGTAACTCCTCCGGATGAGTTAAGATAAGATTCGTTCGCTAAGGTTTCAAATCCCTTAACTCATCCGGAGGAGTTACGAGGTTTGCGACTTAAGTCGACGTGTCATGTCGTAGGGCCGTGGTAGGGCGCATCATGCATTTTCAGGCACATTTATTTTGAACTTCCACATTGGGGGAAAACCAGTGAAAGTAAATTGTAGATGGCGCACTTCTAGATTCCATACGATAAAGTAGGATAGTCCCTAAATATCTATTGAAACCGTACCTTATTAAAATTTAATCATACCCTCATAAGACAGTTACATTCTCAATACCATGGTATAATAATATACTCCGCCTGGTACTCCATTCCGAGATTCGCGTATGACCTAACTGACACGCGCCTACGTCATCATGCTGTTTACAGGTTCTCAAACTTTGAAATGTGGGAGAATTTTAACCAACGGTGAAAATTATTTTAACGGCATTAATTTTAAGTTATTCATGTAGAAACATAGTAAAATAAAACAAATCTAATGTATTAAATTAAACTTTATTTATCTATACAAGACAAACGTTTAAAAAACTAATTCACAGTTACACATTAATTACCAAGCTTACGACGTGAAAAGTTTGGAAAACACTGCGACTGCTGACACTGAGCGAGAAGGAAATAACAATTAACACGCGTTCGACAAGGATGACGGTCAGGGCATGAAGTTATCTAGATCCGAATTGTCAAATGTCCATAGCGCTATCCTGTGTTGCCAGTAGTATAAACAGAATTACCCGAAAGTCTGAAATTTCTTTCGTGAATCGGAAGATATTGCTAACGAGTAATTAAAAATGACGTGTTATTGTAAAATTTAAGCTAAAATACATATAAATGAAAATTATAAAATTATAAAGAAATATTTTAACTTATTAACCATAGGTATAATGTACCCATGTAACATGTTATGTTGAAATAAAGTGGCAATGTTATTGTGACGTAATCGCGTGTCACTCTGGGAATGGAAGACCATGTTTTATTAGACCATGCTCAATACGTGCCTACTTTTCTCCAAAACATGCTGCAAAATTCGAAATTAATACAATATATATACAGTGCTACTACTAAACGAAATTAATAACTATCTTAAATCTAAAATAGGCCCTTGAGGCATTGTACCAAGGATGCTGGCGGCATTTCCTCGCTGTATCGCAATGCTGATACGTTGTGCGAGGTAGCCGCCAGCTCTTCGGTCACCAGTTACGTCAACCAGACGCTTCGCGATTTCTGCGAACAACTTATGCGCGCTGGGACCCCATGGACCTAGAGTTTCAACTCCAAATGGTACAAAATGGTACTCTCTACCGAGGCTCTTATATTTGTTACGTTTTAGAATTTCGGCGCTTTCCGCCGCTCCGCCCGCTTTTACAGTAGTCCGTTGGAGGTGGGACGGTGCCAGTGTGTCTACGCAGGTAGCATCCCACACTAACATCCGTCCCAAGCTCCAAGGAACTAAAGACACCCCATCGGGTCTCTTGCCATCATCTCTGATAATGCCAGTCGGCTCAAGAAGAGCAGGCACATTGATGGTGGCAAGAGACCGACGGACTATGTCATTAAGCGACGCATGTCTCGAAAAACGGCCTGCACTTTTTTGACAAGATAATCCGTGGTGTCCCAGTCGGTCCACGTCCGTGCCACAAGAGCATACGTGTGGCGTACACACCGAAACCCCGAGTCGCAAACCAGTCGCCAGTCTAAGGGAGGCCGGATCCAAGAAAGTACCAGTATTGGGCGAAGGATGGGCATGTAGCCAGTAACCGGCTTCCCGGGCTCCGACCGCCAAAAGCCTCGCGCGGTCTGGACCTGTACAGTTGTTTATTCCAATTCAGTAAATTAATTAACATTTTTTTTTATTCGGGATGCTTATTGCCTAATATACATAGCTTAATAGACTTTTCTACTATATGCAAATTACAAGCTTCCACATATATCCTTCTTCCTTCTTCCTCGCGTTATCCCGGCATTTCGCCACGGCTCATGAGAGCCTGGGGTCCGCTTGACAACTAATCCCATGATTTGACGTAGGCACTAGTTTTTACGAAAGCGACTGCCATCTGACCTTCCAACCCAAAGGGGAAACTAGGCCTTATTGGGATTAGTCCGGTTTCCTCACGATGTTTTCCTTCACCGAAAAGCGACTGGTAAATTCAAATGATATTTCGTACATAAGTTCCGAAAAACTCATTGGTACGAGCCGGGGTTTGAACCCGCGACCTCCGGATTGCAAGTCGCACGCTCTTACCGCTAGGCCACCAGCGCTTTAAAGCTTCCACATATATAATGCTAAATAACATAAATATAAAGGTCTCAAATTAGCAAAATATTACACTATATAGGAATATTCCTGATAAAAACTATGAACGCAAACTTAAGTCGGGTAACGTTAACTATCTATTGACAATAATATTTTTAACATTATTAATCTTGCTGTGAAACAAATCCACATAGGGCATATCATTATAGTACATTGTAGGAGAGGACGGAAAACCGCTAAAAGATGGACGAGTCGTTTGAGGGCCGACACGTTAGTGGAGGCCCTCAAATAATACGAGTCCATCTTTAACGTTTCCGGCCGAGGTATTACATAGTGCTTTTCACGACTACTGCGAGGAAATAAGAAAACATTTACATAACTATAAGTACTAGCCCGCGATTTCTCTGGTAGCAAATTACTAGCCACTGCCTGTGCTGTCTCTTGAATTTCGGTAGGCGTCAGCGTAAGAATATCATTTTCTTCACTAGAAGAACTCATTTTTATAGCGAGCGTAGCGTAGATAACTACGTGTTTCTTGTATTTTTTAGTCAAACACAATTTACACTATCCAATTCAGTAAGTAAGTATTTTCAGATCCCGCCTTTTTTACTTTTTTTATCACGTTTTTCTGTTATTTGCTTCAAACCGACTCTAAACTTAGAAGCGTTTTTGCTAAAAAAAAACCACAAACAGCTACAAAAGTAAAAAACGCCTTAAGCGTGAACTGAATGGATAATTGTAAAAAAAAATTAACTGAATGGTTTTGACATTTCTTTTTTTTTAAACAACAACATGGTCCTATAAATAACCGAATTTTATTTTTGAAGGAAGAAGTTGCGCCAAAAAAGACCTTTTATTGATTTTTATGTTTTAAATGATACTCATTGCTGTAGCGAACTGTCACCAATGACAGATGATGATAACAATGAAACATTGTAGAAGTGGTGGTTCAGGTGCTAAGCTATTGCCTACTTTCCAGCTTGGTTTTAGACCATCTATTGCCACATTTCCGAACAGTGGCGTGAAAAGTTCATTAAATAACCTAATTGTACGAGGGAAGAAACATTTTTTACGAATGTTATCGGAGAAAGAGGTATGCGAAACAAGGGTCTTCTGCGCAGTTACGAGACAGGTATATAGACTTTAAACTCTCGCGTTTTGTACACATATTTAATTACACAAACGGGTCTACCGCGATATAATTTCATTGTTTTTACCTTTAATTCCGACGTTTCAGCTGAGTTGCACCAGCTGTGGTCACGGAAAGACTAACGTCCCAACCATGGTCTAATAAAACATGGTCTTCCATTCCCAGAGTGACACGGGCCTACGTCACAATAACATTGCCACTTTATTTCAACATAACATGTTACATGGGTACATTATACCTATGGTTAATAAGTTAAAATATTTCTTTATAATTTTATAATTTTCATTTATATGTATTTTAGCTTAAATTTTACAATAACACGTCATTTTTAATTACTCGTTAGCAATATCTTCCGATTCACGAAAGAAATTTCAGACTTTCGGGTAATTCTGTTTATACTACTGGCAACACAGGATAGCGCTGTGCACATTTGACAATTCGGATCTAGATAACTTCATGCCCTGACCGTCATCCTTGTCGAACGCGTGTTAATTGTTATTTCCTTCTCGCTCAGTGTCAGCAGTCGCAGTGTTTTCCAAACTTTTCACGTCGTAAGCTTGGTAATTAATGTGTAACTGTGAATTAGTTTTTTAAATGTTTGTCTTGTATAGATAAATAAAGTTTAATTTAATACATTAGATTTGTTTTATTTTACTATGTTTCTACATGAATAACTTAAAATTAATGCCGTTAAAATAATTTTCACCGTTGGTTAAAATTCTCCCACATTTCAAAGTTTGAGAACCTGTAAACAGCATGATGACGTAGGCGCGTGTCAGTTAGGTCATACGCGAATCTCGGAATGGAGTACCAGGCGGAGTATATTATTATACCATGGTCCCAACAAATGTCAACGGAGATATTAATAAAACACCACTAAACTACCCGAAATTAGTTTATAAAAATGTTCGGGGTAGACAAAGAAATTGCAGCTACCCGTTAAAGTTTAATGTTTATTGTCCACGGCACGACACGCAACACTCACAGTATCCGTACACTGGTCCGAAGATATATCCGCTGGTTTCAACATTTGAATCACTGGTCCCCAAGTAGACGATAATTTGTACCCGTAATCACGATTGATTTTTATAAACTAATTTCGGGTAGTTTAGTGGTGTTTTATTAATATCTCCGTTCACATTTGTTGGGACGTCAGTCTTTCCGTGACCACAGCTGGTGCAACTCAGCTGAAACGTCGGAATTAAAGGTAAAAACAATGAAATTATACCCGTTTGTGTAATTAAATACAGGTATATAGAATTGTACTTTGCTCACAAGATCCGGAGAATCGACTATACCTTGGGCAATTTTCATTAATAAACTTACGTCATTTGCCGATCGTCTCTTAAATAAAGGGGCAAGATGGAATTTTTTGCATGACATAGAATAGTTGTCCATAGATAACTTAAATTTAAAGGAGAGGAATCTAACAAACTTCTTCTGAATTTTTTCAATATTTTCTGCATACACCTTATATTAGAACGGGTTCCAAATTTGAGAAGCATATTCGAGTTGAGATCTTACATAGGCACAGTATATGATTTTAATTGTTTTATTTTTTTAAAGTCACCAGCAGAACGAATCAGAAAGCCAAGAGCTTTATAAGCTTTGTCAATAATACTTTCTACGTGCTCGTTAAAAGTAAGTTTATCATCATAAATGACACCTAGATCCCGGCAGGACTTTTTAGTTATAAGGTTTTGTGATTTAATTTTGTACACACTTTTATAAGCATTTCTTTTCCTAGTAAAACTCATACTAAAGCATTTTGAAACATTTAAATCTAAATTGTGGTAGGTATGTTGACTCTGACGTGATTCTGTTGATGTTGACGTCTGGAAACTAGTGCCTACGCCAATTCTCGGGATTAGTTGCCAAGCGGACCCCAGGGCTCCTCTGAGCCGTGGCAAAAAGCCGGGATAACGCGAGGAAGACCATGGTAGGTATGTTGATACATATGCCGTTTAAAGAATATCGTCACTACTATCATATTGTATGATGTATCACTTAAATGAGGTTGTGATATAAGTAGTTTTCATTTATAACAACTGTTGGAGCACAAATACGTACCCGAGCATAAGTACGCACATTTTACATGCAGTAGCATTACCTATGTACATATCTATAAACTATTCCATGATTTTAAAAGGGGGCTAAAATGTTAATATTTTTTTTAAATATTATAGGACATTCTTACACAGATTGACCAAGTCCCACAGTAAGCTCAAGACGGCTTGTGTTGTGGGTACTCAGACAACGATATAGGTATATAATATATAAATACTTAAATACATAGAAGACAACCATGACTCAGGAACAAATATCTGTGTCGTCACACAAATAAATGCCCTTACTTGGATTCGAACCCAGGACCATCGGCTTCACAGGCAGGGTCACTACCCACTAGGCCAGACCGGTCGTCAATGTAGTTCTTAAATTGATATTTTCCATGTTTAAATACATAGAAAACAACCATGACTCAGGAACAAATATCTGTGTCATCACACAAATAAATGCCCTTACTGCGATTCGAACCCAGGACCATCGGCTTCACAGGCAGGCGGGTCACTACCCACTAGGCCAGACCGGTCGTCAAATTCTTAAATTGATATTTTACATGTTTTATTCACGGGTAAAGCCATGAAAAAACTCGCACGAAAAGGAACATAAGATTACATTTGCTAGGGCAGACTCTGAAAGTTAAAGTTTTAATCTATATTCAGTTGTATTGTATTATATTAACCTTACTTTTATAACCTTAAATTTGATTTAGAAAATAATTAGTTATGTAGACGAGGGATCGGTCGAGATTTTTGTTTAAATTATAAATACATATATTTTAAAAGTAGGTAATTGTGATAAGAGGTAAAATAAAAACCCGAGCGACGACAATACCAATTGTCCCCTCTAAAAAAATGTAAACAAAAAACCACGTGTCGCAATCATTAAGGCCAATGAGTCTCATGACTCTCAATGAAAGTCAATATTTTTTTGTTTACATATTTTTCCGTAAAATGATATGTCCACACTCCACCGATGATTCAACTGCCAGATGCATGTATCCGTATCAAGTGATAAAGAATATGGGTCACAACTGTCACAAGTTACTGCCACAGAATATAAGTAGGTACAGAATTCATTCATTCATTCTTTTACAATTATGGCTTCAGTCCAGTGGGACTATTTCGCCAGTGTATCAAAAGGTATTAGGAGCTAAATCTTCTTCTCTTCTTTATATTTAAGAGCTGTGCTCTTGTCGGTGGAGCAATCTCCAACTCGTCCGGTCCTCTGCCAACTCCTTAACCTTCTGGTATGACACGACCTGAACCTTTTCTTTTATTTGGTTGAAATAATTTAGCTAAATACGACGACTAAAATTGTACGGTTAAGACAGTACGGTGATTTTATTAGCTCTTGTAAAACGATAGCTGGACTTTACAAGTAGCACGTGGACTACCGGCCGTTGACTCCAAAAAGCATTTTAAGATTAATTATTCTCCATTCACTGCACACTACCACATTAGTTTACTGTATAATAAGCTATCGATATTACACTTTAAACAATATTAATGAGCAAAAAACAAAGGAATTAATCACGACGCGTGACTATCAAGATGGCGCTCGAACCGGAAGTCCGTAGGTACAGAAAAGAAAGTAGAAACTTCCTGCAACCGAAATTTGACAGGGATTCAGGGACGAATTATGCTGGTCCTTTCTTATGTATTGTACTATGCCTTCAAAAAAATCAAGTCATTATCCTTATCTGCGGTCGTAACACGCAAAGGGACGTCAGGTTGTGCCAACCCTAATAATTGCTCGGAGCAATGCTGAGCCGAACGGAGCCGAGAATGCCCGAAAGGATCAGTTTCGCCTTCTGTTACTCTACCAATATATGAATATATGACATTTTAAAACTCAAGTCATTGTCAATAGTGGTGACAGCAGGGTGCATCCATTGGACATTACCATGTCGAGCACTAGGGCATTTACCTTATAGAAAACGAACTAGCCTCATTTATATAGGTAAGTACTTACCTGTTCTGAGATAAGCTAGGGATAAATAAAAACCGGCTCAGTGCGTGTCGGCACGCATAAAGGTGACAGTCCATTTCCAACGACAGCAGCACTGCCATTCATTTTACAATACAATACAATACAAATACTGTTTATTGCACACCTCAATAAAAGAAGACAATACAAAAGAAAACAGAAATACAAGCAGAAGCATTTAACTATGGAAATTGACAATAACACCGACGCGTTCATACTAGTAGTGCAGCTGCGGTCAGAAATGGAATGTTACCCTAATGGAGAGTTCCGTAACTTCATACAATATGAAAAAGCCATAAGTAGAAGCAAAAGGGCATACCTTCTTATTCTTATAATAATAAGTTTTTGGCAAAAATTTCATTTTTGGTACAAGCTTTTATCGCTGACTGTACTTTTCATACGACAGACAACTACTACTCATTGAGACAATTCTAAAAACCCCTAACACAATTAGGTTGCGTTGTTTCATCACAGAGTTCCTATGGCCACCTCCTGTCTCCATCATTATCAGATCAGTTCGACAGTACCATATTAATTTATTTTAATTTAATTTATTTATTCATTGCTTTTATGGGTTTTACAAGGAGTTAAAATATTTACATGTTCCAAACATAAACCCCGTTGGGGCACAGCAATATACATAAAGACTTAAAAACTAATACTTAAAAACTAATACTTAAAAACTAATACTTAAAAACTAGTACTTAAAAACTAGCACACACTAGCAATTAACATAATTAAGACTTGTAATTAAGATACTCCTTTATATTGTAAAATGAGTTTTCAACCAGAAACTTTTTTAGCTTGTTGAAGAATGTTGAATCTTTCTCTATATGTTTTAGTTCTAACGGTATGTTGTTATATACTGTGACTGCCATATGGTAAGGGCCGGAGTTTACTATTTTTAGATTTGTGAAAGTGCATACTAATTTATTTCTTTTTCGCAGATTTTGATTCCGTGGAAAGTTATCTCTTGTTCGCTCAAATAAATGTTTTTGTTTTTTAACTAATTTACACAATTCAAAAATGTACAGTGAAGTTAACGTTAATATTTTCATTTTTTTGAAATAAGGGAGGCAACTCTCCATGTCATTTATATTTGCTAGTATTCTTATACACTTTTTTTGTAGCAAGAACAACGACTCTACGTTCGTGCTATTCCCCCATAAAATAATACCATATGATAACCAAGAATGGGCATAGGCATAATAGGCATTAGTTGCAGCTTTTAAGTCTGTACATTTCTTCAACATGGAGAGGGCATATGTAAATTTAGATAATTTAATCGAGATTTTATCAACGTGTGCCTTCCAATTTACGCAGGAGTCTATTTCCACACCTAGTAAAGAACATGACTCCACAACCGCCAATGATTCATTATTATAGCAAGGGTTCATATCAATTGCTGGCTTCTGACAAGGTTTTATCTGCATGATTTTAGTTTTAGCGATATTCAATTGGAGATTATGATCATTTAGCCAATCTAATATTAATTTAAAAGTACAATGCAGTTTATTGTGTAGGTCCTCACTATCGTCGCATTCAAATATTAAGGAGATGTCGTCGGCGTATAGCACGGCCTTGGTACTTAAGATTTTTGACAAATCATTAATATAAATTACGAATAGGATACAGCCCAAAACACTGCCCTGTGGGATGGAATTTTGTACATTCCGTTTCTCAGACGTAATTTTAATCATGCGATTATTTTTATAATCATGGTGGTAAATTTCTACGTATTGTACTCTACTTTTCAAATAAGAGGAAAACCAATTGAGAGCTATTCCACGAACGCCTATACCATAAAGCTTTTGTTTAAGAATTTCATGTGATACTTTATCATATGCTTTGCTCATATCCAACATCATGGCAATTGCATATTTCCGATTATTAATCACTCTTAGAACTTCGTTTATAAAGTCATAAAGGGCCGTTATAGTGGACCTTTTTTTTCTGAAACCATTTTGATTGTTATCATAAATTTTGAATTTCTCACAAAACGAATTTAAACGCTGTGCCATTGCCTGTTCAAATATTTTCGAAAAAATGGATAACAAAGATATTGGTCGATATTGCTGAGGATGATTTGCATTTTTTATTTTGGGTATGGGTTTTATTATTGATATCTTTAATAGGTCCGGAAAGGTACCCTCTCTAAAAGACTGGTTAATTAAATCTGATAGAGGTCCTATTAATTCATTTTTACAGTATTTTACTAGGGTCGGGGGTATCTCATCGAAGCCAGAAGTAATTTTATTTTTAAGTTTAGTTATTATTTTTTCAATTTCTCGCTCATTTGTTGGGTATAAATACATAGAGTTATTCAAAGGTGAAATTACCGGGCGACCTTTGGGTATGTTATTTTCTTGTATTTTTCCCACAGATATAAAGAAATCATTAAATATATTCGCTATTTCTCGGGGTTGGCTTATGATTTTGTCATTAATTTCCAATTTTATATTAGTTTCTTCTCTTTGCATTACTTTATTTGTACGTTCTTTAATAACTTGCCACATTGTTCGAGTAATATTTTTTGATGAATTTATTCTCTTTGTGTACTGATTTTTTATTGATGCTTTTATTGATCTTTTTAATATTTTTTCATAGTTTTTATAATAGTCATGTAATACTTTACTTTCAGTCTGTGATATTAGTATTCTTAGCAAACGTTTATTTTTACAAGATGTTTTTAATCCCTTTGTGAGCCAAGTCTTTTTGTTTTTGTTACCTACTTTTATTGTTTTTTTCGGTATATAGGTGTTGAGAAGTGTCACTAAATGTCCGTGAAAAGCGTTAAAATTTTGATTTATATTTTGGTCTGGTTTGATGAGAGCACTCCAATCTGTCTGTTGTAGTTGGGCTCGAAATAGTTCATTACTTGTGTGATTAAAAATTCTTTTTTCTATGCGCATTGATTGATTTTTAGTCTGATTTGCAGTTGTAAGAGTGACAGTAATTGCTTTATGGTCTGAAAGGCCAAAATCCTTAACACTATGAGAAAATAGGTCTTTGTCAAAGTTGGTGAACAATATATCTAAACAGGTAGAGCTAGTATTGGTAACTCTAGTTGGTTCTTTAACAAACTGTACAAAATTATAGCAATTAAACAGTTCAATCATATGTTTACTTTGGCTTGAATTACTGAGAAAGTTTACATTCAAATCTCCTCCAATTATAATATTTCTATTACAATATTTAATACAAATTATTTTTAATAGCTTTTCTAATTGTGTTGTTACCGTATTCATTTCTCTACTACTATTTGGCCAATACAAAACTATTATCACCAAATTCATGGAAGGAATTTCTACTGCACCGATTTCAATGATACATTCTATTGACAATTCTTTTAAACTTTCACATTCTATATATTCTATACTTTTTTTTAATAATATGCATACTCCACCCCCCTCATGATTATTGTATTGTCATCAGAACTACATACAGCTGCCAATTTTCATGACGCTACGATCCTTGGAAGATGGTTAAATTAGTTACCTTAGATTCCATTACAAGTTAGTTACATACAGGTCGACCTAATAAAAGCTTGTTAAAAAGATAAGTGTGGTAGTGCAATGTATAAACGTCATATTTTCATAGAAATTTGTCGTTTATGCCGCAAAGTCTGTAGAAGCTCCGGCCCGGACACGACCCGGTCTAACGTGAGTCGTCCTTTAATTACCGTTCTGTTCTGTTCTTTGGCAAAAAAGTCGGTCCTGATAGGTACCTGAAAAGGCCTTTTCTTCGTAATATTAGAGTTAGACCAAGAAAAGTCTGCAGCGGATTTGATAGCCCACGCAGTGCAAGTGTTATTTATGTGAGGAGGCAGATGGAGGGCCTCACAGGGATGAAGGTAAATCAAAGTCAGGTACCAGGGACGCCATAGGGTGTTTATTAATTAAACAAAAAGGCACCTGTAACAATACAGGTTACGTGTTAACAGATAGGTATGTATAAAAACACTTTCGTAATTCAGAAGGTTAGAAATCAAATAACTTACAATATGTGCCTTGGTGATGATGTAGATATATATCTGGAAGGTGTGCAGGGCCACAAAACGAGCACTATACTGAACTGCACGCACTTATGAATTATTACGTTTACGTTTCACTAATAAAAATCACACTTAAACGGTCGTGTTTAGGAACTTGGGAAGTACAGTCTGTTAGATTAAAATGATGTTTATCGATCGGAGTGTGTGATCGAACTGAAAATAAAAATCATTGAATGGAATTTGGAATAGGATTTGAATTTGAAAAGGGAATTTAGAATTTGTATGGTGCCAGAAATAGTATGAAGGTTGATAGTGTAACGTTTCGTTACACGCACCTTTACAATTTATACGTCATAATTTCATAGAAGTTTGACGTTTACTGCGTGGGCTATCAAATCCGCTGCAGACTTTTCTTGGTCTGACTACGTAAAGTAGTACTAAACAGCTACGTAAAGGTCGTAAAGTAGCACTTTTTGAGCAACTGTATTAAAATAGTTATTTACGATACAAGTGCAGAAAAGAGGAATGCGATGTGTACGAATTACCTATTCGCAACGTGTATCGTACAACGTTTTACAGTACATATGGCCCTTTAAACTTTTGACATCGCACGAAAAGTGCTATTTTACGCACTAGTGCGGGAAAATAGGACCATATGTACCGTAAAATGGGGCTAATTGAGAAGCACGGGGCTAGTTGGTAAAATAATATATAAGTTTTGAACCCATATATTTTCTATCATGGCCGTGGTAGAAACGTGGATCTTCGCCTGACAATAGTCAATCTAATGTAGTGTTGGTTAAACCATTAACCAACACTACATTAGATTGACTATTGTGGCGTCATTGTGACCACACAATGACGCCAAGGAATACACACGTGCTTAAAAAAAAATTGTGTGTATTATTGGAAACTCAGTGCGATAGAAGATAGAACCTCGTCCTACTTCTATTCAGATTTTAGTTCGTGGTAGGTTAAAGCTTTTTTAAATGTAAGTACTCTAATAGTACACATTCTTGGTATTTTTTAAAGCTATATGACATAATTGTATGCCTTTATTTTGCATTTTATTTTGACGATTTTATGAAGTGGGGCTTTTTAAGACGATTTTTGGGGTTAATTAGTTTCAAGTACCAAATACCCAGCTTGTAAACATTTCTATGAAGGTAGGTTGTCCATGATTTATTTTTAACGGGATAATGCTGCAAAATAAAGATATATGTACTACGTACTCGTATCATAGATGCCCTAGGACAAAAAACTACCCTACATGTCATGTACTAGTTATGTTTCATATGTTTTTTTGTGGACTGTAACAAAAACTTAATTTGCGAACGATAGGACTGTTATTGATACTGCTATTCATGCCTGTTATTATTTAAGAACCATATAGATTTACCAAATACATTTTAGTAACTTTTTTATAAAGATTAGAGACAGGAAAAGAAAAATATTCTATCTTGATTTGACTAAAATATATATTAAGATTTTCTCCTTTTTTTCTTTTTTTAAATTGATTTACTGCTGTTAAAAACGTAAGTTTTATGTAATTTTAAAGGCGCACATTTTGGGCACATAAACATGTGATTATTGTTAAATAAAAGGTATTTTACAGCTAACAAAAGATTTTCGGAAATCTTGTTTAGTGTGCATAACTTTATGATTTTTTTTGTCCCGAAATTTATTAGAAAATTATGGTTACTCTGTTTTTATTTCCTTAGGGCCCTTAGGCGATCGTTTCTAAAGCGTCTCAAATAGGCACAGTCACGTTTAAAACAACACAAGCATCAAAATTCAGTAAACATCGATTTCCATATTAGCCCCAACCATGAAATATTTGGGAACACCTCTAAAACTCGCTCTGTGTTAACAATTCAAACATATGTATTTCATACAATGATGGAGAAAGATGCATTTTATCCATTAAAAGTATATTAAAAAATATTTTTGATGTAAAATATGGAGTTATTGATGTTTTACTCCAAAAATTGTACCGAATAGCCCCAGTTTACGGTAGGTCAAGAAATAAACAGGCACAGCGGCAGTAAAAATTATGTTGTTTTACTTACTTTGTTAAAAGTAATGTTGTTTGGTTTTTATTAAGACTTTTAACCAGATTTATAATTAATTAAACTAAGCGGTGGATGCCGAGTGGATCTGACGTCCGTCTTTCAATCCGGAGGTCGCGGGTTCAAATTCAAATCCTGGCTCGTACTTACTCAATGAGTTTTTCGGAACGCATTTACGGAATATCATTTGATTTTTACCACTAGCTTTTCGGTGAAGGAATACATCGTGAGGAAACCTGCATACAACCGCGAAGAAATTGTATGTGAAGTCCCCAACCCGCATTGGGCCAGCGTGGGGACTATAGCCCAAACCCTCTCACGCACGAGAGGAGGCCTGTGCCCAGCAGTGGGAGGTATATAGGCTGATTTTTATTTAAATAATTAAATTAACATACTAAATGTCCTGTATAACACATTTATCTATTTGTTTAAAAACATATTCTTTTTGTGTAAGGTAAACGCACTGGTGCTCGACGCGGTCCCAGTACATGTCACCTTGAAACGTAAGTCATGTCAAGAGGTGACAGCAAGGTGTCATCTATTGGGCATTAGCATGTCGAGCATAGTACGTTTACCTTACCTAGACAAAAATCCAGAAATAACGGATTGTATTGATTTTAGAAAGCTTTCTGTGATTGGTTCGCCTAGGAAGTATGAATGAAATGTTTTATTTTTTGTACATTAAGAATAGTTAATTAATTTTAAGGAAAATAACGCTTATTTATGTACTTGTTATATTGTTACTCGAGCGATATAGGTATATTTATGAAATATTGGAAATAAAATTGTTTTTAAAATCAATTCTTTGCTTTAAGAACCAACTACATATTTATAAAGTGCCTAAAATTGAAAAACCAATATATTTGGAATTTACTTTAATTGCTTATTATCTTATCTTATCTAATAAAAGACCATCTTATAAATAACATATATATACCTCTACCTCTACCTCTACCTCTGTATAATCGATGTTTTTTTGGTATGTTCCCATTTGTCTCCGCCTGGTACCTATAGCTGCGGTCACGTCGGGCGGGGACAAATGGGAATACATCTTTTTTATATCCCAGACACTAAAATGTCAGTTCGATTAGTCAATACGCCCATCAAACCTTAAAGAGCGCATTCCCGTCTTAAATACCGACAATGCACTTGCAACTCGTCTCGTGCAGGTGTCCATGATTCGTCTGCTAGTTTGTCTCCTATATCATAAAAAAGTTGACTACCCTATCAACTCGCATTTGTACTAAAGAAAGGACTCTTAGCACAAGGAATTTCGTACACTGACCCGCCTGTTCCTGTTTCGCCGCGCGGGAGAGATAGCAACAGGCGGATCAATGCACGAAATTCCTTGTGGTGTCTTTTCTTTAAAATTAAGGTAAATTTTAGTATTTGGGATATAAAAAGTTTAGTCTAGAATATTTAGAACAAAGACATATTTAAAAAAAAAAGCCGTGTAAAAGTTACATTTTTGGTCATAAACCACAGAACGACAAAGTATTTAGGAATATATTATCGGTCTGTGGGTTAGTTATTCTAGTAGAATAGATTAAATTACAATTAAATTACAATATATGATTACAGGAACATAATGTAGATCTAACGTTGGAATAGTTAAAAAAAATAGTTAAAATAGGTACGTATTCTAAGTCTAGCCTTACTAGCAAAGTTAATAGTAAGTGTAAGTAACTTATAAAAGATACGTTAGACGTCCTTACGGTTTGGTTGAATATCTGCCTTGTATCTTGTACTTTGTTTCTTTGTAACATGATTCGGTCAAATTGGGAAATTGGGGAAGACAGACAAATTATAGCCAGCATTCAATGAATGTAGTATGGTACCTTTGGGTATGGTACTTTATGCACACTAGTGTCCCACCCCCTCCCCCTGTCGCGACCCCCCCCTTTTAGAATGAAATATGTCCCGGTTGACGGTTTTTTTTAATTTTTGAGAAATTAGAGTTAGGAATAAAGTGTCCAGGTAAGAAATAATCCTTAATAAATTTTAAACAAATAGGTTACTTGCAACTTTTTGGTAAGACTCACCATATTCATGTATTAACTTGTTGAAGTTCAATATAACATAGTACCTACGTGATAGTACTGAAAGAAATCTTATACGGAGAATAAGCTTGCAAGGTTATTCTCCGTGTAAGATTTCTTTCAGTACTATCACGTAGGTACTATGTTATATTGAACTTCAACAAGTTTTTCAACGATTAAATTTTGTTGAAGTTCATCTAGCCATAACATGAATATGGTGCGACATATAAAAAAATTAATATAACCTTTTTGTTAAGAATTTAATAGAGATTATTTCCTTCATTGACACTACTTTCCTATATTGTATACTTTCCCCAAAAAATAAAAAAAACTGTCAACCGGGACATATTTCATGCTAAAAGGGGGGGTTGCGTCAGGGGGAGGGGATGGGACACTAGTGTGCGTAAAGCACCATACCCAAAGGTATCATACTACATTCATTGAATGCTGGCTATAATTTGTTTTGCAAAAACACAATTTGACCGAATCAACTGGTAACCTCAAACGGAAACGAAATCCGTTACTACCCCGAGTGAGTTTCCGGGCCTTGTTTAAATCACAATGTGTTTTACATGGGGAGTGCTCCCGGTACTGAGTTTGTATGGCGAGAACCGGGAATTCCCGGTTCCGGTACTGTGTTTGTATAGAAAACCAGTACCGGGAGCACTCCCTTACAACACTAACCAGAGATACATTGATTGAAGTTAACTGTTTGACGTTCAAACAGTTAACTTTTGGGTTCAGAAGTGACAATTGTTCTGTCCGTGTGACCAAGTGATAACCCGAAAGAGTGGTGTTAGTAATCTTCTACCAGACGGATGTGGTCCTTGAATACTGCGCCCGCGCGCAGCTTGTTGTACGTCTCGTGCACCAGCACCAGAAATGCACTGTAGATCGCTGAAAACACAAGGCGAATTTCGTTTTTGATGCAAGCTTGAAACCCAGGGGTTAGTACGAATTTTGTGTTGAAATATATGTGAGACCCTTCTGGGTCTCACATACTGGGAGTATGCATAAACTCAGGGGAGGTTTTCCCGAGGTTGCCAAGTCAGAAGTACAATAAGAATAAGGCTAAAATTTGTCTCCGTTTCAACTGATGGAAAAATGCGTTAGCACCAGGGATATAATCGCGGAAATCGAAGTTTGCAAATTGCGGGCATCTTTCTCTATTACTATAATAACGCCTTAACGGAAGTCAAAGAAAAAAATGCCCGCAATGTTCTTGGTAGGCCCCCAGTCCCCGGTTCTACCCTGGTCGCATTTCTCAATTCTCGTGAAATTGTGTGAGCTGGCTCAATGATTATAATATATGTCTGGGTATTTTTGTCGTTCAGTTTTTGTTTTATTTTAATGGCGGTGAAATGTATTCCACCAGTTTTAAGCTATGCCAAGAAAGTTTCGCGAGATATACAGCTCACAAAACTCTAGTAGAGGAGTAAGTGCAGTGAGCATGAACTTTTGTGTCAAGCGATGCCGTGTGGTTCTTGAGGAAGGTTTCTAGGTGTAAGTATAATTTGTTAAGGTTTTGTGTAACCCGTGCGAAGCCGGGGCGGGTAGCTAGATCATAATAAACCTATACTCCAGAGATAGTGTTTGTCTGTACGTCCCACACCACAATATAAAGGAATAGTTACTCACCACAACCAACTAAGCCGCCGATGCCAGGAGCAGGGTCGTATTCGTTTACCATTTGAGCAATCGAGGCGATGATTGTGAGTATTGTGATCACGACACCGTATATGAAGTAGGCCTTCACTTGTCCCGGCCGGCGCTGGAATATTACAAAAAATAATATGAAAACAGTACTGTTACATTTACCATAGAGAAATATAATTACCATAGCTAACTTATGTGTACATGTAGATGATATGAGTAGGTATACCAGCCTAATGGAGGCTTTGTTATTTTTATGAGGAAGGAAGCCACAATAATTATCGGTATATTTAGTTGTGAACCATTTGATTTCTGTTTTTGCTATTCTTCCATTGAACCATTTCTATTTTGTATAAAACTAATTTTGTTATTATTATTTAACAAGCAGAAACGTGTGTGAACACTGCTATGATCACATCGATCTCCTGTTTACCTTTTACTCGTTATAAATTGTTTTTCATTGACCTAGTCCGATAGGTGTTATTTTAATAACTCACCTTACAGATTCCATTGCAAAGCAGCACAGAAAAGATGAAAGCGATGAGAGAGGCCACTCCCACAATAGTGAGCACCACACCAAGGGCGATCCCAGCTACGCCCACGACCGCTTGAGTGAATTCACGGGACTCTGCAACAAAAACAATTATTTGTGCAACTTGAAACCCTAGTAGAAAGCAATAGTAAATTGTTAACCAAGGGATGAAAGACACTCATTTCTGCCGAGGTATTTTAGCGTCAATAGTCCGAGGCTGAAATGATGCCTTTCACCCGAGTTAAACACGAATCACGAACACGTTCATTTCGAATACGAAGAAAGTAAAGAGCATGTCTTTTTTTTTAAACATGACTAAGTAGGTATACATTTTTATAAATAGTATTTCTTGAGGGTACTTTCTATAAACCTCTCCCTCAAGAGCAAGCAGGTTTTGTGAAGAGCAAAGGCACTAGGGAGCAGATACTGAATATAAGGCAAATTGTGGAGAAGTGCTACGAATTTGATACCCCAGCAATCATGTGTTTCGTTGACTACAGCAAGGCTTTTGACTGCGTCGACTGGGATCGCTTGTGGGATGTCCTGTTGGGGTAGGGTGTACCTCGACATCTCACTGCACTGCTGCAATCTTTATACTACAACAGCCAAGGAGTAGTCAAAGTTGACCGAGCCACATCAAACCCTTTCAACTTCCAGAAAGGCGTCCGGCAAGGGTGCATTCTCTCGCCAATCCCGTTTAATGTATACGGTGAATACATCGTGAGGAGAACATGCGACGGCTGGAATGGTTGCATTTCCGTGGTATGGCGTAAAATATCCAACTTAAGATACGCTGACGACACCAACCTTCTGGCAGCCAGCGAAGCAGAGATGGGCTGTTTTTTAAACAGGGTGGAAAGTATTAGTGAAGAACTCGGATTCTCGATCAATAGATCTAAAACCAAAGTCATGATACTAGAACGCAAACGGAAGTTGGAGCGCAGTGGAACACTTGACCTAAGATCGTAGACAACTTCACATACCTTGGCTCTACCATAAGCAACAATGGGTCCTGTGAGACGGAAATCCGCAGAAGAATCGGAATGGCGTAGGGAGCCATGGCGCAGCTGGAGAAAATATGGAAGGACAGAAACATCTCTACCAACACCAAGAGCACCTTGGTTCGGACTCTATTCTCCATTTTCAAATATGGCGCAGAGACATGGACCCTTAGGAAAGCTGACCGTAACCGAATTGATGCCTTTGAGATGTTGTGTTGGAGGAGGCTGCTGAACATACACTGGACAGCGCGCCGCACTCAATCAATCAATCAATCAATCAAATTATTTATTGTTGGTCATGAGTTACATAGGATGTTATTCTAATTTACAACGGTCTTCATGTCCTGCCTCAGAGAGGCGTACAATATGGAAACTTAAATCTAATTGAGATCAGAGATCACTAATATGTAAATTAACTTATTCTACACAAAACCAAATTAGTTAACATATTCATTTTTATTCCGATAAAAAATCAGAAATACTGTAAATACATTTCTCCACTAGCCAATTAAAAAGCTGTTTTTTATGCATCGATCCTTGATGAACTGAACATCACAACCAGGCTGTCTACTATCTGCTTACGCAAAAAGCTTGTGTATTTTGGCCACATTGCCAGGAAAGACAGTGATAACCTGGAAAAGCTGGTAATCACTGGTAAAATCGAAGGCGATAAACCTAAATGCAGGAGCCCAATGCTGTGGATAGACCAAATTCGCTCAGCCCTTGATTTCACGGTTGATTCGGCGACAGACAGAAAAAGGTGGCGGCAAATTGTCAAAGAGAAGCTGTTCCCTAGAAATGACCACGACCGTCAGTGATGAGGAAACCGATGCAAGGAGGAGGACTTTCTATAAACAATTTAGGTAAAAGTATCGTTATTTTGAAATGGCGAGTTAAGTAAATATCACAATGCAAATGATATAACAAATCCATTTGAAACCAAATTTCAAATGCCTATCGTAAAATATAATTTCCATAAGGTCACTGTGGCGAAGTCCGGCATACTTTATTTTTTTTTGACTTTGGAGTGATCTAGTTCCGTTAATTATTCACATATGTTACTGCTTGTAATCGCATACGATGAAGAATTTAATAATTAATAGTTTAGCCTTAGTGACAGATCATTTCAAGCACAAATTAAGCAAAAACAATGGCATTTTTTAAAATTCGGCGAGTAGACGGACTTCCCGTGCAGTTTAAGGGAAGTCCGTCTAGTTATGATATCAGCCAATCTATGGGTGCGTATATGTTCGTAGTCAAATTCCTAAAAAGAACGGATCAAGACAATGAAAAGTGTATTTTAAACTTGTTAATGCAGATTCGAAATAAACACCATTTTTCTAAAACAAAGGCAAGTCGGCATATACTACCAAAATGGGGTGGTAAACCTTTTTTGGTAAATAATTAAACATAATTATTTTTTTGATTTCCGAAATAAAAGATCAATAGTAATTTTCAAATGAATTTTAATCGTTTCTTTTAATTTACTGAGATCAAAATTTAATAAAGTAACATCATGCGCAAAGTCAGGAGGATTTTTTGATACCTTATCAAATCGTTATAATATTAAAGTCGCAAAAACAGTTGGTAATCTCTGATTTAACGAAAGTGACGCATATGACGGACTTGCCTTGAACATAATAGACGGACTTTCCAACTTAGTCAAATTTTAATATGATAAATTGTGGAACGTATAATTACAAAAACTAAGCTAATTTCTGATATTTTAAAAATAGAATAAAGACAACTGGTTCTTATGCTACCTACGTAGTTACTTTCTGATGCACAATCTTTTCAAAAACTATTTTTAACAATTTTTTTTCGAACGGCTGTCGCACTATGACTTCGAGTTCAAAACACGAAATTACTTGTTGAGGTGGATTGCTCTGAAGTTGGTTGTCACAGCGCCATCTGTTTTACAGTGACGGAACTAGCGCGAAAAACTGGTTAATCGACTGGACTCCAAAGTCGCATACGCCTTCAAATTCAAAAGTTATAACGTGTTGACGGACTTGCCTTGTAGACGGACTTGCCCACAGTGACCTTAACCCCTAGTCCTAAGGTTATGGAAATGATGTTTGGACTTTTCCTTTCGTTTCATTCATACTTTTATAAAATACGAATCGCTTAACTGGAGTTAAGCGAAAGATTAGTGAGTGATACTGATTTAGAATATCGAGCGTGGCGAAGAGATTGAATGCTTTTTAGAGAAATAACTATTTCGCGGATTAGCAAAGTAATATTTTGGTTTTAATTAATATGGATTTCCGCAAAGTAACGCCCTTCTATCCATTATTTAAATAACTATTTGAGTTACCTGGGTCAGGGTCAGGTAGATGCGACGCCATGATGAGGCCTGAAGCGGCCAGGATGCCCAGAATGATGGTCGCCAGCAGCACCAGCCCAGTGCCAATCTGAAGATCATGGAACACAGTATACACATGGGTTAATTTGTCAACCCTATATGTAGGTATATAAGTTATTTTGTCAACTTCGAAAAAGCAAAAAAATCTAACTCTGATCGGCCAAAATCAATGAAACAGCCTTTTTAGGGTTCCGTACCCAAAGGGTAAAAACGGGACCCTATTACTAAGACTCGACTGTTCGTCTGTCTGTCTGTCCGTCTGTCCGTCTGTCTGTCACCAGGCTGTATCTTATGAACCGTGATAGCTAGACAGTTGAAATTTTCACAGATCATGTATTTCTGTTGCCGCTATAACAGTAAATACTAAAAAGTACGGAACCCTCCGTGGGCGAGTCCGACTCTCACTTGTCCGGTTTTTTTTGCGCGTTTACCCCGGTTGACCTCAATAGAATATCACGCTAAAAATTTAGAAATTTTAGTTTCAGAATAATAAAAAACCGGGCAAGTGCGAGTCGGACTCGCGCACGAAGGGTTCCGTACCATAATGCAAAAAAAAAGAAAAAAAAAAGCAAACAAAAAACGGTCACCCATCCAAGTACTGACCACTCCCGACGTTGCTTAACTTTGGTCAAAAATCACGTTTGTTGTATGGGAGCCCCATTTAAATCTTTATTTTATTCTGTTTTTAGTATTTGTTGTTATAGCAGCAACAGAAATACATCATCTGTGAAAATTTCAACTGTCTAGCTATCACGGTTCGTGAGATACAGCCTGGTGACAGACGGTCGGACGGACGGACGGACGGACGGACAGTGAAGTCTTAGTAATAGGGTCCCATTTTACCCTTTGGGTACGGAACCCTAAAAAGCATATCTACCTCCCGTTTATACATATTTAGGGTAGTGTAGGTTGTTCTTACCGCACTTATGACAGCTAGAACGAGGCAGCCGTTCTCGACGGGAATGCAGTGGAGGCATTTACCTTTGTTACACATCCTGGAACTGAAAACAAAACGCTAGAGGTAACTTGATAACTATATAGCTATGGACATAGAGAATTTAGTATACCTAGAGTCGTATTGTCACAGTAAATTGTCAAAGACACAGGATTATAACTTTTAGAACGTCATTTGACTTTGATCCTTGTTCTTTCACTGATATGTGTTAAAATTGTTAAATGTCAAACGTTGTCACCATCTACCACGAGCATAGGCCAAAGGTATGACGCCATCTTTTCGAGCATAATTTTATCTTGATTCACGTTCACGTTCACGTTTTTTCTTAGACTTTATTTATTTTAATTATCTTTGCTATGGTATGGACTACATAGCATACATGCCATATTACTTTTGAATTGAAAGGAGGAGGTCCCGGGTTCGAATCCCTGTGTATTTGTCACAAATATTTGTTACTGGGTTAGGGATTTTATCTATGTATCTAAGTATGTATTTATCTGTATGAGTATGTATATCGTCACCCAGTTCTCATAGTACAAGGTTTGGGGCTAGGTCAATTTGTGTAAGATTGTCCCCAAATATCTTTTTTTATTTATTTAGGCAAAGTTAAAAAAAATAGTCAGCGACTTAACTTTTCAACTTGACTAGTTTTTAATGTCATTTTAGCTACCTATCAGTAGACCTAGAACTTATTACTTATGTACTTGTATAAATACTACATTATTATATAGGTACCTAATATATGTAGGTATTATAATTATATCTTTGGCTTGCTTTGATTGTCGATAACTGGTTCATCGATGTTTTATTTTATCAATCTCTCATATTTCTAGAAAAGTTCTAAGTCTAGATCACACGTAATTAATATCAGGAAATCCATATCAAGCATGACCTTTGGGCCCTGCCCTTATCTTGTATAGTCTGTTTATTTATACAAACAGTGTTTATTGTTAACAAACGAATATTTATCCCAGATACAGATTACGTTACATTGTCCGATCTATGTATTACGTGGTACCTACTATCTATACCCATTTATCTTTTTTTATGATCTCCTTCCTCGCGTTGTCCCAGCATTTTGCCGCTGCAACTTCCCAATGCGTAGTACACAAACGGATGTACACATCTTACCTTAGTACCAAGCAATGCATGGCATCTACGATGCACGTGAAGCAGGAGAATATGTCGTCGCCTCTGTGCACCATCTTGTTGTGGTGTTCGCTTTATACAACACACCTGCTAGATACAAACTTTGGACTCAAGGAGTACCTATTTAGTACTCGTAGGTCGTAGGGTGTGCATTCGAGGCACGAATCTGTCTTGGCACCAGTGACCGATAGGAGCTAGACAGTAACCGACACTTTTGTTTTTTATCCAAGAAAATAAGGGTAGGAAGCCGATTTACCAATGTGACAATATTGTGCAACTACTGCCACAAATGTGAAAAATTCTGTGTTTCACTCGGTAGCAAAGTTTGTTAAACCTCTTGGTTCGTTAAATAAATAAATAAATAATAATAAATAAATATTATAGGACATTTTACGCAAATTGACTAAGCCCCACGGTAAGCTCAAGAAGGCTTGTGTTGTGGGTACTCAGACAACGACATATATAATATATAAATTCTTAAATACATAGTAAACAACCATGACTCAGGAACAAATATCTGTATCATCATACAAATAAATGCCCTTACCAGGATTCGAACCCGGAACCATCGGCTTCGCAGGCAGGGTCACTACCCACTAGGCCAGACCGGTCGTCAAAAAATATAGAAACCAAGTACACCATCTAATACAAAACGCTTACGGAATCCACCCACTATCCCTAACTCTTGAAGTGGCAGGAACTGGCTCCCGGACAACTTATGTCATTTAAATTTGAAATTTGATTAATTGAAATAAAATCGAAATTCCAACAACTAAAAAATTAGGTATGCCACTTGAAAGGCTAAAGCCACGGACCGGATGCCAGCGGGCAGCGGGGCGGACAGCGACTTGAGGACAATTAGAGTGTGCACACGGTACTTACTGGTTTTTATAAAAAATCGTGCATTTCCGGAACTGGAAATTTCCGGAAATGTACACTATCTCAGTCCCGGTAGCATTCCCTAATTACAATGTAATGTAAGTACCTACATATAGACAGTGATATCGTCTAATATCATTTATTGTCGGGCATGCTCGGCTCGGCTCACGACTGCTTGAAGTAGTATATAATTAAGGGGCTACCCCACGCCAATGACCTTCGATCTGAATCCCTTAGTTTTCTATTTTTTTGTGTAGCTTATTATATTAACAGCAACGGCTTTAAGCAATATAGTATCCCATATTTACTTCAAAGTTAATATCTTCGAGATATTTGGCATCAAAGTTGAACAATTTTAGGCTAAAAACTGGTTTTCTGGCCATAACTTTTGTGATAATTAGTTTAAAATTAAAACCCTAGACACGTTTTTCGAGACGTCAAGACGAACCCAAATATGTAGATATCGTACATGTAAGATCCTTCACATCAAACTAGATAGGTACAAAAAAAGTGTTTTTTAGACAATGTTTAAAATAAGAAGTATTAATTTCTTTCAAAATCCGGTAGACAAAACCGGAGATAAAATATTGAAGAATCGGTAACCGTTTGTCTTATTATTCTATCTGTAGTGCAAAAAGGGAGATACGATTCAAAACTTGTCAATATTCGATGAAAACCTCGGGTGGCTCTTTAAGGCACAGCTCAAACTAATGAGCCACAAACCACAAATTATGATTAAGATATGCCTTGCAGTACATTTCACGCTTCGCTGCCAATAAGGCAGTGTTTAATTGTTTGAACTTTACGAATTTAATTTATTGATGACGTTTGGGAAATCCAGCATCCTCGGCACCATGCCAAAGGGGCCCAATTTTTAGATGTATTTTAGCTTAATTTAGTATTAGATTTTAGTTTTATTTCAAAGATAAGTTAGTTTATACGCTATTTAAGTTACTTTATGTTCATTTTCTATAATTTCAATTTGACTTGTGGATAAACTTAATGCCTTAAGGCATTCTACCAGTCAACCATAGGGCAAAACATAAATTCTCGAATGTGGGTGCAGTGAGACAAATAATTCAGAAAACATGACAACTATACCTAAGCAATTTTGGACATTGACAACATTATTTATGTTCAATGTTAAACAAATTATATTACTACATATATGTATATGTGTATATACATATTGCTATCTATTTGATGTATACTTGTACAAGTCATTTGTTTATGCCGCCCCGCTGCCCGCGCCGTAACCCGCTGACGCCCAATCCGTGGCCTAATGTAAACGAACCGAAGGGCCGAATTACAATAACAGAGGCCCTACCGATCATCGAAGCGTCTATCTCACTCTCAATCCCTAGAATAATGCAAGAGCGACAGAGAGAGGTATAGACGAATTTTTTGTTGTTAATGTGCTTTTAGCGACGCCATAACATATGCGTTGCGCAACCTAAAGAGTTCCTTGACCTAGTATATTTTCTACATATAATATACACGGTGTAACATGACGAAACCGAATAATTTTAACAGCGTATTCCTGACCATATTTAGAGACAATAATGTCCTATAAACTTTTTTGAAATTCGCTTATTTTCAGAGTTAATACCAATTAAAAAAAAAAACAAGTTTTTATTGTTACATAGTGCAAAACGACTTTTTGATGGCGATGTTGCTACTATGGGACGTAGTCTAAATATCCTTATTGATAGATGTCAAAAAGTGACAAGTAACACTTTGCAAAAACTAAGTTTTACGAAAAAAAAAGTAAAAATCCATTTTAAGTGAAATTTTAAAAATTTACTTTTTATGTACATTCAAAATTTTATTGGCGAAATTGACCTAAACTCATATTACATTTTTTCCTTCTTTAGACCTCAGAAATGCGTGGTTAAAATACAATAACAAAAAACATATGCATAATAACCGTAAGTGATCAGAAAAGTTTGAATTTTGAGTTTATTCCGCGAAATAATGGTAGATATACTTAAACAATTGACTGAGTTTTCGAATGTCACATACTGTTGTTATGGGGGCTTAATAAAAAACAAGGTAAATGTCCCAGTGCCGGAACTATCCCAGTAGTTGCCAACTTTTTAAATCCCAAATAATGGAGGTAACAAACGGACTGTAAGGTGCTACTGAAATTAGGCTGTCAAACATTGGAATATTCCATTGGAATGCTGCGCAGACAGCATCAAGGAAGAGATGGAGCTTTTCCTAGCAGAATTGGGGACCTGCGTTGGTGAGAGCATCTCTTCACCGTTAGTGGCCATGTTGTTTTGCGTCGAAGCCCTGCACCAAGAAATTAAAGCGTCATTGAAGAATTGCAGACACAATTGGCCAAAATAAGTGTGGAGCAAAAAGAGATGAAGATTCTCTTGGAGACAGCGCTGCGCGAAAACGATGATAAAGAAGATTTTACTCTCGTTCTCAGCAGGAAAGCAAGAAAGAGAGCACGAGCCGAGGCTGGCTCTACTGCGTTTCCTGAAACTGCTGCAAACGCCGCAGCATTTAGCGCTGAAAAAAGCCAACCATCTAGCCAACCGGCTGCACAACCTGCCACTAGTTATGCCGTAATACTCGAGTCAATAGACCCACGAGATGAGGCAAAGGATGTCCTGCGCATGATCAAGGACCAAGTGAATGTTGTTGGGCTAGGAGTAGGGATCAGTAACATACGGGAAACTAAAAACAATAAAGTCGTGGTCCGCTGTGACTCAAACGAGGATAGGGAAAAGTTCAGCGCAGCGGTTAAGGCACAAACTGGGAAAATAACAGTAGAGGTACCACGCCTACGCAACCCGACTAATAGGGTGAACGGTATTATACCCGAATATGCATCGAAAAAATCGAGGAGGCTTTAATCAAACAAAATGCCAGGATGCTAGCTGATATAAGGCATTCTGAGATTCACGTCAAATTTATAAGAGCCATTAATGGACGCAATAGCGCAGTCAAGATTGGATACCAGTGTCTCGTGGCTTCCGACCAGTCCCCAATACTCCAGTGCTACAATTGCATGGGGTATGGGCACATATATAGCATCAACGTGCACTGATGGACCCACGTGCGGCCTTTGTGCTGGCCAACATAGCACCAAGAGCTGCCCAAGGGAAGGACCCACCTCGTGTTGCGCAAACTGCTTAAGGACAGGCTAACCAGACAAGCACCCAGCATTTAGCCAATCCTGCCCCGAATGGCAAAAGTGGGACCGTATAGCCCGCACGGCCATACGGTACTGCTAAGGGCCTGGCAACGGGAAACAAACACAGCACCAATAATATTTACCGTCACAACTGCCTGCAAATTAACCAAGGCCGGGGCAGGAATGCTTACCAAGAAACGATTGTCGCGCTCAGTGACAAAACTGCAAAGGTCGATTTTGCTTTTATAACTGAGCCATATGTCCGGTCGATCACTAAACAAATGAAATCACGACCTGGATTTGCCACCTACTGGGTCGTCCACACAAAATTATAGTGTTCTCAGACAGTAAATCGGGACTCACTGAAATCACAAACCCAAACAGTTACAACCATCTAGCTAACGGTATACAAATCCTGATCCACAAGCACAAGCAGACTACAAACGTGGAATTTTTCTGGACCAAGGCACACTGTGGTATCCAAGGGAATGAGTTAGCAGATGCTGCAGCAAATGCTGCCACTAAATTACACCGCGCCCCGGACTAAGTATATACGAATACCAATTAGTCATATTAAATATCTACTAAAATCCGAGCTTCAGAACGGCAGGAAAGATTAGGTACTATAACTACCCGAACAACTGCCTGTACACTAAAACCCTATTTCCCACCCACGATGACCTCATGCAGTATCTGGAAAAAAGAAGACTTACCTTTGCCATAACCCAATTCTTAAGCAATCACGGCTACCACAAGACATATTTACATAGATTTAAGATAATCACTGACAATAAATGTCCTTGCGACCCAAATATACCACAGACACTCAACCACTTACCTAATATGTATAACTGTCCAAGATTCTCTCCAAGACGCCAAAACCTACTAATCACCTGTCGAAACCTTAACATCGACCCATATAACCTTACAGGCCATACTTACAAAAGAATCTACCACAAAATGCTCCAACGATTTCATAGAATATATTGTTAACAATTTAAAATCTTTCAACGGCACTTAAAAGTAAAACGAAATCACTGATTTGTTCATTCCTTCATTTCTCAATCTCTTCCGTTTCAAATCACTTCACACTACACACACACACATACTACACTTCACAATCATAAAACACAAACACCATATCCCGACTAGAACAATTACACACCCGGCAACAACGTGTATACCGATAGCGCCGCGTTTCCAGGAACATAACACTATTATAAAATAAAAAAAAACATTGGAATATTTACCTTAATATAAAACAAATACAAAATCATCTGAATGTATCAATAATACACAATGTATAAAAAAAATACTTACAATATTAAATGTCTTCCAAAATAAACACTGATAAAATTCACTAAACACGACCTACACAAATGCACACAGAATGCATAATGGCTACGTTTCGAGACGACCAAAAATACTCACAAGACCAATTTAAATTTACAGTTCGACAAATCGAACACTGCTACAAATCTTTACGAAAAGCTTTTTTCACAGTTTCAACTTATCTTGGTATTTCTCGCATCTGTTTCTGTCGGGAATTCTTGGGTTTTGGAAAAGGGACGCACTTATCTGGATAATATAGATGTCTCTTTCTTTTAGCCGATAGGCCCGCATGAGGGCGTGTCGTATCGCTATAACTTTAACCGATACATAATAAAGAGGCAGACAATAGCCAGTATTTTCGCTAAAGTGAGCTTTGTTCGTATTAACGATATACCTACGTGTAACTTTCATATCATTCGGGGAATCCCCTAACGTCATATCGGGGTTGCCAGCTTTGCAGGCAGATAAGTGTTATAAGCGGTTATCACATCGACCCTTTTTCAAGGCACTTTCGAAAGGGGGCGGCGTACCACGAAATTCCGATGGCCGGGTTGAGTTTTTAGTTTCATGAAATAACAGAACATCGTTAAAAAATAATTGAAATGTTATAGTCTGACAAAAAAAGAGTAGAAATAAAAAGTGGCAATACTGTAGTGTCGTTCCTTTCAAATCAATCCATATAATAAGAAAACGGGACGACACGCGACACTACAGTCTAATTTCTACTCTTTTTTGTCAGACATAAAACATTTTGTCTCGATATGCCAAAAATATAAAATGTTTTGTTATATATTTTTGCACTTACTCGTAAATTTATCTAGAAATGTAGATTGAGGAAGTAGATTAATTTTTAAGTTTATATTGGTATTGCTGTCCTAGTGACACTATATTTGATTGTTGACCGGCCTCCCTACAATAAGTGTCCGGCGACCGAGATGTAAGTAATAAGCGCTAAACATGTTACGTAATAAAACTAATAAAATATAGTTTTCGCAGGAAAATATAAAAGAAAACAAAAAATCCCCAATTGTTTTTAAACTTTCGCAGAAAGCGTCTGATGTTTTTGTACAAGCAATCTTGACGTAACCAACGATTGATAGGTACTGAAATAACACAGGAGTAAAAATTATTTTTATTTTATTATATATTAATTATATAATATATATTAATTTTGGCTCCTTATAATCATTAAAAAACATTTATTTCAGATATTGGTCCATACAAAGTTACTACTTTATATTAATTTATCTTAAGCAAACTTATAACTTGGCTTTCCATCACAGAAGGGTCCTTATGCTTTAAGTGCAATAAGGTCCTTTTTATCTGAAAAGTCCAACAGAAATTCTGATAGAGTGGTGCTTATTGCACATGAAGGATACAAGCAAACAAGACTCACATTTTTTCCCTGATGCACCCATTTTTTTTTATTATGCCAATTAATAACTACCTACTTGTATATTATTCATCACTGTTTGTAAAACCGATGAGGAGAACAAAAACTGACCGCAATATGAACTAAGTATAGGTATTTCAAGTTGTCAGTAAAAAACGTATTTAAATAGGTAAGTACCTACTTGCCTACATATATTACTTATCTTTAGCTTATGACCCTGAGTTGGTATTAATTAAGCTTAAAATAAATTTAAAAACATTAGGTACTACTTTTAAATTTATTCTAAGCCACAGAAATGTGTTCTAAGTTCTAAGTTTAACAGTAGGTATCGTTTGCAGACGTTTCTGCTTGTTAAAAAAATTAGTTAATTTCATATGAGTTGGTAAATTATAAATAATTGTAACTAAACTACCTTTTAAAAATTCTTTAAAATGATGATGATGATCGTCGTCTTGTACAATTTTTTTGCCTGACTCAAGACGGAGGATGTTATTTTATGACAGTTGGGTTACGATATACAGTAGAGTCCGGTTATAACGACGCCCAAGGGACCGCTGATATTACGTCGTACCTACTAACCGGACGTCGCACTAAACGAACTGCCAATTTTAATATATATTTTTAATCAAAATAATTACATAATTTTGTATTTATTAATACTTATGCGACAATCAAAGAAACAAAAACATTTCTTTTAAAACATTTATTTATGTTGGTATGACAACACTTTGTCTTAAATGGAGAGACTGGTGTGTTTAGAAGCCACTTTTCAAGGTACGCGTCCCAAGTAACATTTTAGTCCTATAATTTTAGTTTTTATCGCTAAAAGCTTGTATAGACGTCGTATTAAGGTTTCAGAGGTGACCACCTGTCGTATAAAAGCGCTTGGCAACACCTTTTTGCTCTATAGGCTTATACAGCTAATATATTCTATAAGCAATTGATGTAAAGGTTTATTTCATCATTTTATAGAGCCGTTATAGGCGTGTACTATAACAGGTTCAAATATAACCACTATAGAGCAATATTACTGTATAATAGTATTTGGAATCACTTTTATGCAACTAATTTGCGCTATTAAGGTTCAATGCCACGCTGCTATAGTTTTGTGTTTTAACAGTGACAAAAACCCAACTATACAACGGTTATAGGATATAGTGGCTTTAGAGATCACTGCTATAGTACATAATACTTTAGTAGTTTGCGCTATTAAGGTTCCCTGCTAGCCGCTATAGTTTTGTGTTCTAACAGTGACAAAAACCCAGCTATACAACGATTTCAGGATATAGTGGCTTTAGAGATCACTGCTATAGTACATAATACTTTAGTAGTCATATGAACACTATTATAGAACTGTTTTGCTCTATAGTAGCGTTTTTGGGACATATTTATAGCGTTAAAAAGCGCTTTAGTAGTTTTTAAATCCCTATTATATCTCATCGCTGTAAACGTCACAATGACTCTTTTATATCACAAAACTGTTGTATAGTGGTTTTGTTTTTTCTTTTAAAAGACGAGAGACGAGTTAGATACATAAAGGTAGTAAACGACTACTTGTAAATGATCTGTAATGGCTACTTATATCTTGCTTATATAAGTTCAGGCCTAAGCCACATAATGTGGTTCCGTACAAAATATTTTTATATTTTAATGAATTGATAAAAAAGACCCCAGTGATATTAGTGACGGTACGTGAGATTTATCATCAATGATTTAATACAAGCATAAAATCGTGACGGTTTAGATATTTATCGACATCCATTATTAGCACATTTTTTTGATCAATCACACTGAAAAAGGAAACAACAGTAATGACTACATCTAAATTAAAAAAAAAATCCTATATCTTTCTAAAGAGTTTGTAGGTGTAACTGGGTCACAGCAAAATTCTTTTGGAACCCTAATTTTAATCATGATGGCGGTGAATATTTCGTCGTAAGTTCTATAGCTAGCCTATAAAAGCGTCGGATTTACTTCTTGGCTGTATAGTAGTAACTATGGTGAATATCATAATATTTTATTAAATTATTTCATTAAAAACATAAATAAATCGAGGGGGCATTTAAAATTCCTCATTAAACTAATACTATTCTAACGGTAAAACTTCCGTCCCATATACTTTTTGCACTAAGGACCGAATTATTCGACATCTAAATGGCGCATATTAATATAAAGTCTTTAGGTACTTATCACCATTTTACTTAGTACCGTTTTTGTGAAGTAAACACACAACAAAACCACTCACAACAGTTGATGGAAAACTTGATAGCAAATTTCGTAGTAAAGGAACTATGAATTCTACAATAGTATAAAAAAGCACTATAATACAATTTCAAATACTACTATAGTATAAAACAAGCACTATAATGGAATCTCAAATGCCACTATAGTATAAATTAACACTATAATGGCGTTACTGACAACAAATTAGCACAAAAGTGATCGTCACATCACTTTTATAGACCTAAAACGTCACGACTGACACTGCTACAGGTCTACTATATCACTGAATGGCACATAAGATGCGCCATTTCGGCTTTATACAATCTTCTTTGGTCTTTTATAGGACCTTAGGTGGTATTTGGGAAACGTTCTATCGACTACTATAGAACCACAAATTGTTACTTGGGGTACTCACTCGTCATCCGCATATTACTCGAATCTCGTAAAATAAAAAGTCGTAATTTTTAGGGATCTAATTAAGATGACGTTGTTTTATCACACTGTTCCTATAGTCACCTCCTGTGTCCATCATCAGATGAGCTCGAAGGTACCTACCATAATATATATAACCCAACTTACATAATTATGTAGGTATGTGAAGTTTAAGCTCAATTGAATAATGGGAATTTGGTTTTATTTAGTTTGCAAGATTACGAAAAATCACAGGACTATTTTCATCTTGCTGCGTATAAGCAAAGGGGGGACGGGAGTTGTGTGCGCGGGACGGAGTAAGCTTCTTACCAACAATTTATTTGTAAAAACTATGTCGCTCGTCGTTGTAACCGGACTTGATGGACGGATTTTGAGTCAATTTCCGCCGTTAAAAGCGATCGGCCGTTATAAGCGGAGTCGTAATAAACGGTTGTACTTTGATACTAGCTCATACTGAAACCAAACAAGTGCCTTTTACTTACGTCGCTATAAGCGGTTGGTTGTTATATGCGAAGTCGTACTAACCGGACTCTACTGTACCTACAACAGAAAATAAATGAAAATCAGACATACGTTCTATAAGGCCTATAAGTAAAGTTTAACTTTTTCAAGGTTTTGTTTGGAGTCTACCCTTGCAAGTAAGTACCTATACTTAGTCTAAATTTAGGTAAGTATGTGTGAATTTTTGGCATTTGCACTACAATTTTGCGTCTGCCCCCCGCATAACATGTCAAATAATGGGAGGTTTACCTTATCCCAGCTAGGACATTGAGGACAATGCAAATTGATAACATAGGTTTATTGTGTTTGTAGTATATTAATTTTATTCCTATTGTTTTCCCATTTAGTCTGAGTAATTAACACCGCGTAGTTCGGAGCGTCCGGAGTTTGCAATTCATCTGTGTAATATTAAATGTAAGTAATATTTATATTTTCAAGTATAATGTATATTATTGTTCATGTGTTGTATCAGGTTGGGCAAATCCAGAAGAAAGGCCAGGTCAAGATCACCCTTAATCGGCGAGCGTGTATGAGGAATGTTATGAAAGTGAAGGAAGCGAAAGAGGTAAGTATGTCAGGATCGTAGCAAGTGGAAATCCGTGATCTCTGCCTACCCCTCCGCAAAATAGGCGTGATTATTATGTATGTTTGTTTGTATGTATTGTTCATGTCCGCCTGAAGGTTCGGTTTCGGCCAAAAAACTTCCGCGCCACGTTCGGCTAGTTTCCAACTGATAAGCGAATTCTAATTACTGTAATCCTAATTAGAATGGGCGTGGTCCGACACGCACTTGGCCGGTTTTTTTATACCAAGCACGAGTTAAGGATTACTCACGCTAGACCGGGCCGTGCCCAGGACGAGGCGTCCGACTTGTGATTTTCTATGACGGCTGATCAGTGATCACGTGGTGCTTTCCATAGAAAACGATGCGCCGGAAGCTCCTGCCCGGCCCCGGCACGATCTAGCGTGAGTCATCCTTTATGGTGTTTGATTGTACATTTGTCTAACAACAAAGGCCACCATGTTTTCAACGAAGACTTCTTTAAAAGTTTCGGTACTACATATTAGTATAATATTTAATATTATGATCTCGGAGTAGCCACCAGACTTTCAACCACATGGCTCCGGAGAGTAGGTACTTGAATTCTTCGGACACATAGCCAGGAACCAGGAAGACCGGAGACAACCTGGAAAAGCTTATGGTCACTGGTTCGGTGGAAGGAAAAAGAAGGGGCCGCAGTCCCAGTCCAACGCGATGGTCCGACCAAGTTAGCAAATCGCTATCCATCAAGGTTCATGATCCCTTAGAAGGCTTAGAAGTCGCAAGGGAACGGACAGCCTGGAAATCTGCCATCCGGAAACATGTGCTCCACGTAGGAGGTCACGACCGTCAGCAGTGAGGAGAACGAAGCAAGGAGGGATTGTATGACCTGTGCTATAACTATGGCGAGTACGGAGCACTTATCACCGAAGTCATATCACTGTTGGGCATAGGCCTGCACTCTGTCTCTCTCTCTGTGCGAGAGGGCTTGGGCTATATTTCCCGAACTGGCTCAATCCTGGTTGGGAACTTCACATACCCCTTTGAATTTCTTCGTGGTTGTGTGCAAGTTTCCTCACAATTTATTCCTTCACCGAATAGCTAGTGGTAAATATCAAATGATAGGTATTCCGTAGTTACATAAGTTTCCAAAAATTCATGCCTCTAGCTTGATAATTTTTTTCAGATACATAATGGCTAGGACTGAGCCAAAGGCTAAGTTGACATTCGATCACTGCTGCTGCTGTATTGAGCTCAGGATGGGATGCCTCATTTGGGGTTACTTGGAACTGGTATGATTTTTGTTAAAACTCTATTTTTTTCGCTTTTTATTTTTACATTACAAAAAATGTCAGATTGCACCGTATTAATATACTGTAACAAATCTTGTAAGCTAAAGAATCGTTTTTCGGTGTCTGATTGCGTATAAACATGTATTTTACTTTCCTGTTAAAGGATGACTCACGTTAGACCGGGCCGTGTTCGGGCCGGAGCTTCCGGCGCTTCGTTTTCTATGGAATCAGTGGCGTGCCTAGGGTTTCGGAGTAAGGCAAGCCGAAAGATATGTTTTCGTAATAAATGTCCAATCTCACTCTTTGGACTCAAATGAATTTGCTTGCGTATCGCGGCGAGCTATCATAGCGCACAGGGCATACTAGGTACTACTATAACTACTAGATAGACTTTTACAAACATATCAGAGGGCCTACCGCGAACACAAGTTTGCAAATTGTATGCTTCTTTCTCTGTCACTCTAATTACGCCTTAATTGGAGTAAACCAACAATCCTTGTGTTTTGTAAACGGCCGTACAAAATTGAGAATACACAAGTCGGGTGTTGGTTTTGGCGCGGACATGATATCCCGTTTTTCTACAAAGATTAACGATTTTACCTAGCCTTCATTGAGTAATACGTGGACGCATCTCATACCGTCACAAGGAACAACTTCATCAATTATTAACACTTATAAACGTCACAACAAACGACTCGACTAAATAATAATACACTTGAAGTAAACGCGTGCCCGTGCGAACTTATGCAGCTAACTTCACACCAAAAGCCAGGCTTAAATCGCCTTATAAAATTGCTATACATACCAACAAATAGTTACATTCGTTCTATGGCGGTTTGTAGGCTAAGAGCGCCTAGAGCGGGACGAAAAAGCAAGCCCGGTTGCAAGCCGACGAGTGCGAGCAGGATAGCTAGAACATCCTACGCCTAATTTCTTTCGCGCGGACGAGGCGCCACCACGGCAAAAATTTGCAACACGCTGGCGCCGCGGTCCGCGCGCTGTGGCTTGAATTTAATAAAACGGGTTCATTTGGCGCGCGGTTTACAAATAATCTATATTGATTATTGATCTTATCACTACGTAATTTCGGTAAGGCAACTAAGGCAAGCCCGGCTTTTGGGCTTGTATGGAAGTACCGCCACTGTATGGAATCATCACGTGATCACGGTCATCTATCATAGAAAAGTAAGCTCCAGAAACTCCGGCCCGGACACGGCCCGGTCTAACGTGAGTTATCCTTAACTTGGATGTAAAGCACCCATTCTGATTCGGACTATTGGCGTTCTCACTCCGTTCAAGCGCCAAAATACCTCGCCATAAATGGGTGTTCCTTTCCTTCCTTCCTTTGGTTAACAATGTGCAAATCTTGCTTTCTTATAGGCTGGAGTAGCGTATCAATTGATAAGATTTATCCTGTTATGCAAAGACTTTGGACAAGTCATCCAGTTTCTGAAACAGTTTCTTAAGATGACCAATGAAACAGAACAAGTCATAAGATCCGTTGGCATCGGTTTACTCATCTTTTCTTGCATACTATTTGCAATTAAGGTGTTTTTTAATATCGTGTTTCTCCGAGGACTACATATGGTAAGTATAAAACGTGGGTATTTGTACAACTAATCCGAGAGAAACCGGGGTAGAGATGTAGTACATCATTATTTTCCATTGTATGTTCACGGAAACGTATGAACGTGTCTTGATACTCGTATTTCAGTGCTGAGGTTGACTGAAGTAGCATGACCTGCATGACAAATACGAACGTTTCCGAGAAAATATGATGGAAAACAATTATGCTATATATAATGATGTAACAATTAAAACCTGTGCACACCGGCTGCGTGTGCGTGACGTGACGTGCGCGTGCGGCGTTGTAGTATACACTATACAGATCCTTATAAGAGACGGCACACCGCTTGCGTGACGTGTCTGTGTGCGGCTCCAACATTTTAGCGCACGCGCACGTGCACGTCACGCACACGCATGCCGGTGTGCACAGGCCTCAAAGCAGCTGCAGTTGTAATCTAAATGCCACCTTAAGATTGTCCCCGCTATAATTAATGCTGCTGGAGTTGCAGACGTCCATAGGCTACGGCTGCTTACGATCAGGCGGGCCGTATGCTTGTTTGCCATCGATGTGGAATAAAAATAATCACTTTATATTTTACAGAACATTCGAGCACACGTAGGAGCGTACCTGCTATATACCTTCGTCTTCATCATAGTTACCTTCATAACATGTATCGTCATAACCGCAGAGGTTGGAACCATGGAGCAACTGCGCATGCCTGGAACTGTGACGGCCATCATGGTCGTCTTGATTATTCTGTTGCATGGTAAGTTTTTTATGGGTAAAGCACACACAGAAAACAATATAGAGTTAGACCAAGATAAGTCCGCAATGATTTTGATAGCATACGCAGTGCAAGTGTTATTTATATAACGGATAGAACTAGTTACGGAGCTACCGGAGGTTTACATCGATTTTTGACAAGTTTTGAATCGTATCTCCTACTTTTGCACTTCAGATAGAATTATAAGGCAAATGGCTGTCGGTTCATCAATCTTTTATCTCCATTTTTGATTATCGGATTTTGAAAGAAATGAATACTTTTTTTTATTTTTTTATTTATTTATATGAGCCTAGAGTGTCCCACTGCTGGGCAAAGGCCTCCCTCCTCCCTTTCCACGTATCCCGGTTTTGACCCGTCTCCCACCAGTTCCTATCAAAGGCGTCAAGATCATCTCGCCAACGTCGTCGAGGTTTGCCGCGACCCCGGGTTTGATGTGGGACCCAATTGGTTGTTGTTTTAGCCCACAAGTCATCCGGCATACGGCAAACGTGTCCAGCCCAGTCCCACTTCCGCTTGGCGGCTGTTTCAGCTACGTCGGCTATTTGAGTTTTAGAGCGTAGTACAGTGTATTTGATGCGATCGGTCAACTTCACGCCTAGAATACTACGCTCCATGGCGCGCTGACAAACCTTAAGGTTGGATTTCTGAGCTTTTGTCAAAGACCAAGTCTGAGCCCCGGTAGGTCAGGATGGCAAGAATGCACATGTCCATGAGCCTTCTTTTTAAAGATATAGGGAAATCTCCCTTCATTTGCTCCTTCATGGACCAATAGCTCTTCCAGGCACTTCCGGTTCGTCTTGCGACCTCCTTGTCCTGTCGTGCCTGGAAAGAGACTATTTGGCCCAGGTAAATGTATTCTTGGACATATGACACTTCTTCTCCATCCATTACCACTGTTATTTTTCGGCTGTTAGTCATGAGCTTGGTCTTTGACATGTTCATCATTAATCCCACCTCAAGGCTTGCCCTGCTTAAGTCTTGTAGCATGGCACCGAGCTCCGTAGCCGAAGAGGAAAACAAAACTATGTCGTCAGCGAAACGGAGATTTGTTAATCGCCGTCCACCGACGTCGATACCTTTGCTCTCCCATCCAGCCGCCAGCTTCCTGAATATTTGCTCAAGGGTACTAGTGAACAGTTTGGGCGATAGCGGGTCACCTTGCTTGACGCCTTTCTTTATATCAAATGATGGTCCGGGAGACTGTAGTTTTATGCAGGCAGTACTTGAGGCATAGATATTGTGGATGAGCTGTATGTATGTAGGTTCTATATCTTGTTCTAGCAGTGCGGTAAATATAGATGAATGACTTATGCTATCAAAAGCTTTGGAGAAATCTACAAAGGCTAAATAAAGGGGGATTTTGAATTCTATGTACTTTTCGACTTTATTTATTTATCGTATGGCATTACAGTTACTGGATTCAATTTAATTATTAATCTAGAGATTGAGGTTTGCACTCTTCAGATACTCGATGGCCCTTTCACTGAGGTTCGCAAGGTCTTCAATCCGTCCCTTGAATCTGGTGAGAGGGCATTCCAGAACAATGTGTTCGACCGTCTGCTCAGGGTCACCACACACGCACTGAGGGGAGTCACGCCAGCCCCATTTATGCCAGTGGTAGTTGCAGTTTCTAACGCCTGTTCGAATGCGGTTTAGTTGACTCCATACCCGGCGCGGTTTGTCGAAGCCAGGTGGACGTCTATTTGGGTTAAGTGTGAAGAGTTGTTCACCCTTGAATTGTTGGGCATTCTACTCGGCCATCCATGAATCGCGTATATCCCATCCGTTGTCAGCATGCACCATACTAAGAGCTGGCGGGTTACGGGACTTGAGTCGTTTCTCTCTGAAATCGCTAAGGTCTTTATGGATAGGCAGTGTGGGTTGGTGTTTGGCTTTTATTGCCTCTCGGAGATGACACTTTTATCGCCGCAGGTGTGGTGGTTCTATGGCGCTAAGAGCTGGGAGCCAGTAAGTTGGGGTGGGTTTAAGGCAACCAGTAATGAGCCGCATGGTTTCGTTCAGCTGCACATACACGGCACCAGCATGTGCGCTGTTCATCCATACTGGAGCACAGTACTCGGCTGTAGAATACACCAGGGCCAGTGCCGTGGTACGCAGGCAGGACGCAGAGGCTCCCCAAGAGGTTCCAGTAAGTTTTTGGACTATATTGTTTCTGGTCCTAATTGTACTTTTCAGCTTCTCGGTGTGCGATCGGTATGTCAGGCTTCTGTCGAGTGTAACACCGAGGTACTTTGGGGAAATGTTGTGTAGTAAGATAGTACCACGGAATCTAACTCTCAGGGTCTTATGTGCGAGCCTATTGGACAGGTGGAAGCAGCAGACTTCAGTCAGAAGGATTTGGGCACAGGCGCCAACGGGTGAAAAAGTCGTCCAACTTCGCCAGATCCTTCTCCAGTATGGGTTCAGTTGATTCCATGCTCCGCTGCTGGGTAACAAGGGCCAGATCATCGGCATATCCAAATTGGCGAGATACGGTACTAGGGATGTCATGTATGTATAAGTTAAATAGCATTGGAGCTAAGACAGAGCCTTGAGGGAGGCCGTTATTGAGCACTCTTACTTTACTGGCCGATTCCCCAAGAAACACCTGAAAGGTCCTGTTTGTGAGGGTGTCCTCAATTAGCCTGAAGAGTTTAATACACGGGATGACCTGAAGGAGTTTGTACAGTAGTCCTTTCTTCCAGACGGTATCATAGGCTGCAGTGAGGTCAATAAAGGCTGCCGACGACTTAAGATTTTTATTGAATCCGTTTTCAATGTGAGTAGTCAGCGCCAGGACCTGATCACAGCAGTTCCGGTTTGGTCTAAACCCAGCTTGTTCCGGTGGTATTACTGCGTTGATGGTACCTTGGATGCGGTTGTAGACTATCCGTTCCAGCAGTTTATATATGACGCTTAGCAAAGCGATTGGTCTGTAGCTGTCTGCTTTGTCCTCAGGCTTTCCTGGTTTCAACATCGCTATTACTTTAGACCGCTTAAGAGAAGATGGTATCTTGCCAGTGTCTAATAAGACTGAGTAGAATTTTGACAACCAATCGCGAATTTTGGGCCCACTGTGCTTGAGGAATTCAGGGTAGATTCCATCCTCCCCGCAAGCCTTGTCGGTCGCGGTGTCGCCGATGGCCATGGATAGTTCGGGTATGGTAACAGGGCCGCAGTAAATACTTTTCGATGATTTGGTTAATTGTTTGCAAGTGGTCCGTGGTAGAAAGACCGGGCCGAAACCCGGCGTGTTCGGGGGGTTGGTGGCTGTCCAATTTTCCAGCAATGCGACGTTCTATTATTTTGATAAAGGTGTGAGATGAGGCTAATGGGTCTGTAGTTATTGATATCAGATTTATCACCTTTTTTGATGATGATGTTGGAATGACATAAAGTTTTTGGAAATTTACCGGATTTTAAAATACAATTAAAGAAATTGGTGATATGAGGTAAAAGTGTTGGAATAGAATAGAAACACTTTATTGACAAACTGTGTACAGAAGATGACATTTATATAAGAACATTCCCCCCATTATTTGGTTCCCCTATTTTAAGTGCTTCCGCCGTAATACCATCCTCGCCGGGGCATTTACTGTACTTCATCTTCGCTAAAGCGAGATGAACTTCGTGCCCGGTAATGGGCGGGATAGATTCCGGACAGGAGTAGCTGGCATGCAGGCACGGGGTTCAGGTCGGAGTACAACTGTCTGTAAAATTTTGTGCATATATTTGTTATCTGATCCCGACTTCCTTGTTTTATCCCTCTATCGTCGCGTAAACATGTTATCCAGGTTTTACTGTTTGATGTGCCTTGCTTGGCTATTCTAAGAGAGCGGTTCTTTTCTAAAGCTATTTGTATCTTTCTTTTAACAGGTCTAAACTATGGTTTGTTAGCTTCTTTTCTTTATGTCTCTGCTTTTGAATTTTTCTGCTTGCTGTTGTAATACAGTTTTGTAGTTTCAAATATTCGTATTCTACGTCGTTGCTTACAGTATCCTGTTCCAAAGCACTGAAAGCGTTTTGTAATTCTAAATTAAACAGTTCTTTATTAACTAGCAGAGTAGCTTTATCGAGCCTTTTGATTTTACTTTTTATGTTTCTATGACGCTGGATTTTGAAATTTATTCTTACTTGAACTCGAACTGGTCTATGGTCTGAACTGTATTGTATTTTATTAATTACTGAAACATTATTAACAATTTTTTTACTCGAAGTAGAAGTTAGGACATAATCTATTTCATTCTTGGTTTCACCATTAGGTGAAATCCAGGTCCACCTGCGGTGTGGTTTTTTGTAATAGAGAGAGTTACAGAGACTAAAGCTTTGACCAAAAGCAAATTGGATAAGCCTGGAGCCACGTTCGTTTCGGCTACCTAGCCCGTATGGCCCCATTATGTTGTCGTTATCCAATTCCTCTTTTATTCCGACTTTCGCGTTGAAGTCACCCAGTACTATATTCCAAGTACTGCGGTGCTCGTCGCAGGCCCGGTTCAACAAATCGTAAAACTCCTCTACTTCTTCGTCTGGGTGCGTGGATGTGGGGGCATATACTTGGATAATGGTGAGAGCTACCTTTTCAGTGATACGGAACTTAAGCACAGCAATCCGCTCGGAGTAGGCAATGAACTCTTGTATATTATCTTTCCAACGTTTAGCAACCATAAAGCCTACTCCGTGAAGACCGCCGGCTTCCCCGTAGTGGTAGAATATGTTATCCTCACGCTCGATTACATCTTCCCCTTCCCTCCGCACTTCAGCCAGACCGACAATGTCCCACGAGATGTTGCCTAGTGCGTGTTCTAACTCTATTAGCCTTTCTTCTGTTCTTAAAGTTCGTACATTATACGTGAGGATATTTAGCTTTTCATCAGTGTTCCTTTTAACGTTTGCCTTTATCGTATGACGGATCAGAGAAATCGCCGCCTGGGGATTCTTAGCACCCCGATCTCCACCGTGATGCTGCCCACCGTCATCAACAGCACCGTCGCTGGAGCTGCCAGGCACTTGGGGCCGGTATTTGGGTTTTCGTTTCATGTTGGAGGGGTTTGGACGTTTAACTCACCACGCTCGCCCAGTGCGTGTTGGTGAGTAGACAGTAAGCCTGTTAACTCGGCTCATGGGCGCCACCGTTGACATACTAGATGTTCATCCACTGCCACCCTAAACTGATACCCTGTCTTAGCACCAGTAGACCAAACTAGGCCGCACTAATATTAAATGCGCCCTAATTTGGTAGAATACACTTAAAAGTGCACGACAGTTTAACGTCATATCGAGGACGAATACTTTTTATTAGATTTTTTTAAATATTGTCTAAAAAACACTTTTTTCGTATCTAGATTCCTGTGAAAGATCTAACATATAAGTACGAAATCTTCATATTTAGGTTCGTCTTTGACGTCTCTAAAGTCTCTCTCTGTCTAGTCCGTTTTAATTTTAAACTAATAAACACAAAAGTTATGGCCAGAAAAGCAGCTTTTTGGCCTAAAATTGTTCAATTTTGATGCCAAATATCTCGAAGACAGTGAACTTTGAAGTAAATATGGGATACTATATTGGTTAAAGCCTTTGTTCTTAATATGATAAGCTACAAAAAACATTAGAAAACTAAGGGATTCAGAAACTAAGGGGTCATGGGATGGGGCATGGGATCCCCTTAAGTATAAGAAAAAACGATATCTATCTGTTAACTCTGTGGGCTTGAATCTACACAGCTCCAAATAATGATTTTTTTGGTTTTTTATTTAAAACAATAAATAATGATTAACCTTTTTGTTTCAGTATTAATACTTTACTTCTGGCTGGTGATCAGAAGCCAATACTGCCTCATGGATATCAAGCCCCAGACTAATCTAGCTGTTGAATTCAGAAACCGATCCTAAACACAAAAGTTGACAAAACCTAATTAAGGATCACTCACGTTAGACCGGCCGTGTCCGGGCCGGAGCCTCCGGTGCATCGTCTTCTATGGAAAGCATCACGTGATCGCCTGTGATGTCATAGAAAAGTAAGCGCCGGAAGCTCCGGCCCGGACACGGCCCGATCTAACGTGAGTCATCCTTTACTGTCAAAAAAAAATTCTATAGTGAGCATCAAATATAGCGGATAAGACTACGCGTCAAAAGAATCTAGTAACTGAACAAATAGATATATGACTATTTGGAGAACAATTAGACTGTAAAGGATGACTCACGCTAGACCGGGCCGAGGCGTCCGACATGTCATTTTCTATGACGGCTGAGCGGTGATCACTGATCACGTGGTACTTTCCATAGAAAACGAAGCTCCGGAAGCTCCGGCCCGGCCCCGGCCCGGCCCCGGCCCGGCCCCGGCCCGGTCTAGCGTGAGTCATCTTTAACAGATACTTTACCGTTTGATACATAGTCTCATTGAAGTTAAATTTGTTTTTAGATTAGAGTGAAGGATTTTTGCCATAAATCTATGATAAAATTTTATAAATAGGTACCCAATCTATGGTTGTCTAAATAAATTACGAGTATTACACGACCTATTTAAAAAACGAGTAACTAGTAAGTAATACATATACCTTCGAGGTAAATGTGCCCATACCTATAATACCTATGAGTATAAATGCTATCAATTTATCATGTGTAAGTAGGTTATCCATTGATGTCCAGATGCAAGCAGGTTTTCAGGTAATAGGAAAGGCTGGAAAAGCCTCTTTATTAACGACTGTATCCAAGGTAAACGCACTTGTCCCTATACGCACATTAGCGCCAACTGACTAAAAAACAAATGTTTTGTTCGACGAAGCCGGAAAGGCAACTTATGTATCCAAGGTAGCATTAGCGCACTAAACTTGCCCCCACCCCCATAGGCACATTAGTCCCAACTAACTAAAACAACATTTTTGAAGTGAAAACTTCTTTAGCGGCGCTGTGCACTTTTTGGGATGGGGAAAAAATGTTAAACTCGCGACAGCGTAAGACGTAAGTCGCTTCGTAAGACGGACACGTGACCTGATCGAAAAACTGTTACAATGTCATTGAGTTTTCACTTCTGCCGGCACTCCCGGAGTGTAACCCGTTTTTTTTTTCGACCGAACGGAGCCGGAAACGCATCTTAAATAGTTTAGCACAGCATGCCAAAAGTAGACGCTTTCCGGCCGAAGAACAGAAAAATAATTTTGTCATTGAATAATGTGGAATACCTACCTACATTGTTATCACAAACAACGCGCAACATGGACACCCACACTTTGATAAAAATACTGTCATGTTACTAAAAATGATAAAATATATTTTTGAAACCACAACGGAACAAAGCTCCGTGTACATCAGTCAGTAAATAATTTATTTAAAAAAACAAATATTTGTGTCAAAGTGATAAGAACTATTTTAGCATAACTGTTGAAAGTGTTTTGGAAATGCGGAAAGAGGCTCCCGAGTTTAAGAGATGTTGCTTTTGTGTCCCTCTACGGAGAGGGCTGATTGGATGGGGGTATGTAAAACTGGTGAGTGACCTTTATTTTAATACCTTAACACCAACCAACTACGTACATCTATGATCCAATCCAAAAGTTCAACACGTAAAGTATCAATGCCAACAAAGTTCCTTTTGGTTTTGTCTGAGTTTTTTCTTCTACTTGTACAAACTTTTCCTACGAACTACGAACTAAAGGATGACACCTTGACCAGGCCGGGGCCGGGTCGGAGCTTCCGGCGCTTCATATTCTATGGAAAGCACCACGTGATCACCGATCAGCCGTCAGGTTTTTAGTCAATGTTACAACTTGTTTCTTTTGAGACACATTTCTCAATTAGGTATTGTCGAATACCATAGATTTGTAGTAAATATTAAATTTCTAGTAACATAAAAAGAAGAAACGAACTTAGGATTTATTTGCAGTTTTCATCCAGTGCCCGTTGTCATTGATTTGGTCACATTTGTAAGTATAGTCCGTTTTTTTAGCATTAGAAAGAAGGTAAGCGATCTTGACGTGTCTTTTTATTAAAAAACACTTTTTAAAAATAAGTCACAGCAAATTTGTAACAATTATAAATTATATAGGTACGACTATTTACATTCTTTTGCTTTCATAAGTAATATAAATTCATTTTTAAAAGCAATTTTCAACCATTTTCAATAAAAAGACACGTCAAGATTGTTTACCTTTTTTCTAATGCTAAAAAAACGAACTATAGACCCGACTGCGTTAGAAGGAGAGTTATGCTTTTTTCGAGATTCGACTTGATAATTTCGTTCATTTTAATTTTAATCAACAAACATCAATGCATTTTATTATCTTCTTATTTCTTTTTCAGGCGATGAACCTAGCAACGTTGGCATACATGATTATGCTCTGTTATACGATGTTTCAGTACGGGACACGGTACGGTTTCTTGAGAGTTAAAGAGTATATCATCATTGCAGTTTTTTTCGCAGTCTTACTGGCAGATACTTGTTTCATTATTGTCTTCATTGTTGGTGGTCATCAGGTGTGTATGTTTTTATTTTCTGACCTTATTCATAAATGTGATACAAGCCAATTTGCTAATTATGATATGCCTTAATCTGTCATTTTGACTTATGTGTTTGTAATTAGCAATGGGATACAACATAAATTACATAAATTAACTAATTGGGGGAAATTAAGAAGGAAGGAAATTTTCGACAATGTAATATTCAAGGCATGCCCTTTTATTAACTTTCTTACTCGTATGAAATAAAATAAAAAGCTTACTAAACACAAAACCTATTGTTCAGGAGAACAAAACTAATTTCAAATGTATTGAAGTCACTAGCAACATGCTGAGATGAGGCCTTTTCGTGCCACTTTATTCCTTCTATGTTTTTGTTAATAATAATGTAATTTGTCTCGTTTGCGTTTACAAATAAAATTATTCCATTATTATCTATTCTAATTCTATTATTATATACATATGTAGTTTTCATGGGATTTCCGCTACACTAATTAACTAAGCCAGCAAAAGTAGCTAACTGTATACTTATCAATCGATTGCTTTCAGAAAAGCGTCAAGCTATTAAAAGTGTCATATATTTACAACATGGTGATTCTGGGTCTCATTCTGCTGGGCCATCTTATACATATCTGCCTGATGTCGTACTACACCATCAAGTTGTTGTCAGAGCATTTGGAATATACCCTGTTCGTCTTTGATTTCATGATCGGCGCTGGACTCGCATTCAGTGTTATTTGTAAGTATTACTGTAACTAGAATACACAAAAGTAAAACACAATAATTAACTGGTATTGTTAAAAAGGGCTGTAATGTTGCTAGCAAATCCCGTGCTAATACGCCAAAATTATATTAGGATAAAAGATCGTCCTTAACTTTTTATATATTACCGATGATTGACATCATCATCATCATTGATAAATAAAAATATCATTACATTTAACACTACCAAGGGTACAATTCAATATTTAATTTTCTATGTTTTTGATTGAGGAGTTTTGTTGGCAAAAGTAGCAGAGAGATAAACAATTATCTTACACTAATAATATTAATATTTGATAACGTAAACCTTTATTAATTAAATTAAATTTTATGTTTTCATTATATAGTAAGTAAACAGTGGCGTATTTGCAGTGTTGGCCGCTCTAGCCCCAGGCCCTGTAGTAAATACTAGCTGCCCCTTTCTCAGCACCCATATATAGGCTGCTGCCGTCTTGCTGCCGCCCCTAATATCTTGCCGCTCTAGGCCCGGGCCTACTGGGCCTTGAGGCAAATCCGCCACTGGTAGTAAATACCTATTACCACCTACAGTATGCATTTAAGGGTTAACATTTTAACATGCTTTTTCCTATTTCAGTCGTACAGATTTACTTAATCTTGCTAATACGCAGCGAGATGATAAAGCTGCAGAATCAGTCGCTAAAAATGCAGTTCTCAAACCGTTTGGATGCAGGCGAGCCGCAGTGCACACTCCATACGATGGATGGTAACCAATGCACGGACGAGAAACGAGTGCAAAACTGCGTTTGATTGCACAGATGAGAAATACGGGCGAAGAGTTTGTTTGTAAAACACTTGATCCAGACTAAACTAATATTATGACTATTCTATTACTTATGCTCTGCTAATACAATATAGAATTACCACCTATATTTAGGTAAAATATTTTTTTTTTTACAAAAACATGAGTGTCATTATGGAAGTTTGTTATTAAAATTGCTAATCTGTCGCCGTTTGTTTGAATGGCAATAGGAATGGAAATAGCAATGTAGGATGACCTATCGGTCCTTCGCGCCCTTGGGCATATGCCAACCAGCGACCTTAGACACGGCTAGTCAGGCAATATCTGACCTATTCCTACAACCTACAACTAACAGGGCCGATCGAACCAATCAATACTTAAAATTTACATTTACAAGCGTTCGGCTCCAATGGCGACCAACCACTCCGACCAGAGGCCCATTTCTTGAATGGATATTAGACTAATATCATTTGTCCACGAACTGTCAAGTCGTAAGGGTTACTATGGCAACACACTAATAATATTAGTCTAATACCGTTCGAGAAATGGGCCCCAGCGCCTTTGGTGTGTGCAGCGTTGCGTCGAGCGTCAAAAGGGCCACTCATATCTGTAAAGTTAAGCCACTGGAATAGCCATAGTTGATGGAGCACAATCAAACACCGTCGTGATTTAACAATGTGCTACTATATTATATGAACAATTAACATAAAGTTGCCTCTTTTCCATAACGTCCCCATCCAATGCTCCCGAATTCTAACCTCTCTTCCCTCTTTTTTTTCATGACATTCGAATGGCCGTTCCGATACTCGCAGAACTGAGTCAAATCAATGACTTAGTGATATGAAACCTTATTAATTGACCGAAGCGAAGCGAAGGTCTACGTTTTGACTCGGGCATTTTGCTTTCGTATGTCCGGATGTTCTCCTCTACAGGTCGCAATTCTTAACCGATTCTCGTGAAATTTTGTGACCGAATTTTATGACAAAATAAAATTTTTTTGTCAATCCGGTTTTTGGAAATTTTTAAAAATGGCGGAGTCGTGATACCTGGCGCCTAAACAAATAGTCGTATCGATATCATAAGAGTTTTTTCTTTTTGAGACATGTTTACAGAGTTAATAGCAAAAAATGCAGAAAAAAATTATCGCTGGTTTAGGCGGTATTTAGATATTTAGTTTTGTATTTCCGGATGTTCTCCTCTACAGGTCGCAATTCTTAACCGATTCTCATGAAATTTTGTGACCAGATTCTATGAATAAATAATTTTTTTTTGTCAATCCGGTTTTTGGAAATTTTTAAAAATGGCGGAGTTGTGATACCTGTCGCCTAAACAAATAGTCGTATCGATATCATAAGAGTTTTTTCTTTTTGATATATGTTTATAGATTAAATGGCCTAAAATTCAGAAAATTTGTATCACTGGTTTCGGCGGTATTTAGATATTTAGTTTTTACTTGAGAATGAGTAGCTAAATTTCGTCAGCTTTAGTAAGAACTATCATGGCGCATTTTGCAAACGTTCGCTTTTTTGTTTGCATAGGGAGGTCCCTGGTTCCATCCCCAGTAATTGTATGCTGCTACATAACTTTTTGTATTTTTTTATACTTAAATTTCGTATCAATTGTTGTTTTTTATTTTATTTTTTTATTTTGAAAAAAAGAAAAAAATCGTATTTTTTATTTTTCAAGCGCGGGCTAATCGCATTCGTTTATTTTTTGCAACAGATGATGGCTTTTTGCGCTTTAAAGAAAATTTGATTCTTGAATATACGGCGCCATACCTTTGGCCTATGCTCGTCTAGATGGCGACACCATTTTATATTTAACAATTTTTACTCATATCAGTAAAAGAACATGGGTCAAAATCATATGGCGTTCTATAAATAAAAAAAAACATTTATCCATACATATATACATTTATTGATATTTTTTTTTTCATTTTCATTTTAATCCTGTATCGAAAGATGGCAGTAAATTTACTGTGACTACAAAATTTAGTATGACAATAACCCTCTACTACATATAGGGACCGTGCGCGTTGGAGGGTCTGCCATCTTGTGGCCTGAATCGGAAACATGTACATTGCCAAAACAAGTTCTACCATCTACCGTTCTTGTAGGTACGTTTCCTTATGCATAGTAGATTCTGTCATCTTGTGGGCTACATCGGAAGCATAAACGTCACATTTACGCCTCACGCCAAAAATCTGACGGCTCCTATGCTACCCCCTATAGTTCACGCACGCCCACTATAGGGACCGTGCGCGTTGGAGGGCCTGCCATGTTGTGGCCTGAATCGGAAACATATGTGCACATGTACATTGCCAAAGCAAGTGCTACCATCTACCGTTCTCGTAAGTACGTTTCCTTGTACATAGTAGGTTCTGCCATCTCGTGGGCTACATCGGAATCATAAACTACACATCTACGCTTCGCGCCAAAGATCTGACGGCTCCTGTGCTGCCCCCTATAGTTCATGCACGTCCCCTATAGTTCATGCACGTCCCCTATACACTTTATTCTCTTTAGATTAGATATTTAAATTCTTACTCGAGAATAAGTAACCAAATTTCGTCAGCTCATCTAAATGCTATCATAGCGCAATTGGAAAGACGCTTACAAGCAAGGATATGGGAATAGGTACCCGGTTCGATCCCCAATAAATGCAATTTTTTTTATTTATTTTTTGCACTTAAACATCGTATTGCTGATTGATCAAGCGAGCGCGAAGCGCGAGGTAAGCGTATTCGTTTGAGTTTTTGTTTGAACATTTTTTAGCGGTTTTAGTTCAAGGGCATGGCTGTTCCAGGAGTCAATTTCCACTTACGTTTATAGCATGGGCGGTCACCATCCATAAATCGCAGGGGTTAACATTGCCTAGGGCTAGAACTAGCTGTAGGTTGCTCGTACGTTGCGCTTTCCCGGGCTCAAAGTCTAACTAACAATAATGTTAGTTAGACTTTGAGCCTTTTAATTTGGATCGCCTCGCTAAAATGGCCCATAATTTTCGCAAATCATTTTTTCTTCGAGGCAATTACTCCGTTCTCATTTTTTCCCAGTGGAATTTCTTCGCTTTATTTAATTTTTCGTGTACATTTTTTCATAAACTAAATTTTCCTTTTCTCAATTTATTCCCTTTTCTTTTTAATCCCAGTAGTAGTTAAAATAACCAGTAGGTTTTTTTTTCACTGACTAAATATTCTCTATCTCCATATTTTCTCTTTTTTTTAATGCTAGTGGTAAAAATAACCAGGTTTTTTTCAAATAGGTAGGTTAGGGTTATTTTTTTTGATGACCCTATAAACGAAACTGAGGGGCTACCGCGAAAACCGAAATTCGCAAATTGCGGGGATCTTACTCTTTTACTCCAATGAAGGCGTAATTAGAGTGACAGAGAAAAATGCCCGCAATTGACGATTTTCGGTATTGGCGGTAGCCCTACTGCTCCCAGAGATAGGTAGGTTAGGGTTATTTTTTTTTGATGACCCTAAAAACGAAACTGCTCCCAGAGATAGGTAGGTTAGGGTTATTTTTTTTTGATGACCCTAAAAACGAATCTGCTCCCAGAGATAGGTATGGTTAGAGTTATTGGCTGACAGCGTTTGGTTTTTTACTTGTAGTTTTTTAGATTATGTTTTAATTTTAGTGTTTTTGATATTTGTTGTATGTGAAATACCTACAAGTAACAAATATAATTACTACACTATTAACATACAGTAACAAGAAAATATTATCCTAGATATTTAAAAGAACGAAAACTATAAGGAAAAGATTAATTTAAAAATATTAAAAATAGGCGATTGTGGAAGAAAACCATTGGGAAAATATGGGAACGGAGTAATCGCTACCGAGAATGAATGATTTCGGGAAATTATGGGCAACGCAAAATATGAGAACGGAGTAATTGCCTCGAAGAAAAAATGATTTTCGGAAATTATGGGCCACGCTCGCGCACGAAGCTTCTTAGTTGCAGTTTACAGGTTAATTCAAAGGTAATGTTGGTTTCCTAACATAGGTAGAGTTAGACCAAGAAAAGTCTGCAGAGATTTTGACACTGGCACAAATAACATTGGCACTGCGTGTGCTGTCAAAATCTCTGCAGACTTTTCTTGGTCTAACTCTATCCACTTTTCTATACAATTAGTATGGCGACGTGTATACTTAAGGGGCATCGACCGTACACTGACATCGGGATGATATTTTTATCATGTTATTTAGTAGTCATCGTGCGTCTCGCTTGCGCCAATACATGTACGGACAAGAACGAGTGAAATGCACGATAACTAAATGACATCAGTTAGATGTCTTTCTGATATCAGTGTAAGTTTGAATTGGCCTGTTAGCCAAAAATTGTTTCGTATGTCCATATGTTCTACTCTACAGGTCGCATATCTAAACCAATTCCCGAATTTTGTAAGCAATTGATAGTTAAGTTTTTATGGTCAAATTAGATTCTCTAAATTCTTCAAAATAACGGAACCATACATTTATTCAGTTTTAAACTCTGCTCGCGAGGTCTACAGCTCACAGAGCCACTAGTGTATTTGTTTTGCATTCTATCTATACATATAATAAAGCTGAAGACGGTCGAAAGTCTGTACATGGAAGATATTTAAAAAAAAGTTGGCTGGGGATACTTAGAATCGATAACAGAATACGTTCCAAAAGTTTTTAGAATTTTTGTCTGTTTGTCTGTTTATCTGTTTATCTGTTTGTCTGTTTATTTGAACGCGCATCACGTGAAAACGGCTGAACGGATTTTGATGAAAATTTTACTAATCTGTCGAGAAAATCCCCGGCCAGGTTATAGGCTATAAAAATTCAACCCCTAAAAGGGGGGGTAGCCACAACACTCGATTGATTTAAGTTTGCCCCTGAATCTTATGGCGCTACTTAGGAAGGAGGGGCAAACTTTTTTCAAATATGTGCTACCACTATTGAGTACCCTGGTAAACTAACAGATGGCGCTGAATTTAATACGTTGTGACATGAATAAGCCACCGAGGAAAGATTTTGCCAAATTAACTCTAAGTTTAGAAGACACGGATATCAACAAAAATAATTGAATAATTATGTTGATTTAATAAATTAATAATATATCGAAAAATGTTCGCGCTGGCTTCGCTCGCGTTTTCAATAACTTTCTAAGATATGGCGACTGCAGCAGCATTACTCTGCTGCAACGTTGCTGCTGCAGCACTGTCAATTTTCGGGATAAAATGATGATGTGACTGACTTCCATACTAAAAGTAAAAATGTACAACTGTCTGTCTATCAAATTGCGATTTTACATCGAAAAATTTTCGCGCTCGCTTCGCTCGCGTTTTCAATAACTTTCTAAGATATGGCGACTGCAGCAGCATTACTCTGTTGCAACGTTGCTGCTGCAGCACTGTCAATTTTCGTGATAAAATGATGTGATTGATTTCCATACTAAAAGTAAAAATGTACAACTGTCTATCAAATTGCCTATTTATATCGAAAAAATTTCGCGCTCGCTTCGCTCGCGTTTTCAATCTATTTCTAAGATATGGCGACTGCAGCAACATTACTCTGTTGCAACTTTACTGCTGTAGCACTGTCAATTTTCGTGATAAAATGATGTGACTGATTTCCATACTAAAAGTAAAAATGTACAACTGTCTATCAAATTGCGTTTTTATATCGAAAAATTTTCGCGCTCGCTTCGCTCGCGTTTTCAATAACTTTCTAAGATATGGCGACTGCAGCAGCATTACTCTGTTGCAACGTTGCTGCTGCAGCACTGTCAATTTTCGTGATAAAATGATGTGACTGATTTCCATACTAAAAGTAAAAATGTACAACTGTCTATCAAATTGCGTTTTTATATCGAAAAATTTTCGCGCTCGCTTCGCTCGCGTTTTCAATAACTTTCTAAGATATGGTGACTGCAGCAGCATTACTCTGTTGCAACGTTGCTGCTGCAGCACTGTCAATTTTCGTGATAAAATGATGTGACTGATTTCCATACTAAAAGTAAAAATGTACAACTGTCTATCAAATTGCGTTTTTATATCGAAAAATTTTCGCGCTCGCTTCGCTCGCGTTTTCAATAACTTTCTAAGATATGGCAACTGCAGCAGTATTACTCTGTTGCAACGTTACTGCTGCAGCACTGTCAATTTTCGTGATTGTAATTATAAGAATGTAATTATAATATTAGATTTATTAGCATTATTAATAGATGTAGCAAAGCTAGGATTTGTGTTTTTGCATGCCAGTTGCTGGTGAAGTATGCATGTGCTTCTTAATTGCTAAGTCCATCTTTTGTACCATATTTTTAGATGATCAAACGAACTTACCTGAAGTGAAGTTCGATCTTAATTATCCCGGCTTCGTCGAAGAGATTTAAATTTACCATGTAGTAGCTCCGCTACGCGCTATTCCACTCGCACTTTAGCTAATTAACGTTAGAGTAAGAAAGACAAAAAACAAGTTTTCCCACTCCAACATTACCCTGTACGGTAGTTCACTCCGCCGCTAGCCTGGACCGTCATTATATTTAGAGTACATGGACAACATTGGTCAGATTTATGGGTACTGGTTAATTGTCAACATTAGCCAGCACGGGAGGGTTGGGACTTTAAATCTCTTCGACGAAGCCGGGATAATTAAGATCGAACTTCACTTCAGGTAAGTTCGTTTGATCATCTAATTATCCCGGCTTCGTCTCGAGATTTAAATTTACCATGTAGATGTTTGGAGGTTATCAATGTTGTCGATGATAAGTAAAACAAATATTAATCATAAATCAGGTATTTGTTTATTGTAAATAAATATAGTTATCCTTATAACTATTACATAATAAACCTTGTAATTAAAAATCTCTGAATACCGATTCGGTAAAATTATTACAATTTATGATCGGCCTATTGTAAAAATTCGCAAATACTGCGGACTCGCCCGACCAGCCAGCAGTTTTTCGAATGATATCTACTGAAACACCAGCAAGGCTAGCTGCCGACGTGGCCGAGTGTCGTGTGCTATGTGGGCGGAACATATCGACATCGACTCCGCTCTCTTCCATAGCCTGCTTTATCCACCGTCCGATTGTTTGGGACGATGCGGCATGGTAGGGTCTCTTATAAGTTAGTATAAGCTTTGATTCATTTGGAGGCCGATTATTTCGAGTAATATTAATATAGGCTAGAAGTGTTTTCGCTGGACAAATACTACATTTTTCATCAAAAAATGGCAAATCAATTATAGGTTGAGATCTTCCAACGGCAGACGTTTTAATTAAGTCTGTGATCTTAATAATAATTCTATCATTAAATCGGTTAATATTGCTTAAACGAATCAATGATAATGTTTGTGTTCTCTGACCAGTTGCTAAAGCTAACAAAATAACAAGTTTCTTTGTAATATATTCAATCGGCAAGGATTCGTTAGGATATAAATTAGAAAAATAATTTAATACAATCACAGGATCCCATGTAACAGTGTATCTTGGGAAGGAAGGTTTTAATCTAAAAACTCCTCTGAAAAATCTTTTAAGACAATCATCTTGACTAATACAATTACTTGAAATTAACGAAATAGCCGACCGGTGGTTATTTAACGTACCATAAGATGCACCATCTTGTAGGCAACGATTAAGAAAATCTAATAAGTTATTGATTTTTACATCATAAATATCATTAATTTCATTAATTTGGCAATATTGCCACCATAATTTTAAGCTGGACGAATATTGCGATAAAGTATTTTTTGATAAGGATGATATCATCACTTGTAGGGCCGAATGAGGAACTTGTCTTCTCAGGAACGCTTGCCTGACAATATAGTCACAGCCAGGGAAAGCTGGTGGTGAAGGGGATGAATTTGCCTGAAAACAGATGAAAGCAGATGCTTACTTGGTGAAAGTATAATAATTTCGCTTACTGAAAGCGATATTAATAACGGATACCACGCCTGAGATGGCCAGTTAGGAAAGACAAGTATGCCGGTGGCCTTATCGGTTATTATTATTTGCAACGTTTTTAGTATATGAGAAAACGGTGGGAACGCGTAGAAGAAATACCTATTCCAGTTAACTGTGAACGCATCTACATTAAAGGCATACGGGTCTCTCTTCCATGAAATATATTTCTGGCATTTTGCGTTAATTCTGCAAGCAAAAAGATCTATTTCAGGCTGGCCAAATGATTTAACTATTTTGTCGAAGGCTTGAGAAGACAGTTCCCATTCTGTATCAATATTAACCTTCCTAGATTCAGAATCAGCATCAATATTACGTGTAGACTTTATATAGGAGGCATAAATAAAGATTTGATGTTGTTCACACCACTGCCATATATCACGTGTGATTTTGTTTAAATGCGGGAATTGGACACCGCCCATTCTGTTAATATAGGAAATGGCAGTGGTGTTGTCGACACGTAATAGGATTTCACAATTATTATATTCTTTTGCAAACGATTTCAAGCCGAAGTAAGCCGCTAAAAGTTCCAAGTAATTTATGTGTTGTTCTCTTTCTGCAGATGTCCAGAAACCCCCAATTTTCTCCCCTCCACAAGCGGCTCCCCAGCCAGTTGTGGATGCATCCGTGAATATTTCTAGAACATAATTAAATGTACGAATAGAGTTGTAAATATTCAGGATATTGTTCTCCCACCAGTTTAGATCCTCACATAAAAACCTTGGAACTTTCATGACTCGATCATAATTATCAGATTCTAAGAGAGCTAAATACTTAGCTCTTTCTAAAGATTTCGTATATACCCAGCCATATGAAACTGCTGGACACGCGGCTGTTAGCGTACCTGTGTACCGAGCAAAATCTCGAATCCGTATCTTATCAATTTTTTTCAATTTTCTTGTAAGTTCTATAATAGTCTGTCTTTTTTTTAAAGGCAATTCTAATGTCATATTTCGTGAGTTTAAAATAAAGCCAAGAAATTGACAAGTTTGACTAGGAATCAAAACACTCTTTTTGTAGTTAATAATAAATCCTAAGTGGGTAAACAGCTTAATTGTTTCTGTTGCATTCTCTATGCACTCCTCGTATGTATCGGAGATACATAGAGTGTCGTCTAGATAGGATACGGATTTATAGCCCCTCGATCGCAAACGAGTCATTACAGGCTTCATAATTTTAGTGAATACGTAAGGCGCCGAACAGAGTCCAAAAGGTAGGGCACAAAATTCATACAAAATACCATTAAACGAAAAGCGTAAATATTTACGATGTTCATCGTCAATCGGTACCGAAAAATATGCTTCCGTAAGGTCCAAATTAATCATAAAACAATTAGACGTCATAAGTTTTACGGCGGTTCTCGAGTCTTCCATTTTAAAATGGTCTGCGTGTACAAATGTATTTAACTTTTTAAGATTTAAAATAAATCGCATATCTCCACTACTTTTAGGGACCAGAAAAATACCCGATATAAATTGACCATTAACCGGCTCACAACGTCTAATTGCTTGAATTTCTAGCAAATGTAATATTTCTTTTTCAATAGCCGAAGATTCGCTGCTACTAAACGATTGTTTAGGGTACAAAGCGGGATCTTGATGTGGTATTTTAATAAGGGGAATTTTGTAACCCGAGATGATATCTAGGACGTTATTATCAGAAGTAATAGTACGCCAAGTATCAAAAAATAATCTTAGTCGACCTGCCTGTACTTCTACGTCGCACGCCGGTGTGGGGATCTCGACCGCGGCGCCGGCCGTCGGCTGGATGCGGGCGGCGCTCGGCGCGGGGCGGGCGCGGGAGGGGCCGGCGCTCGGCGCGGCCGCGGCGGCGGCGGCGGGGCCGCCCTCAGTGCTCGCTGCCCGCCGCCGCGTTGTACTGGCGGTCGGTTGACGCGTTGCTGGCGCGGCGGGCCCGTCCAGTTTAAATTCGTGGATGACGTAGAGGGCGGCGTAGGCGCGATCAGCTCTCCTGTCTTCTTTATGCCTCTCGACGACTTGATGAACTCCCCTAAGTTCTCTCCGAACAGGAAACTGTCGCGTTGTCGCTCTTTGAACAGGATGACATATGATTTATCTAATAACGGCATAATTAGTGATCGCCGTGTGTCTGTCTCTAAGAAGTGAGAGTCGGCGAGCAGTTTGCCGGCGTCGTTAAGTATTTTAACGACCTCCGATCCCTTCATAGACTTTGTCAGTATGCCGGACATAGCTTTTCCTAAGGCTGCGATAGCGCGACCTATTTGATTCTGCTTGGAGGAAACGCGGGCATCTCTGCTCCGGCACGTTTCGGTTAGCATGGCAGACACTTCTGGGTTTAGCACTGGAGGCTTTGACAAGGGAACGTTTTTAGGGAAAAGGTATTTCTTTAAAAGCTCTTCCTTGATCTCCTTTGCAAGACCCGTTTTAAGTATGGGCTCCCATCGTTGAGATATATCTTGCAGAATATCGTCACTCCACTCAGGGGTATCTGTGACGGAATCCCCAAGTGCAAGAAGCAAATCAGGGTCTACATTGGGTACCGGGGCGGCTGATGATGATGATGGATCATTCATTTCCTCTTCTTGTGCAGCCAACTCGGTGCCTGGTTCTTCGACCGCATTATTTTCATCCGTGTACAGCTCAGTCTGGATGACGTCGTTATTGAGATGTTCTGGAAACATCGAATTTAAATTGAATTTATTGAAATAACTTCGGAGAAAAAAATAATAACAAACGAGGGTACGCTTGGTACAATCTTTAACAAAAGAGGGTATCATCTACAAATTATTGTAAAAATGAAGGTAGGTTGCACTTAACTCGAGCGCAACGTATAAAAATTGGTTAATATCTCGTATTAACTCGAAATAAATATCACTGGTCAATATCTCGTATTGACTCGGGAATAAAACGTCTACTGCCTAACATCTCGTGTTAGATCGGAGACAAAAATAACGACGAAATTTAAATGACGTAGATACGAACCTTCTGGTTGTACATCTATCGCCTCGTCATCGCTCGAATCGCTTCCACTGGAGTAGATTACGCGACGTCTTCTTTTTGTTGTCGCCGCCAACTTAGCTTCATAGTCCTTTATTTTTCTCCTCCAACGGTCTTCATTGGTTTCTTGATGTGACCGTTTCGACATTTTTATTTAAATCACTATTTAAGTATTTTTATAGCCAAGTGCGTAGTGCACGCGCGCACGAAAGATAATGACGGTCCAGGCTAGCGGCGGAGTGAACTACCGTACAGGGTAATGTTGGAGTGGGAAAACTTGTTTTTTGTCTTTCTTACTCTAACGTTAATTAGCTAAAGTGCGAGTGGAATAGCGCGTAGCGGAGCTACTACATGGTAAATTTAAATCTCGAGACGAAGCCGGGATAATATGCAAAATAAAGATATTTGATTTGATTTGATAAAATTATGTGACTGATTTCCATACTAAAAGTAAAAATGTAAAACTGTCTATAAAATTGCGTTTTTATATCGAAATAATTTCAATAACATTCTAAGATATGCTAAGGTGACATTCGGGTGGCGACTGCAGCAGCATTAGGTACTCTGTTGCAACGTTACTGCTGCGGCACTGTCAATTGTCGTGATAAAATGATGTGATTAATTTCCATTCTCAGCTATAATGCGGCAATGAACGTCACTCAATTAACCAAAAATATTCAATGTAATCTCGATGACCCTAGGGAGAGGGGGCACCATGGTCTAGAAATGCTTAGGGCATCAAAATATCTTAATCCGGCACTGGTCGTTTGTAGAGTCAAACGATTTGGGAGTCGCATTTTATACGCATTACCATGCATTCCCGAAAAAAATCGAATCATTCCCGAAAGTCTCGCAACGCATTGAGGTTACAAGGGGCACGTGGTCTTCCTCAGGAGGCTGAAGAAGACCACGGTGAGTGGCGGTCTAGCCAGGCAAGCCGCTTCGCTTTCGCTCGCGCGCGTATACCTTACGGCTTAGGTACTGTATCGTCCGATATACACCTACTACTCTGTCGTTTAAGTCACGTGTAAAATTTGAATAAGGGCGAAAAAACTATTGACTTTGGAGTGTAGTTTTATTTAGTGGTACCTAATTGTAAAATATTTTATCTGGACTACAGTCCTCTAGCAATCCATCTGTCAACTTTACTTCAAGTTCCGCCTCCAGGGGAGAGGGAGAGAAATTAGGATTAGAAATTAGCCGCTTACTGACACAGACCGAATTCCTCGCGGGCGGAGCCGCGGGCACAGCTAGTTATTAATAATTTATTGAAAATCTTAAAAAAGGACGGTTTACAATGATTTCCTTACATATCCCTTTTGACACTCGCATACGTTTGCTTACCATGGATGCCGCTCGGGGCGCTCTGCTGGTCTCCGTCACTTGAGCATCTGCTTAGGGAGAGCCTAGCCAAGATGATAATCGTTTGCAGAAAAGGAAACGAACCGCTATTGTCTCTCTATCCACTCTTCTACTCTTCCATTAGTGCGATAAAGACAGATAGCGTTTCGTTTCTTTGCGTACGATTGTCATCTTGGCTAGGCCTCCAGTTTGCACCGGCTATGCGTTGTATCGGCCCGATTCCAACTTTAAGATACGTCAGTTAATAGATCTAGAAACGATATGGATTAGATATGTCGGTGTCAAATGTGGCGTTTCTTCAAACAAAAACGTCACTTTTGACACTGACACATCTAATCCATATCGTTTCTAGATCTATTAATTGACGTATCTTAAAAGTTCGAATCGGGCTGGTCGGTATTTAAGTAGCGGAACTGTTGCAATTCTTTGATTTGCAATCGGATGTAAAAGGCAATTTTACAGTGACCTATCGGACAACATTCGCGCCCTTGGGTTGGGTGCCTACCTATATGCCAACCAGCGACCTTAGACAACACGTCGGCTAGTCAGTAAGTCAGCACAATGCCTTGGTCTATTCCTTCACACCTACCTAGCTACTTAAGGGAATCAATATTTTTTGCATTATTAGGCAAACCAGCTGACAAGTACCTGATGGTAAAGAATAATTTTACGGTTTAGACTCACTTGTTTTTAGTCACTCGCGCGACATGTTTCGGAGAGCCTAGGTCTCCTTTCTCAAGCACTAACAGTGCGAGCAGCGTTCACGACGGCCGTGTATCGCGTGTAGTACGCAAGCATAAAAACAAGTGAGTCTAAACCGTAAAATTATTCAATGTTAGTATGTCTCACAACACTTTAAATTCGACCTGCAGATAGTGTTGGATAGGACTCGAGTCTTTGAGTCCTTTGCTTCAAGAATCGACTCAGTTTTTCAGACTCTTATAATTTAGTCTAAACTCGAGTTCTTTCCAACTTGATAGAGACCTGAGTCTCTTGTAGAGACTTGAGTCCTTTTCAGAGAATTCACAATATTTTTTAAACAATTTCGAAACGCATTCTCTTTATGTATAATTTGTAGATTAGGTACGTACATCATACAATAACGCCTAATTTCTTTATTGTTATTTAGGAAAAACCTATTAAAATTGTTCACGGAATCTTTATTCGGAGGCTCGAGTCCTTTTGAGTTGCTCTTAAAAAAAGACTCAACAAAGGACTTGACTCGGGACTTAAAAGACTCAGAAGTTTTTTAAACGCCGAGTCTCGTAAAAACGAGCTGAGTTCTTTAAATTCAGACTCAAAGGACTCGAGTTCCTACCAACACCCGCAACACTAAAGGGGTTGTAAGTGCGTTGCCGGGTATTTAAGATGGGGATGGATGGGATTCATTTTTTATGCTGGTTCCCTCTAGGCGATGTGCTGGATGACAGTTAGGAATAACAACAGTTATAGGGTATAATTACGCTGTGGGAACCAAATGCATTAAGTACATTGCCTAGGTCGTTAGATCTAGGCTTAGCTTTTGTTTAATGTGTACTTGTTTAAATGTTATTAAACTACCTATATACAGGTGTAAAGCGAAAGTACAGTCAGCATCTCATAGATAGGGATGGTCAAAGTGGCCAAATATATCGAAACACGTCTTTGTTACAAACTATTTATGTCATATGCTAAATAAAAAGTGACCAAGTCCACCAGTGGCCAAGGCCGGAATCGAACCGTCTTCAGCTTACGCGGCGTCTGTGTTACTACAGTTATATTAAGGATGTGTCCTGATATATTTGGCCACTTTGGCTGTCACAATCTATATAGGTACTGTGGCACAGAATAAATAATAGTACAAGGTACAGAAGGTTCCTATTACCGACCGCAAGGTGGCGCAAGCGCGAGCAGGCGTCCGTTCCATAGCAGTGCGCGGCAACTACTATGGACACCAAAATTGGTGTGGGCCGCATGTACTTGTAGCGACGCGACGAAATCGCGGAGTGAGCCACGCCAGACTGTCATGTGGCGCCTACTTGACGGCTACACATAAGTTTTCTGAGAGCTGTCAGTTTTCATATATAGGTACTTGTTTGCCACCACCGTGGTATAAAAACTTCTTTCTTTTTACGTCAGATGCGGTGTTTTAAGCCCATTCGCAGAGTATAGGAATGTAAGGAACTCGCCACACGCGGAAAACGTTATTACTTTGTATGGCGGGCATTAAGAAAACATGTCCCACACTCGCTTGATTACTTAAGTTAGGTAATTGAAATTACAACTACATATGGGCGTAACGTAACGCTGTAACGAATTAGGCGAGCATGACAAAAACCGGCCAAGTGCGAGTTGGACTCACGCACTAAGGGTTCCGTGCCATTACGCAAAAAAACGGCAAAAAACACTTTTGTTGTACTGGAGCCCCACTTAAATATTTATTTTATTTTGTTTTTAGTATTTGTTGTTATAGCGGCAAGGCGGCAACAGCAATACATCATCTGTGAAAATTTCAACTGTTGGACGGACGGACGGACGGACAGACGGACAGCGGGAGCCTTAGTAATAGGGTCCCGTTTTGGCCGTTTTTACCCTTTGGGTACGGAACCCTAAAAATGCACTTTTATTACGAGCACGCATTTTTGTCACGGTAAGAACTATTATCGAGACTCGCTCTCACTCCCTTGTTAAAAATAATACTTTGGCCGACCCCCCTCCACCCCTAATTCACCTTACGTAACAAATGAATAAATCTACTGCCCGATTCGAACTTTAATAATAGATGTAGAAACGATATAACATAAGATAAGATAAAATTTATTTCATTGAAAAATAGATAGATAGATAAATGTGTCAGTGTCAAAAGCACACACTGACATATCTAATCCATATCGTTTCTAGATCTATTAATTGACGTATCTTAAAGTTCGAATCGGACCGTGTGTATTTCCTACACTCTCCAGTCTACCTAAACCTTCACTCCATCTAGTAGGGCTGGGCACATGTTATGCAACACAAACCCAGTTCTACTACTTACGGTCGACATATGGTCTGCGATTTGGTAACGCCGGTGCGGGACGGCGTCATATTGAAACTAACACGTGAGAAGTTGGGATTGGTTAGGTAGTATTGATATAGAAGTGCTAAGGCAACCTAGTAATTATACATGAAGAATGGCACATCGATATAGGAATTCTCCCTCTAGTTTTTGTCGAACTCGTGCGGCCTGTTTTCTCCAATAACGAATAAAATTGTTTCCAATTTTCCATGATAATATAATTATTAAAATTCTTCTAAACTATAAGAAATGGGACCTATAAACAACAGCGTTTATTTATACACAACTTAATATGAGGAAAATAGTAAAACAAAAACGATGTAAGATAATCTGAAACTATAGTTGTGATATGTGATATTAAATAAGAAACATAATTCATACAATATTTTCAATAAGTTACATTCAATAAGCTAGTTTTTAATGTTTGATTCTTGCAGACTTATAGAAAATAATTCAGATAAAAAGGTCATGCTTTTAATTAGACAATAAATACACAATCTATAAACCAACGAATAAACATCCGCGCTTCAGTCGTCAGACTAAATAGTAGTTATGGATAAGCTATAAACTCCCATTCAAGCACAGAATGTAAATGTGAGCTACAAATAAGGCGATACATCCTGCCCTCCCATCCTTATTACATCCCATGTAAACTAGTATAATATGAACTCTAAACCTATAACGGTTATCGGTAATAGAAGATCACATCAAACTGGTTTCTAAAGAGAATGTCTTTAGGATTGAGGTATGCGCGCGGCGCCAGGACATCGTGAAAAAGTTGCAGGCTGTACCATCGTTGATATAACTAACCATTTATAAATCTTATTACAAGGAAATAAAGTCTAATATTGATCAGTGAATTGGTGTCGTTGGTAAACGCGGCGACATCGCACCACCGAAATGGGAGATACCGGGAAATAGTTTACATACGTTCATTTAGCGTTGAATTGATGAATTCTAATCGCGGATTCGGTGCCCTTACTTGTTGAAGTTACATTACATGTTATACTGGGTACTCTGGGTAGTAAGTTAAGTAAATATTTATTTGAAAAAAAAAATCTTAGGTACTCGAAAGGTGTTTCATACGAGGTAAACTAAATTGAAACATGAAATTAAATTAAACTCATGGTCTGTATCTGTAGTCTTTAGAAACCTCTTCTTATCCTACCACAAAAGTATAGATATTATGGTCAAGTCAACTAGAGTGGTATTGAGCCGTAATAGGTAGGTACATCAACAAAATCAAACATACAAAATACAAATGCTATATTAACCAAGTTTTATTTCAGTCGTAGTTGTGAGAATACGGCTGCTGGTTGCCGACGATTTATCAACGTTTGCCGCCCTGTTGCCGCCTAATAATTATTTATTTATTTATTTATTTATTAACATAAAAGTATACAGCTTATACAAATACAATGTCCCACAAAACAGTTTACACGGTTTGACTGTGGGATCTTGCAGTCTCTACTCTCTTATATTACATTAAAGTTTACATCTGTCATTACTAATAATGCTCAACAATTACTAAACGCGATTTACGAGGTAACTACGCAGCTTTTTACCAAATTTTACTTTATTGGCTTCCTGTCTGATGTCAGAGGGCAGGCTGTTGAGTATGTAGGGAAGGCTTTTATGAAGACATCTATCGCCCGCCGTAGTAATTAGTAACCCTCGGCACAACAAACTTGCCCGCAGACACCGACCTGGTTCCACAAACATCGTTACGGTATAACTGGGTATGCTCTCGACTGCCATGATTGTTGTACAAAATTAAATATTTATGCTTAAGGCTCACCGGAAGAATATTACATACTTTAAACAAATTTCTATAGTCTTTTTTATTTTTATCTCTAGTTTTATTATTAACTAACAGTTTTAGGAATCTAACTTGCATACATTCTAACTTGTTTAAATTAGTTTTAATTGTTAATCCGTAACAGTCAAGTGCATAACCAATTATCGATTCAACTAAAGATACATATAAATATTTTAGAATATGCAGAGGTACTTTGAAACTTAGATAATAAAATTTTCCTAGTAATACTTTAAGTTTGCTATAAATAAAATCGACATGGTGCGTCCAGGAAAAATGCTCATCAACTTTGAGACCTAAATACGTTACACAGTTAACACGAGATATGAGGTTACATTGGCAGTCTAATATATCATTATGCATACAAGAAAAATCATGGGTTATAATAGGAGTTGACAGGTTAGACACTTCTAAGTAGGGAGATCGAATGAATAATAGCTTAGTTTTATCAGCATTAAGCACAATGCCATTATCATGCGACCAGCGGACTACTGCATCGACATCTTGCTGCACCAAGCGGCAGGTGTCGGGCAGCTCGCTCGCACTGCCGGCGCACAATATACACAGGTCGTCGGCGAACATGTGCGCCGAGCAGTGCCGCAGCACGCCGCACAGGCTGTTCACGTGCATCAGATAGCTCACGGGTCCAGTACAAGAGCCCTGCGGCACGCCACAAGACACCTGTCGCTCGTCGCTAAGCGCAGAACCCACCCGCACACGGTACGAGCGCCCAGTGAGGTAGTCCCGGAACCATTGGTTCAGCGGCTCCCCCACCCCGCACTCACTCATGGCCTGTAACAGCGTGCAGGTCTCTAAAGTGTCAAATGCTTTACTGAAATCGAAAAATACTGCCACGACTACTTTTTTATTAGACAAGTAAGTGTTAATTTCATCTGTGAAGCTCGCTAGTAGCGTGTCAGTACTTTTGCCCTTCTGGAACCCATGCTGGCAGTTATTTATTATTAAATTTTTATTGAGGTAATTACTAAGTTGCTGTACAATACATTTCTCTATAACCTTATCTACACTAGAGAGAATGGCAATAGGTCTATAATTAGATAACAGTTTTGGAGATCCTTTTTTATAGATTGGACGGATTAAGGCCTGTTTAAGACCGTCTGGGAACTTCCCAGTACATACAGACAGATTAATTAGCTTAGCCAATACAGGACTGACTTTGTCAGGAATTGTTTTCAGATCTGACATGCGTATGAAATCACAGCCTGGTGCCTTTTTAGTACAAATCTTATTAAGTATATTCATAACCCCTTTAGCTGTCACAGGTTGCCATCTCATACACACCTCAGAGTTACTTACATACTCGTCACGGCATAACCATTTTTCTTTACATACATGTTTAATATGACTTATCTCATTAGAAAAATTATTAGCGAAATTGTTACACACTGTACTAACGTCACCTTACGCGGCCATGAAATTATTTGCTCATGCGCTACCAAATTATAACACTATGTACCTACCTACTACTCCTGGTAGAAGTAGTAGGTAGTTTTTAGCAGATTGAAGTTTAAACGTATTTTAAAATGGCTTATTTACTGATTTAAACTTTCACGATTATTAAACATTATCAAATTATTATGTCCCGTTGTGCAGTTTGATAAGGTTTATTTACTATCATTTACTAATGTGTATAAAGCCATTTATAATAAAGTACCACTTACCTATCTTGTAACAATCATCACTAACATCCTGTCATCGCCTACACCTGTTCTTGGTCTTGGCCCCAGATCTCGGAATCGCCACGGACCGATACGACCTTCAGACCTTGAAGTAAAGAGCGTACTCCTATCTTAAACACCAGCAACTCACTTGCAACCCCTCCGATGTTTCAGGTATAGCGACGGTAAATCATTGCTTACCATCAGGGGATTCTTCTGATCTGCTAGTTTGCCTCCTATATATATCGTTAAAAACCGGCCAAGTGCGAGTCGGACTCGCACACCGAGGGTTCCGTACTTTTTAGTATTTGTTGTTATAGCGGCAACAGAAATACATCATCTGTGAAAATTTCAACAGTCTAGCTATCACGGTTCATGGTGACGGATAGACGGACAGACGGATAGTGGAGTCCTTGGGTACGGAACCCTAAAAAACTACACTCGTCACTAGTCTTTTTTGGACCTTTGGGAAATTTTTGTCTAAACCTGTAATTATCCCATGCCCTGGGGATTCAAAAAGCCTCTATGGAATCACTTGAGCTCGAAAATGGGTCTAGTACCTAAATTAAAATACAGGTTTCAAACTGGTTGCTATTGATCTGAACTCCCAGTAGCAGACCTACCTTGAGCCCCAGCTAATTATATTTATGAATCAGGCTTTTCCCATACTTGTAGGTGTCGCAAGATCCCGTCCGGTGCTTTCCGGTTGCGACACGGACCTTCCGTCGGTTGCCCAACCTCCATGTTAGGGTAAAATTTGTTGAGGTGGTCGCTCAGACTTTAAAAACCGGCCAAGTGCGAGTCGGACGCGCTCGTAGGGTTCCGTACCATTACGCAGAACACGGCAAAAAATTCACGTGTGTGGTATGGGAACCCCACTCAAATATTTATTGTATTTTGTTTTTAGTATTCGTTGTCATAGCGGCAACAGAAATACATATCATCTGTGACGGACAGACGGACAGACGGACAGACGGACAGACGGACAGACGGACAGACGGACAGACGGACAGACGGACAGACGGACAGACGGACAGACGGACAGACGGACAGACGGACAGACGGACAGACGGACAGACGGACAGACGGACAGACGGACAGACGGACAGACGGACAGACGGACAGACGGACAGACGGACAGACGGACAGACGGACAGACGGACAGACGGACAGACGGACAGACGGACAGACGGACAGACGGGCAGACGGACAGACCGATAGACGGACACACGGACAGACTGACGGCGGAGTCTTAGTAATAGTTAGACCTATAAATTTAACCAGTTTTTGCGTTTACCTATACGGATGAGTGTCGGGAAACTGCATAATAATTTGTGGCAAAAAGCAACCCGTTTTATTTTTGTAGTACGTATGTGTTTGTATGATGATATCGATATAGTTAGTAGAAGAGTTATTAAGTTGGAGTCGGACCAAACTAACTGTGCATGGCATTTGCAAAAAGACAAAGTGTGGCAATCACTCCCTTTGTTCTGATCATGTCAGTGCGAAATTAGATTAGACGGACTCTATGTGCATTTCGTAACTTCTGTATTCAAGTTTATTATCTTAAAATATACTTAGTAATTTTGGGTATGCTCCAAGTCTGTAAAATTATTTAACGTTTAATAGTCTTATTAATCATTAATATTATTTTTTTATGTTATATGTATACAGAGTCTGTGCGGAAAGAGAAGAGTCGTGAAATGTATGGGATACAATCTACGACTCTTCTCTTACTACTCAATATTGGAGCAGAGTAGGATCATTTTACGGTATATGAAGTGAACGTAAAATAAAATTTCTGTTGAGTAAAAATGACCCTTTCGTTAAAAAATACCGTAATCGTAGGCCTATATTATGTCGGCGGCCAATCGTGAAATTCATGTGTAATGTGTAACGGTAGTCACATTAAACCAAAAGGTAGGTAGATAGGTAGGTTCGTTAGGTTGCTTCAGATGCCCGAAGGGTAAACTTAGGGCATGCTCCCGGGAATTCCCGGTTCTCATATTCCCGGGAATTCCCGGGAATTTTATAGTGTCAAAAGAACCGGTACTGAAGACCCGGTACCGGTACTTCCCGGTTCTCATCATATAACTATTTATTCCCAAATCAATAGTATTAATGTTTTAGTACTTTAGCTCGGGACATTAAATAACATTTAATAATGGTGCTATGAAACTGGGGACCCAAATAACCCGACAAACTAACCTAGTAAAGTAGGCATTCGTGCAGGCAGGCCGTGCCGTCATAGTGCTGAGTGCATCGACTACGCTACGGCCGTGTTGTGGCTCGGTCCAGGCGGAGGCAAAGTGTGCCGGTTAATTTCGTAAAATAGGTTGGAACGCCAATTAAGTGTTTTTTTTTAATAAAATAAGTCATTTATTAATTCTTATGCAATTATTTATATGAAAATAAGTCATTCATAAAGATTGTACGCTAACACAAACAATTTCTTAAAAGTAATCAATAGATGCCTTGAGAACCGGGAAGAACCGGGAATCCCGGTTCCGGCCATGCCCAGAACCGGGAAATGAAATTCTTGGTACCGGGACCGGTACTGCATGCCCTAGGTAAACTGTTCAGAAATTGGGGTCCCGCTTAATAGCGGGGCTTCGTTGACTCAGGGAACGAGACAATGATTTTTACGATTCATGATATGCCTAGGAATTCTATGATCTGCCTGATTTTATGATCGGCCACCGACACATACATAGGGCGCTATGTGATCTCATTAACTAATGTAACAATTGATCCATGACATGGTTTGCAGTAAAGGAAAATAACTATATATATAATAATATTTTAAGTGTGGAATTTTGTTCTTAAATAAATACACATGCCAGTTCCAGTTATTCTCTTTTTGTTTAACTTGGATATATTCATTTATACCCAATATGTACATAATTTACATTTCTTCTTGCAATAAAGTAATAAAAATTAGGTATACATTTATGAAATCTACTCTACCGTACCTAAATATTAACCCGAAGGCGTTAAAGGAGGTGCACAGGGGCGTATTTACCCTAGGGCCATCCGGGCCATGGCCCGGGGCGCCAACCCCCGGGGGCGGCATATGCCGCCCTTGACGGATTGCATTTTGTTTTTCTTCCTTGAGTTCTGGGGCGGCGAAACGTGCCAATGCCCGGGGTGCCAAATTTCAAAATACGCCCCTGGAGGTGCAGGAGGTTGGCGTGGTGAAGTAGATAGAGATAGACTCAATAAAATATATAAAAACTTTAAGTAGGTGTACACAATTGCTTGTGTAGGGGAGACCAAGGTCTTTAGATGATAAAATAGTAAGAGTAGGAAATGATAATGATATTCTTCGGCACAAAAAAAACACACATTCCGATTTTTAATTTATTGAATAGACAGCGAAGACTTAATTTGGCACTATCACTCGACGACACCTTATCATAAGTCGCGTAGACGCGAGGCCGGAGGCCTAGAGGCCGGGGCCTAATGCCAGCCGTGGCCGAGGCCGAGAAGTGGCGCGCCGTGGTAGCCCAGGCCGATAGGTGCGGCTACGCTATGGCTGAAACAAAACATTTAAGTGAGTTATGTATGTTGGACGAGCATCATAGAGGGACAATTACGTTTTGTAATGCTACAATTACGCTGTTTGCTTCTTTTTCTAACAAATTATAATTGCTAGAAAGTTTTAATTATTAATCGCGACCAAAGTGATCTGTATCTTGTGACTGAATGGGCATGTTTAATGGCGCATCAGCATCACTGTGTTGACTGTGTCATGTCATCTATAGCATTCACATAATATGTCCTTATAACCAAAATCGATATGCTCGAGTTTAGTGCCTATTAGTTAGGCCATATTACTTCTTAGTTATAATTAAGTAGATATTTTATTGAAATTTTACAAGATTTAAAGAAACAAATCGAGAGTCGGTCGCTCGGCCATTTTTTATAATTTTTCTATTTAGATATTACATTACATAATTCGAATGTCAATAAACTACCTAGTACCCACTATTAGTAGCCCAGCCCGCCGTAGCCCAGCCCGCCGTACAGAAGTATAGCCATCTTACACTGATCTAACTAACCTGATGAGGGGAGCATGCGCGATGGGTGCGGCGATGGGAGCGGCGAGATGCGCGCCGTACAAGCCGTGCCCGCCGTACAGCCCCAACCCGTGCCCCAGCCCGCCGCCGTAGTATCCATGCGCTAGCCCGCCGTAGCCAAGACCGCCGTAGCCCAGCCCGCCGTAGCCAAGCCCGCCGTAACCGAGCCCTAGCACGCCGCGCTTCTCGTTCTTCTTCTCTTCTGCGCCGTAGACGGCAACTGCAGCCAGCAGGAGAACGCACAGCTGGGGGAAAAGAGTTTTTAAGAAAGAAAAGTAACGAACGTTTGATATTATACACCGGGAAATTTTAGTGGTTGTTGTGAAAATGTAATGGCTCGATGAAAAATTATATGGCGTTTAAAAGGTTACGCTAAGTATCTACGTTCTAGTAATCTAAATAGTCATTATAACTACATATGCAGTCAGAAAAGAATAATACCTACTTACTTATATTTTCATTCACGATTTTATCAATGGTGGTTGTTGAACTTTAAATAATAATTTATATATATTCCCAGAAACAAAGCCAAGATCGCAACAAGAGAGGCAACATGCAAAATCGTGACCGCGTGTCGCAAGCAACGCGAGTGGGAGGTCCCGGGTTCAATCCGCGCGGTCATTTATCGGCTGTTTTGATTGCGAGAGAACGGAAATCAATACAATTACTGAACTCCTATATAGGGTTACCTAAGTACCGTAAAACGAGGTGAGTAGGTTACGCGGGGAGAAGTGGGCTATGAATGGGGAGAGAAGGTTTGAGAGGGGGTGAGAAGGGATTTTAAGGCTACTGCTACAAAAATAATGTATTCCAATTTAAAATGGAGCTATAGTAATACGCATAATAAAAAAAATCGATCCAACAATCTTCCAAAATCACCTTTGTATGAAAACCCCTCTCACCCCAAATACGAGTCACTACGGGGTGGGGTGGGTTTTCCTCTTTATCATCAAAGTTATGAAATGGAACTACCCAAAATAAAATAAAAACTAAAATACAAATGTCCGGAACACTTATTATATACACCATTCAGTTTTAATATGTAAAAATAAAATGTTATCGAGGTTTGAATTTCAGTTTTGACCCTACTCACCCCATTTTACGGTAATCATACGCATTTTGTGAAATATTCCGATTATTTGCAAAAAAATACTTTTTTATTTTTTATCCTACATATTAGGGAAATTGCATTTTTATTTTAAATGCATCCTGTATGCAACCCTAGTTAGGGTCCCGTACCCAAAACTAAAAACGGGACCCTATTACTAAGACTCCACTGTCCGTCCGTCTGTCTGTGTGTCTGTCACCAGGCTGTATCTCATGAACCGTGATAGTTGAAATTTTCACAGATGTTATAGGTATTTCTGTTGCCGCTATGACAACAAATACTAAAAAGTACGGAACCCTCGGTGGGCGATTCCGACTCGCACTTGTCCGGTTTATTTTATTTTATTATATCTACTAAAATCGATTCGAGGCTGGGTGGATGATGCGAGTTCTGAAATCTGAAGACACGTACGGCACACTGGTTCGATCCCAGCCTCGGGCACTGTACGTCTTGGTCACTTTTTTCGGACATGAGATTTATTTCAGATTTTATAGAGTTAAACCAAGAAAAGTCTGCAGCGATTTTGTTAACTGACGCAGTGCAAGTGTTATTTTAAACGACAATTCTAATTTAGAAAATATGACTTATAAATAACACTTGCACTGCGTGGGCTATCAAAATCACTGCAGACTTTTACTATTTATTCAGTTTTTACTTTTAAATAACACAAATAAAAATGTTTATTTTTAAATTAATCTCTTCTGTTCCATAGTTAACAACTACTTTAATTATATTTCTTATCTTTAATTGCCTATTTAAGTCTAGATACTTTCTAGGGTTGAGGCTATTTATTACCTACTGTTATTAGATTAATTTTAACTCGAAATATATAGTTAGTCTAGTTTATCCGTGTTCTTGGGATTAGGTCACGTTTACACTAATTATTCAGTTATAATTAATTACTTTGAAGGTTATGTTTCAGGTTTTTTTTTACCAAACGTCATTCAGCTAACCCAATTATTTTAGGGCTAGTTAAGCCTAAGTCTAGAATCTAGGACTTACGATAGCCTTCATGTTGTCGTGTTCGGTGGAGCACTGGCCAGGTTGGGAGGCGGGCGCTTTTATACGAGTAGCCCCTCTAGGTCTCTAGGCAGCCTAGGCGGTCTAGTACTTAGGGCGCGAGTACTGTCGGGGAGAGAAGTGGTATGCCTCATAAGGGAATTTTGTATTTATTTAGTGATTAGAACGGATCTAATGCGATGTAAATCAGTATTTTTACCTTAAATATGCACGTATTATTAAAGAAGTGTACAAAACGCGAAAGTTTAAAGAGGTATTAAGCGATACAGAATTTAATTTCGTATCAGCACTTATTGTGTACCTGGGTATAAAGGGGCCCACTGACCGTATCGGCCTGTCAGTTGTTCGGAAGTGTCAAAATTTTGTTCTAACTGACAGGCCGATACCGCCCGGCGGACTGTTAATCAGTGGGCCCCTTTAATCATACTTTGATTTAAATCAAAAATCATTTGAAAATGGCAAGTGAATGATGATCTATTTTAAGAAGGCCTTATAGTAGTAGGGCTTACGGCGATATTTACATCGAAAGCTGCATTTTTGGCAGAAAGCAAGCCGCTTTGCCCAGTGATACTAGGGACCAATCTGAATGATTTCATCCGAGGAAACACAAATTTCATTCACTAGAATTCAAGATGGCGGACCTTTTTCAAAATGGCGGCTGCAATATTTAATAAAATTATAGACACAAAACGGCTGCACCGATTTTAGTGATTGATATATCGATCAATTCGTATTGACACTTGTAATCGAATAAAAAATATGGCATTTAAGAAATTAAAGATGGCGGCCGAATATTAAGAAAATTGTGTTTTTTTTTCTTTAATTTTTTTCCTTCTAATGAAAATAACAACTAAATATTCTATAATATGATCACATATTCTTTCATTTAAATGAAACCTGATAATATTATCTGCAAAATAAAAAAATAATCTTAACAATCCGGTGAGTAGTTTTTGAACTATACGCATTTCAAAAAGCGCGTAACTGCCGTTCGAAACGGCCCGCTCGCGCGGCTCGCGTCAAAACTGAGAACTTTGATGATTTAAAGGTAAAAAAAGAACTGAAAACATATTTACTTTATTTATTGAGCTATAAATAAATGAATAAATTGTATTTCTGCTTATTATTTGTGACCATCACGGGAAAAGGTATAGCGCCTGGCGCTTACGTCGCTTAGCACCGCAATAGTATTGGAGCGGCGTTAATAATAGCGTAAGCGCCATCCGCCCTAAGGTACCTCTATACCAGTGGGTTCAAATTTATTCCTCTCTATCATCTTTGCTCGATGTGGTTGAACCAAAAGAAAAGAAAATTCATATGAAATCAGAACAAAATATACCTAATATAATAATAATTAAAATAAATATATAGAGATGAACTACGCCAAACTGTCCCGCCCCTCCAATAGGTACTATTTCAATGTGTTTAGTATTGAAATAGTAATGGAGGGCGGGACAGTTTGGCTTGGTTTATCTATAAGTACCTTTTGTTTTTGCAAGTGCTGCATTGCACTGTGCAGGGTAGACCCACCCTCCGACACGTGCAGCGCATTGTTTCGCAGCCTATTTTACAGCCGCAATGGTACAGTTATGATAATTCACGCCACATCGCCCTAGCATCAGACCATTGCGATTTCCAACTGCCATTAGATGACTTCCAACCCCAAGAGGATGGCAATGGCACAGAGGCATCATCAAGAATAAGGGCATATCACCCCATAAGTGGCCTGCTTGATATGTGAGACGGAGCGCGTGTTTATGTAATGCTGCCGATGTTGGTGGGATGCTGGTTACCAATTTATTTTTAGTAGCAAATAGCTCCTTGCGTACCAAGTTGTCCGACGAATGTGATATTTGTGGGTCATATAAGTAGCAGGTGAAATTTTCCCGCACAGCCATGATTTCTTCAGGAAGGCTTTGTAATGGCTGCGATATTTCTTTCAAAGTTGGTGTAACTTCAGGGTGTAACAACCACGTTTTATAGCAAGACTTCTTTCCTTTTGTATGGAAGTAAGAAGTAGTGTCACACCCTGTAGAGGCGTTCACGCCACGAAGAGCGGTTGATCTGTCAGGACCCAAAGTATTTGCTATTTATGAACATCGATATAACGGCGTTTATTTGCAGTCCCAGTTAGTAGCCATAACTCTTGCAGGCCACTATCAATTGAAGATTGATGATATGATATGATATCAGTAACACCAAAACATCTGTATCGGAAGATCTAATCAAAATACGCCTAATTCCCTGTTCTGCCTGATCTTTTGCGTGAAGTACGATGCGGCCATCAGCTTCTTCCGCATGTGTTCCTATTCATAAGATCTCTACAGGGTGTGACACTACTTCTTACTTCCATACAAAAGGAAATAAGTCTTGCTTCAAAACGTGGTTGTCACACCCTGAAGTTACACCAGCTTTGAAACAAATATCGCAGCCATTACAAAGCCTTCCTGAAGAAATCATGGCTATGCCGGAAAAGTTCACCTGCTACCTATATGACCCACAAATAGCACAATCGTCGGACAACTTGGTACGCAAGGAGCTATTTGCTACTAAAAAGAAATTGGTAACCAGCATCCCACCAACATCGGGGAGCATTACATAAACACGCGCTCCGTCTCAAATATCAAGCAGGCCAGTTATGGGGTGATATGCCCTTATTGTTGATGATGCCTCTGTGCCATTGCCATCCTCTTGGGGTTGGAAGTCATCTAATGGCAGTTGGGAACCGCAATGGTCTGATGCCAGGGAGATGGCGTGAATTATCATACCTGGACCATTGCGGCTGTGAAAAAGGCTTCGAAACAATGCGCTGCACGTGTCGGAGAGTGGGTCTACCCTGTACAGTGCAATGCAGCACTTGCAAAGGCAACTGCAAAAACGAAAGGTACTTATAGATAAACCACGCCAAACTGTCCCGCCCCTCCATTACTATTTCAATACTACACACATTGAAATAGTAATGGAAGTTAGTTTGGCGTAGTTCATCTCTATATATTTAATTTAATTATATTAGGTATATTTTGTTCTGATTTCATATGAATTTTCTTTTCTTTCAGTTCATCCACATCGGACGAAGATGATAAAGAGGAATAAATTTGAACCCACGGGTATAGCTATAAGGTACCTTAGGGCGGATGGCGCTTACGCTATTATTAACGCCGCTCCAATACTATTGCGGTGCTAAGCGACGTAAGCGCCAGCCGCCATAACTTTTCCCGTGATGGTCACAAATAATAAGCAGAAATACAATTTATTTATTTATTTATAGCTCAATAAATAAAGTAAATATGTTTTCAGTTCCTTTTTTACCTTTAAATCATCAAAATTCTCAGTTTTGACGCGAGCCGCGCGAGCGGGCCGTTTCGGACGGCAGTTACGCGCTTTTTGAAATGCGTATAGTTCAAAAACTACTCAACGGATTGTTAAGATTATTTTTTTAATTTGCAGATAATATTATCAGGTTTCATTTAAATGAAAGAATATGTGATAATATTATAGAATATTTAGTTGTTATTTTCATTAGAAGGAAAAAAATTAAAGAAAAAAAACACAATTTTCTTAATATTCGGCCGCCATCTTTAATTTCTTAAACGCCATATTTTTTATTCGATTACAAGTGTCAATACGAATTGATCGATATATCAATCATTAAAATCGGTGCAGCCGTTTTGTGTCTATAATTTTTTTAAATATTGCAGCCGCCATTTTGGAAAAGGTCCGCCATCTTGAATTCTAGTGAATGAAATTTGTGTTTCCTCGGATGAAATCATTCAGATTGGTCCCTAGTATCACTGGGCAAAGCGGCTTGCTTTCTGCCAAAAATGCAGTTTCTTTTCGCTAAGCTCTATCACTATTAGGGCCTTAAACCTTATGGGTCACTATTCACATTCACATAGTGATGCGTAATTTAATAAAAATTGCGTAATTTAATTTAATAATCTGGCTCCTTCGCTCTCCCTATCTACTCTAAACTAAGTAAGAATAAGCTGAGCAGTTGCAAAAAGTTTTATGATAAGATAGGTACCTACATATTTATTGCTTTGTAAAAATATTACTGGGCAAAAAATATACAAGGAATATAAAAGAAACTACGAACGTATGATACCATTTATATCATAAGACGCAGTAATCTCATCCCCTACAATTTTTCCGTGCCTGGACTTCGTGTGAGGAACTATGAGCCGCGATTCGCGGACATAAAACATACAATTATAGATTCTGCTCATTATAGGATGCTATAGGAACTGCCGCATACGAAAGCATTTTTGCCCAAGCGAAAATGGGGACGCTTCGCGCTCGCTCGGTTAATTATTTAAGAGCCAACGGGAGTGGTCATTTCTCCATACAAACGTACTCCTCGTTTTCCTCCGTGGTTTTTGAAGCTAGAGCAATGATTTTTTCAACACAGATTAATATTGTCAATATCTGTGTCGGACCGTTTTGCTTTTCTTGATATTTTTGTTTTTTAAGGCGCTAGAGCCCTTCAAAAATGGCCAAAATGGCCTAATTGACTATGCCGCAATGAGAGGCGTGGCATTCAAAACTGATATCAATTAGCCAAAAAAGCAAAACGGTCCGACACAGATAATTTCATAATCATTTAGATTTCCAAATTTGGTTATGATTGGTTAAGTTTTGGAGGAGGAAACAGAGGAGTACGAAACCTCGATTTTTGAGATTTTTACGCAGGATTTTTCGCCTTGTCCTTATTGCACTACTTTTAGGTGCCGCTTCCGTTAGCGAGACGGGTATATTTACCTAAAATATTTAAAACTCAGCTCCTGTTTCGTCTTAACTAGTATAACTAACACTTTTCTCTCCGCCTGTACTTCGTGAGATGAATCATGGGCGAGATACAGCAAGCATGTATTGTTCGTACACTTGCTGATAAATTAATTAATGTTTATGAGAACTACGGTTTTGTAATTGTTGGTGAGGTGCGTTCAAAATGAGATCCTGGCTATCAAGGTCGTTCTTGGTTTGGACTGACTCTAAAATGATACAAAATTACTAAAATTAGTGATGCAGAATTGGCCAATTTTTGGGAATCGCAATTCAATTCAATTTATTTATTCGTATGACATCAGTGGCCCATAATGGTTAGTAACATTTAAGGATGACTCACGTTAGACCGGGCCGTGTCCGGGCCGGAGCTTCCGGAGCTTACTTTTCTATGACAGACAGGCGATCACGTGATGCTTTCCATAGAAAACGATGCTCCGGAAGCTCCGGCCCGGACACGGCCCGGTCTAATGTGAGTCATCCTTTATGTTTGTATTTGTGAGTTCCATTACCATATGAGTAATAAAAAATAGAAATTCATGTTTCATATATTATGTACTTATTATTTATAAGTGGGTACATACATATATGGAACATTGCAAATGGATATTCACGGAAAAAATATTAACATGGTTATACACGATGATTTTTAATCGGTGATCGGGAACCAATTTTTCTAATTCAGTCAGCGATGGCGAGCACATTTAACTATGAAACCAACCGCGAAATCGCGAAAAAAAAATTAACTCTCTCATAGAAAATATCAACATCGGACCAACCCAAATGTATGAAACAGGCAAATTTTTTTTGTGATTTCGAGGTGGCTTCCATAGTTAAATGTGATAGCCATCGATGACTGAATTAGAAAAATCGGTTCCTGATCACCGATTACATTTCTTAGTGTATATATGTATAACTTTAATTTGGTTCCCATTTTTGGATTGTCGTAATAAATCATACCTAGGTACTTCGTACTTTATTGCATGGGGTATTTCGTTGGACTTATCCCCTCAGTCAACTTATTAAGGGTAATTATTAGGTACCTACCTACCTATAGTTTCTAACAGCAAAAACATTTCCTACTCTCGAAAAATCATTTTAATAAATATATCTCTTTATTAATACTATAATTAAAAGCAACTCGATTTATTTATTTACCCGTACTACGGTTAAATAAATGCACAAGAACTCAAAAAAATATAATAAGTTTTGTATGTAAAACTTCTACTCGCTGCAATTTCTTTGTATGTAGCAACTATAACTAGTACCTACTAGGGCTCGCGGTCGTATCCGGGTTTCGGGTACCCGTTGCCGGGGCCCCGTTCTCGTGCTACACGAAACCGGATTTGTGGCCCGTTCGGAACGGGTAATTAGGATCCGTGTAATTAAGATCCGTGTACCCGTGTTACCCATGTGTCCGGATCCACGAATACAAGGGTCCGGCCCGTTTTCGACGTATAGTGGCGATCGGACGCGTTCTTTATAAGAGCGAAGAATGAAAAGTTTATAACGAACAATAATACATTACCAATAACAAAACAGAACAACAACAACTAGATCCGGAGCCGAACGCAAATCCGGATCCGAACGCACTACACGGGCACGGATTTTGACGGGTTCGTGTAATTCGGAGGCTTAGCACCGCCGAGGCTAAGAACACGAATGCACGGGTTGGCGTGTAGCACGGATATCGGGAGCCCTAGTACCTACTACACATAAGTTAATATTACATGAATGTTCATAAAGCAAATTTCATTTTATTTCCAAATAAGAGCGTACCTAACTTCGATTGTATGGCGGCGGCTGGGTTCGTGTGACTCTTAATGACCAGTGGTATTTCTCAACACAAAACCTTCAGGACGATGATTTGTCAGAGCTATTACCCAGGCATGTGGTCCTAATCAAACGGAATCAACACCATGCCCATAGCCGTTCATATCTAGGCCGAATAAGCGAATATCCCTAGTGCACCTAGGTATAGGTATGCCTAGTCTACATTAGGTCCGTCATAATAACACGTTGCTGCAGATAATTGAGGCACAGAACGTTCATTCTAGATTCTAAAATTGAGGTTACTGCGTTATGATATAAATTTAAACTTTTCGTTACAATAACTTCTTATTTCATGCTTTATGGCTTCATGACTTTTCAATCCTATTTTTATAATATTTTTTAAATAATAAGTTAACGTAGAGTCAGCAGGCTTAGCTGTTATTATATCCGTCATAATTTCCTAGAAGTTCGACGTTTAAAATAACAGTTGCACACTGTGCTATCAAATCAAAAACGCTGCAGAGTTAGCTTAGCCTGACTCTAGTTTAATTAGTTTAAAATGACGTTGGGATTTTTAAAGTTCGAATATCGTTCCTAAATGATTTACTTCTTTCTGTTTTATGTATTTATTTCAAACTAGCTGTGCCCGCGGCTCCGCCCGCGTGGAATTCGGTCTGTGTCAGTAAGCGGCTAATTTCTAATCCTAATTTCTCTCCCTCTCCCCTGGAGGCGGAACTTGAAGTAAAGTTGACAGATGGATATGCTAGAGGACTGTAGTCCAGATAAAATATTTTACAATTAGGTACCACTAAATAAAACCACACTCCAAAGTCAATAGTTTTTTCGCCCTTATTCAAATTTTACACGTGATTTGAACGACAGAGTAGGTAGTAGGTATATATCGGACGATACAGTAAGCCGTAAGGTATACGTACACGCGCGCGAGCGAAAGTGAAGCGGCCTGCCTGTGGCTAGACCGCCACTCACCGTGGTCTTCTTCAGACTCCTGAGGCTCCTGAGGAAGACACGTGCCCCTTGTAACCTCAATGCGTTGCGAGACTTTCGGGAATGATTCGATTGTTTTCGGGAATGCATGGTAATGCGTATACAATGCGAGTCCCAAATCATTTGACTCCGCAAACGACCAGTGCCGGATTAAGATATTTTGATGCCCTAAGCATTTCTAGAACATGGTGCCCCCTCTCCCTAGGGTCATCAAGATTACATTGAATTTTGTTGGTAAATTGAGTGACGTTCATTGCCGCATTACAGCTGAGAATGGAAATTAATCACATCATTTTATCACGACAATTGACAGTGCCGCAGCAGTAACGTTGCAACAGAGTACCTAATGCTGCTACAGTCGCCACCCGAATGTCACCTTTATCACATCTTAGAATGTCATTGAAAACGCGAGCGAAGCAAGCGCGAAAATTTTTCGATATAAAAACGCAATTTTATAGACAGTTGTACATTTTTACTTTTAGTATGGATATCAGTCACATCATTTTATCACGAAAATTGACAGTACTGCAGCAATAACGTTGCAACAGAGTAATACTGCTGCAGTCGCCATAGCTTAGAAAGTGATTGAAAACGCGAGCGAAGCGAGCGCGAAAATTTTTCGATATAAAAACGCAATTTGATAGACAGAGTTGTACATTTTTACTTTTAGTATGGAAATCAGTCACATCATTTTATCACGAAAATTGACAGTGCTGCAGCAGTAACGTTGCAACAGAGTAATGCTGCTGCAGTCGCCATATCTTAGAAAGTTATTGAAAATGCGAGCGAAGCGAGCGCGAAAATTTTTCGATATAAAAACGCAATTTTAAAAGACAGTTGTACATTTTTACTTTTAGTATGGAAATCAGTCACATCATTTTATCACGAAAATTGACAGTGCTACAGCAATAACGTTGCAACAGAGTAATGCTGCTGCAGTCGCCATATCTTAGAAAGTTATTGAAAATGCGAGCGAAGCGAGCGCGAAAATTTTTCGATATAAAAACGCAATTTGATAGACAGTTGTACATTTTTACTTTTAGTATGGAAATCAGTCACATCATTTTATTCGGAAATTGACAGTGCTGCAGCAGTAAAGTTGCAACAGAGTAATGCTGCTGCGTTCGCCATATATTAGAAAGTGATTAAAAACGCGAGCGAAGCGAGCGCGAAAACTTTTCGATATAAAAACGCAATTTGATAGACAGGTGTACATTTTTACTTTTAGTATGGAAATCAGTCACATCATTTTATCACGAAAATTGACAGTGCTACAGCAATAACGTTGCAACAGAGTAATGCTGCTGCAGTCGCCATATCTTAGAAAGTTATTGAAAATGCGAGCGAAGCGAGCGCGAAAATTTTTGGATATAAAAACGCAATTTGATAGACAGTTGTACATTTTTACTTTTAGTATGGAAATCAGTCACATCATTTTATCACGAAAATTGACAGTGCTGCAGCAGCAACGTTGCAACAGAGTAATGCTGCTGCAGTCGCCATATCTTAGAAAGTTATTGAAACGCGAGCGAAGCGAGCGCGAAAATTTTTCGATATAAAAACGCAATTTGATAGACAGTTGTACATTTTTACTTTTAGTATGGAAATCAGTCACATCATTTTATCACGAAAATTGACAGTGCTGCAGCAGTAACGTTGCAACAGAGTAATGCTGCTGCAGTCGCCATATATTAGAAAGTGATTAAAACTGCGAGCGAAGCGAGCGCGAAAATTTTTCGATATAAAAACGCAATTTGACAGACAGTTGTACATTTTTACTTTTAGTATGGAAATCAGTCACATCATTTTATCACGAAAATTGACAGTGCTACAGCAATAACGTTGCAACAGAGTAATGCTGCTGCAGTCGCCATATCTTAGAAAGTTATTGAAAATGCGAGCGAAGCGAGCGCGAAAATTTTTCGATATAAAAACGCAATTTGATAGACAGTTGTACATTTTTACTTTTAGTATGGAAATCAGTCACATCATTTTATTCGGAAATTGACAGTGCTGCAGCAGTAACGTTGCAACAGAGTAATGCTGCTGCAGTCGCCATATATTAGAAAGTGATTAAAAACGCGAGCGAAGCGAGCGCGAAAACTTTTCGATATAAAAACGCAATTTGATAGACAGTTGTACATTTTTACTTTTAGTATGGAAATCAGTCACATCATTTTATCACGAAAATTGACAGTGCTACAGCAGTAACGTTGCCACAGAGTAATGCTGCTGCAGTCGTCATATCTTAGAAAGTAATAGAAAACGCGAGCGAAGCGAGCGCGAAAATTTTTCGATATAAAAACCCAATTTGATAGGCAGTTAGACAGTTGTACATTTTTACTTTTAGTATGGTAGTCAGTCACATCATTTTATCACGAAAATTGACAGTGCTGCAGCAGCAACGTTGCAACAGAGTAATGCTGCTGCAGTCGCCATATCTTAGAAAGTTATTGAAAATGCGAGCGAAGCGAGCGCGAACATTTTTCGATATATTATTAATTTATTAAATCAACATAATTATTCAATTATTTTTGTTGATATCCGTGTCTTCTAAACTTAGAGTTAATTTGGCAAAATCTTTCGTCGGTGGCTTATTCATGTCACAACGTATTAAATTCAGCTCCATCTGTTAGTTTACCAGGGTACTCAATAGTGGTAGCACATATGTGAAAAAAGTTTGCCCCTCCTTCCTTAGTAGCGCCATAAGATTCAGGGGCAAACTTAAGTCAATCGAGTGTTATGGCTACCCCCCCTTTAAGGGGTTGAATTTTTATAGCCTATAACCTGGCCGGGGATTTTCTCGACAGATTAGTAAAGTTTTCATCAAAATCCGTCCAGCCGTTTTCACGTGATGCGCGTTCAAATAAACAGACAAACAGATAAACAGATAAACAGACAAACAGACAAAAATTCTAAAAACTTTTGGAACGTGTTCTGTTATCGATTCTAAGTATCCCCAGCCAACTTTTTTTCAAATATCTTCCATGTACAGACTTTCGACCGTCTTCAGCTTTATTATATGTATAGATAGATTAATTCTCTATTTTTTGCGGGCATGATGACAAAATAGAAAGAAAGGCCGTTTTACAAGAGGCAAAATAATTGAATTAGGTACAATAGGCGATGGCAAAAGGCTTTCCACCAAGCGAGCCATATGCTTTTTTGGCACCGGGACCGGTGTAGTATAAAAATGGACTCTCTGTCCAACTAGTCTGGGTATTTGGCCAAGATCGACGACGCAAGCGCATTCGGTATTATACACGAAATGTGAGCAGTACGGTTACCATCAGTTTGTCACTGACATAAACGCCGTCGAGAACGTAATTTAGGGGAGAGGGGGGCAGCCTGGTACACTTTTTACATTAATTGTCATAGTTCAAAATATTACTTATTGAAACCAGTTTTAAGCCTCTACACAATAACCTACGTTATTAACCTATGTAATTACTGTATTTGCACATATATAATGCTAAAGATAATAGTACAAATTAGATTTTTACAACTCAAGGAATAATGTTCGATACTGCCCCAAGAGTGGGTAGCTTTGAACTTACATGGGGCAGATTTGAAAAATGGGCTGTAAGGGCAATAATATCGAGATATACGCGTTTTTTTTATCGGTACTTGGCACAATTTGTCACTAGAAATAATCGTGTTAACAGTTTACTCGTATAATTTGCAGTTACAACAGAGATGGGGTAGTTTTGTACATTCATGTTTTTTGGAGTGTTCATAGGTGCCTCAGTGGGGGTACATTTGAAAAGTATTGAAATCTTACTAAAGCTACCCCCTTGAGGCAGTTTTGCACATACCATTTTTCAAAACTACCCCAATAATGTTTTAACAGCGGATTATATGAGTATTTATTATATTTTGGTTCTATGTGATGTGATTCTCTTTATTTTTATAATTCCTTACCATTTTTACCTGTTAACAAATAAATCATATTATATTAAACATGACTAAACGTAATAATTACTGAACCACTTAGTTCATGGAATTTAGGTAAATGCATTATTAGCATTTACTAAAATAACTAAAATATTATTACGGTTTCAATTTACATACCAAATGCCAGTCAATATCGGGGCAGTTATGAACATTTCTTATAGCCGGGGTAGTTTTGAACAGACTGCTGATCAAAACTGCCTCCTATTTATTTTTCATAACTACCCCAACACCTACTTAAAAAAATAAACGTCGTTATTTTGTAGAAACATTGCAAATTTTGATTATTCATCCTTCGTCACTAAACATAATAGATTGTTCTATCTAATAAATTAGGTTTCACTAACCACTTCCTTCAAATACAGCCTGAGAAACCTTACAAATCTGCACAAATACCGCTAACGGGTAGCATCGAAAACAAAATAAGCTACTGGTTCGTTCATGTTCTGTCAAACTTCAAAAATGTCAGGTGACAGTTGTGTGGGTCGATGTTGCAAGCCCAAAATATGGATTTGTATCACTATCGCATCAAAAATACATTTTAAAACGCATTTGTTCTAAGCTGCCTCCAGTGATAGCTGCCCCCTTCTCCCCTACTTTCTATACGTCCCGTTTGCACTAATATGCGAGTGCGAGCGAGATGTATAGAAAGTAAATTACGTTCTCGACGGCGTTTATGTCAGTGACAAACTGATGGTAACCGTACAGTACGGTGTTCGTTCCAAGTTTTGTAACTCGCCGTGGCGTGGTCTTTATTGTATAGTCTTACTCGCGTCAACGTGTGCCTCGTATTGATCGGTAAATCACGATTGGACTGGGTTAGGTACTGGGCCCGTTTCAATTTCCGTAGTCTAGCCAGTGTGACCGCGCCCTAAGATCGCCTGGGAGATTTCCAAATATTCTAGTTAGACCAAAGAGAAGTCTGCAACGATTTTGATAGCACACGCAGTGCAAGTGTTATTTTAAACGTCAAACTTCTATGAAATTATGACGTATAAATAACACTTGCACTGAGTGCAATGTGCTATCAAATATAAATAATCGCTGCAGACTTCTCTTGGTCTAGCTCTATTACCTACTAGTGGCTCTGTGAGTGAAGTGTAGAGCAGAGCTCACGAACTCAATGAACATTTTCCAAAAACTGTATGAGATTGTATGCAATCGCTTTAAATCTAATGTTAATAAATAAATTAAATAATGTAATTTTCACTCAGTAGATAGCTACGATTACAATTACAGACCTTTATGTTCTACATATCCCTAATATAATAACGTCATATTTTACTAAACGGACTTGAACACATAACACTGCCTTTTATTTGTAAGGGCTTGGTCACTTTAGCACGTGTGTCCTAAATAAGGCTAACGCGGATATTAACTATAAAACTAAACTTAATTTCACATTTCAGCCTTAGGATCTAAGACTTACGGTTCAAATTCGAGCAGCTGCGGACATATAACTACGCTATTTTACTTGTATGTGTACAAATTGTACAATGTACTGGACAGAGTGGACAGTACTGATATATGGCAAATAGGTATCCTAAATCTGACCAACTCGCAAATCTACAATGTCAGAAAAATTTTCATTCATAAAATCTGAACACGCACTCAACGCCTTGTCAATAGAGGCGTGTTCGGATGTTTATGAGCACCTTGGCCACTCCGATATATCTGATGGCGACTGTAGGTACAAGATCGCCTGTCAAATATCAAAAGGGCGACCAATATAGGAATAATGTCGAGTGTAATGAACAGGAAGTATTACATAACTAGAGTTTTTTTTTTTAACATCGTCCATGCTATAAAAATCGCTGCAAACTTAGTTTGGTCTAACTCTAGCAGCTAATGGCAGCTATTAGAAAACTCATTCAATTGCTTACCGTATTATCACGCGACTAGATTCCAAATTCAAACTGTTTTCCAATGCGCGGTTATGCTGTTATACATATATGCGCGGCGGACAGAAATCTTGTCGCTATTTATTTAAACTCATAGTCTAATAAAACATGGTCTTCCATTCCCAGAGTGACACGGGCCTACGTCACAACAACATGGCCGCTATATATAGCGCTATCGCATATTATCATATAGCGCTGTCGCATGATGACGTAGGCCCGTGTCAGTTAGGTGACCTAGAAAAGACGGGAATGGAGTACCAGGCGGAGTATATTATTATACCATGTTTAAACTGCGGCAGGTGACAGCCAAATTGCGGCTGTTTAGCAATTGATAAAACTTTAATGTAACTATTTGGACCATTTGTAGACATACATGTGGCCATGTGGCTATCTATCTAAAATGATTAACTTGGGCATTGGGCATTGAGTTGAAATTTACCGAATGACTTATAAAATTGGTCATTTACAATAATTACGTGATTAATACTCAGCCTTTTGGTTCTACTACTTAGGTACTACTTTGTAGCAAAGACACATATAAAGTGGGGCATTTTAGTTGTAGCCCCAGTTTCGATAGCTGCAGTAGAGATTAATTGTGCGTCCTAAGGGGTCATCCATTAATTACGTCACACGTTTAGGGGGAGGGAGGGGGTCAAGAAAATGTGACATATTGTGACATGGGGGAGGGGGGAGACACAAACTTTGTGACGTCACTTTAACTTCATCAGTAACCGAAATTTTTTTTTGAATTATTTTATTCGCTGTACATTTAAATAACAAGTTTTTAAAACGATAATCGTTTTTATTCTTTTAATTTTCTTTCCTAGGCAGTTTTGGGTTATAAAATTACTAATATTTATATCGTCAAAAATATTTTGATAAAATATTAATAATACTTAGGTACTTACTTAATTCGATTTGGCGATTTCGTAGAAAAAATGTGACGTCACACTAGGGGGGAGGGGTTTGCCAAATGTGACAAGGGGGGGGGGGGAGGGGTCAAAGAACCTAGAAATTCGTGTGACGTAATTAATGGATGACCCCTAAGATAAGTTCTTAGTAGCTATATGTTATTTAAAGTCAGCATAACAATAATTATGGAATGTCATTGGAAGGGAATGAAATTAAAAATACACAAGTGAATTGATTTTATTTATCAAATAAATAAATAGCTTAAAACTAAGTTAATCGTACGTGTAAATACAGTTAGGCAATATGTACGCAGTGACTTACTCAATGTATCACAAAAAAATCAATCAACTTATAATGCAAATAAATGCTAAAATTGCTAAACGTCTGGGCCATTCTACAGCGCGTTAACCGTTAATATACAGGATGGCCAAAAAATAAGTGCATTCCCGTTGCCATGGAGGTTTTGAGTTTTTTTTTTAAGTTTAAAAATTTTACGAAAATAAAATTTGGCTTTTTCATTTTGGCTGGTCCATTTTCTATGGGAGGGTAAAAATTTTTTCGCGATTTCGGGGTTGGTCCCATAGTAAAAGTTGCTCAGTATAATCCCAAAACCTCCCTGGCAACGGGAATGCACTTATTTTTTGGCCACCGTATGAGGGATTATATTGAAATTGTATTGAATATGTCTTATTTCCGCTTATGTTAAAATAGATTAGATTTCCAATGTTAGCAAACCACCTACCTATAGATACAGAAAGCAAATCGACAAGAGTAGAAGAATGGAGATACCTATAGTATCAGGTTGACTGTTGACACTATAGTCGGACAGAGCTAACTTTACACAGACCGCCGTGCAGCGGTAGTTTGAGCGGAGTCTAATTGAGTCTGTGTCACAGAATAAATAATAGTACCTACTAGGTACAGAAGACTCACTCTCTAACAAAACGCGTCTGTTACGATCAGGACAGATATGGCCGCTAGGTGGCGACAGCGCCACGCGCGACTTATGGCTAGCCACCAAAATTGGTGTGGAACGGATGTACTTTTAGCTACCTGTAGCAAAGCGACTAAATCGCGGAGTGAGCTACTCCTGTCTATGTCCAAAGACCGCTGTAAGATCATTTTAGCGCTAAATTAAGGCCCTAATTGTGACAGTATGGCTACCGGAAATGGTCCAGTGGACGGTCCAAAGGCGGCTGCAATCCTAATGGGATGTGATTATGGAATCTCTGTGGTTCATCCCCCTCTTCACTCCGACCCTCCAACTGTTGTGGAGCCCCATATTCTTGGTGTGGCTGCTCCTGTGTGTGAGAAAAGTCCTGGCCATGCTGTGAGAAATCGTGACCATGTTGTGAGAAGTCCTGCCCTTGTGAAAAGTCGTGGCCATTTTGTGAGAAGTCCTGCCCTTGTGAAAAATCGTGGCCATGTTGTGAGAAGTCCTGCCCTTGTGAAAAGTCGTGGCCATGTTGTGAAAAGTCATGACCATGCTGTGAAAAGTCATGACCATGTTGTGAAATGTCCTGCCCTTGTGAGAAATCGTGGCCTTGTGAAAAGTCATGGTTTTGCGGATATTCTGGCTGACCCAATTGGTGATTATGCAAGTTCTGCTCGTACTGCGCTTGTTCTATTTGTTGTTGGATATGATGTTGTAGCTGGTGCTGGTATTCATGGTATTGTTCCTCCCCAGTATGGTGCTCGAAGACTTGTTGACCTTGTTCTTGGGTGAAGTCGTGACCGAAGTGGGTTTCTTGAGTTGGAACGAGATCTTGATGGAAGTGGCCTTCTTGGTGAACATGGTTTACATCGTGACTGTGTGGAACTGGCGCCCAGCCGTTATGATCAACGTGGACTGTTGGTTGTGCTGCTTGAAGTACCGTAGGGTGCTGCTGTAAGACCGTAGGGTATTCATGGACACCTGGGTGTTCTTGGACCACTGTAGGGTGCGCATGTAATAACGTTGGCTGAGGAACAGCAGTCGGATGCAAGAACTGATGATGCTCAACAGCCACGGCAGGCGTAGGTTGCTCTACGACTCCGTGCGCGTGTGCTTGCGGCAAAACGTGGAAATGCGGCTCCTGTGGGCGCTCCAAAAAGACAGGGCCGGCTGCTGGAGCTACTGACGGTGCTAGATGTACCGCTGGAGCAGGTTGAGCGAAAGGCACTAAGGACTGGTGGAATGATAAAGGATATCTAGGGTATGTTGCGAAGTATGAAGTCTGAACTGCGTTACCAGGCCTAATTGCGTAAGAGTATTGTGGAGCATAAGGGTATAAGGGCGCCACTGGAGCTGGTTGAATCGGGACGGGAGCAGGAAGTGCGGGTTTAAAATGAACATGGTTCTGTGGCAGAAAGAATTGAGGAGTAGCAGGAATGATTGGGGCTACTGGAGGAGACGGCGCTGGAATGGGACGGGGAATAACAACTGACGGTTGAGGGATAGGGACAGGTAATGTAGGAATAACCGGAGCAGCTGGGACAGCATGAGCCGGTAGAATCGGCACCACAGGCCTCGGCGCAACGTGGTGATGATGATGATGGAAATGCTGATCTGGCCTCAACTTAGTATGCGGGAATTTGTGCGCGTATGAATGTGAATGTAAAGGTATTTTATGGCCAGCTTGAACAGGATAGTGATGGGTTAAAGGATGTTTTAAAGGCACTTTCACTGAATGCACAGAAGCTGTTGGTGGATACGAAACTACAATAGGTTTTAGAATAGAGTGGGTAACGTGAGGGATATCGTGGCCGTACTTATACGGGGGTGCGGCGGAGAAGACTCCACGTTTGTGATGCTTGATCTTGGCTGCGAGTTTCCCGAGGAGCTTGGCCTTTGTTCGGACACCGTCGCCCGCGGCGAGGACCACGCAAGCGCACAACACCGCGATCTGAAACACACGGGGTTTGTCACTATATGTTATCACTTATCACATTTGATCGACACACGACACAGCAACACCTCGCCTCAACACAAACTGATAGAACCACATTTACATCAGCACTAGGTGGAAAAGGCGCTTGCATCTTGCTTTCCCTTATCGCTGATTGCTCTCACCCCAGCAATACATGGCCGTATACGATGAAATATTTGTTTTAAGCCTCTTCCTTTAAGATTTATGATACACAAAAGTGATAGACCCATACAGCGATAAAAAAAAACCATGAAAGAAATGTCTGTACTTAAAAATACTCGGAAAATCAAAGAACTGTGCGAAGTCAAAGATGGTTCTTTGATGATGATTTGATTGACTTGAGATTGGCATTGGCATCTGAAAAGACTGGAACTGAGGCCGTTCCGTGATAGTTGAGTTCCCAGTGGCTGGTTTACAGTTGAATAAGACGAGGCGATGCTGGATAACTTATCTTAACACTTCACTTAAGATCATAACTTCACTTCACTGCACTCCTCAGATACTCACTACTGTAAACCTCATTGCGGCCGGTTGGCGCGAGAACCAATCGGGAACGGAGTGAGGTGGTCCCTCGCTACCCATACTTATAACTTAGAGAGCAACCCATTAGTATGTAGCCATCGTCCTGTTTTCACTCATACCGGAATCGTCCTTGCGTTGGACCATAGGCAAATGCATCTAAATTCTTCCGAATTTCTTGCTACTCTGATTTGAATCTTGTGTGGAAGGTAGAAGGTTAAATTTGGAAGGGGGATGGGCTAGTTAAAAACGTGCGCGTAGCTTGCTGCCGTCATTCTTGTAACATGAGTGCGTTGTGCATACTAATTTATCAAGAACGTAATCGGGAGAAAATTGTAACGCGGCAGGGCCGGACTTGGCTTGAACAGGAATTCAGTACCGCTTCGATACCTTAAGGCGGTCTAAACATTGGATGCGAATTCACATGTCGCTCGCTCTGGTGGGACATCGCTATATAATATAAGGTACACACTACACACATAACGTTGTCACGCTCATACGACGGGGCGGTGTGCGAATTCGCATCAATTCAGTGTGATAACCACGAAAGTTAATCTTGGACTTGAAGATATACCTAACGTTACTCACGCGGTAGTTCTTCCGCAAACTATATAGGTAGGTACCGAAAATATCAGGGACGGGTAAAGGTAGGTGGTAGGTATATCTAATACGTACCTACCTAATGCAAAAATGGATATTGATTGGATTCATGAATCTTGGACTTGAGGATATACGTGGCTTGAAAACTTGACTTGCTTAACAAACATAACGAAGAGGATAAATCGCCAAATGTGAGCTATGCGTCGTTGAAGAGTTCCGTTCTGATCATCATCAGCAGTTCCTCTTAAAACAAATGTCACTTTTTTGAAATTCACTATATGTACGCCTTTAAGATTTGAGGAGTCCCTCGATTCCTAATGGATCCCATCAACAGAACTGAGTTTTGACTAAATCGGTACCAATCTGTACGTTTAAATATACAATAAAAAAAAGAATTTTCAAAATCGGTACAGTAATGACGGAGATATGGAGTAACAAACATTAAAATAAACACTACATTATAATATTTATCATCGCTGATATAAAAAAAATCTAGTCCGCTCCAATCCGTGCCTGTCGCACATCGCAAATGCCGATCGCGTCCGCGGTTACCAAATAATACGGCGATCACTTTCCCGCTCTCACTGTTGCGGGACTACCTAAACTGCAGTGCTAATTCGTCTGCCTTGACTCATTGTGGGTGATACATGAGATAAACTTGGAAAACTTGGAATAGGCATAAATTTATTTATAGAATTGTGTAACGGAAAAACAAAACTGACAATAAATCGATTGATTATCCGGCTTGATTGATTAATAATAACGTATTTACTCATTATTTTGCTAAACAGTTGGATTAATTGCGTTTTCTCGTTAAACTGATAAGTTAGAGTTAGACCAAGCTAAGTTGACAGCGATTTTAATAGCCCAGACTGTGCAAGTGTTATTTTAAACGACAAACTTCTATGAAATTATTTGAAATAAATAAAATTAATGGACGTTTAAATAACACTTGCACAGTCTGGGCCATAAAATTCGCTGCCATGAATTTGGTTCCTATGCTGGTTCAAAAACCCTTGTGGCATTTTAAAGTAATTTGACCCATTTCAGAACGCATCGCAGTTAAATGTCACTTTGACAGTTTAGTTATGACATATTTCGCGCAATTTCATGTTTAGTTTACGCATTTAATTACATTACAGTACTTTCAGTGTTTGATTTTTTGTGATAAATAATTAAATAATGAATGAATACGGTGATGATAACGTTTGTAGAATATGCTTTCAACGTCAAGATACTATATTCTCGCTGTTCAGAAAGCAGAAGGGATCATGTCCTTATGATAAACTAGTTAAACACACAAAACTAAAAATCGCTTTAGACGACGGGGGACCGGCTTCTATTTGCCTACAGTGTCTCACAGATCTTGACACGACGATTAACTTTTTAAATAAATGTGAAAAATCTAATGAAATACTGGCCATTAGAAATTATGAGAAAAAAGAAGTTTCAAATTCGGAATGCGGCGTCCCGAACGACACCGTTTGTTTTTCTCAAGAGGAGAGCGTAGATTCAGAGTTGATTCAGCCAGTTAAGGGTAGTGTGAACAATCAGGGTGGAAAACACATAGAATTGGTAACAGAAAATGTTCAGTGTCCTCAATGTGGTTCTAAACGCCGTTGCAAACATTGGGCGCCGCCTGTGGCTCATACTTGCCAATACTGTAAAAAAGTGTTTACTAGAAAATTTAATTATACACTGCATGTGTAAGTGCCAAATTATTACTCTTTTGTTTAGCTCCTGATAAAAGTTCAATAAAACAAATCTAATTTCTTAAAGATTGTTTGCTAACTTGAAATAGAAAGGCAAACTTACTATTTCAAATTCGACTTTATTGCTGCATCTTTTTGAATTATTTGAACTTCTTACAGTGTATATGTATTTATTTATTTATAATTTTATGAATACTAGGTATTCATGAATACACTAGTGCTTTTTTGCATTAAAAGCTTCGTACTAGTACAATCATAAAAAGAAATCAGAGTAAGTAGTTAAAATTAGCTATATTTTAAATAGAAAGTGTAGAACTATAAGTCATCTCCAAAGAAATTATTGAGAAAATAAATCTTATTTTTACTCTACACTCTTAAGTTATTCTATTACTTTAAATTTTGAACCAAAGCTTCAACATTTCAGCAAAAGGCACCTAGGCGAGCGGGACTGGCCCTGCCCTATCTGCGGAGCCTTGCTGCTGACTCGCTGGCTAGCTACAAGACATTGTAGAAGACCCCGGAAAGCCTGCCCAGTGCCGGGCTGTGATAAAACATTCACAACAAATACTAACTTAGCGACCCATGTTAGGACTCATAGCGGTAAGTAAGGAATGCTTACCTGTGCTGTACTGAGCTGTGCTTGTTAAGACGAAAGTGGAGGACCCGCGCGAAATGGGTTTTCATACAAACATAGTCCTCATTGACTTTATCGAATTTTTAATTATTATAAGAATTGGGAGCATTAAAAAATTTGCACGAATCTTTTTTTGCTCTCAATTAACTTTTACATTAATCTAAAAATCGAATAGAATCAAACTTAGGTGCATAGCTATGGTTAATATACATCAAATTATGTAAGTTATATAAACAGAGAGGAAAATGGGCCCCCTTTCCTATTAAAGTCTGCAAAATACTAAAATGTTTCATAGACAAATCTACATAATCTGTCTGGTTCTGGTTTATTTTTGTGCTAAAATGACACTTAGATTGAACAGAATGGATGGTACAGTCACCTGCAATAACATGTTACATAATGAAGGCCGCAAAAATATCTGCCACAATCTTATTTATAGAGCCATAAGAGTGTATCACATGTTTTTGCGGCGTTTAACATATTATTGCAGGTGACTGTACCTAATTTTTTATGATGTGTAATTTATCACAAATTAAAAATAAATTATAGGATCAATTGTTGAAATTAGGGACAAGTTGGAGGGGAGGACTACTATTTAAGGCCTGCACTGTTCTGAAAATTACAATGGTGATAATAAATGTCATCATCATCATCATCATTTCAGCCTATATATATACGTCCCACTGCTGGGCACAGGCCTCCTCTCATGTGCGAGAGGGCTTGGGCTATAGTCCCCACGCTAGCCCAATGCGGATTGGGGACTTCACATACACCTTTGAATTTCTTCGCAGATGTATGCAGGTTTCCTCACGATGTTTTCCTTCACTGAAAAGCTAGTGGTAAACATCAAATGATATTTCGTACATAAGTTCCGAAAAACTCATTGGTACGAGCCAGGATTTGAACCCGCGACCTCCGGATTGAAAGTCGGACGTCATATCCACTCGGCCACCACCGCTCCTAATAATCCGATAATAAATGTAAATAACTTGAAATGATTACAGGTGAGCGTCCCCATGACTGCCCAGAGTGTGGCAAGAGCTTCTCATGTAAAAACACCCTTAATGACCACATCAGGATTCATACAGGTTAGTACTGGTACTTTAAACTAAGGTACTATCGCCTGCTATAATATGTTACTCTTCGAAGGCCGCAAAATTATGCGATGCGCTCATATGGCTCTACAAATAAGATCGTGTCAGATATTTTTGCTGCGTTCGTTGTGTAACATACTATTGCAGGTGACTGTACATTGGTAGACCTTATGCCTTTTGTAATAAGGTCCACCTATGTACAGTTAGGAGTGTTGGTAACATACTATTAGACTAAAAGTCTACTGCTGCAGACAGTTTGTAAGTTCGAATTTATGAAGATGTCTGAATTATCGAAAAAAAGCCCCTAAGTAACATTTGAACACCAGACTTCACCTTAATACTCAAGTCAAGTATTAAGATGTAGTCTATTTAACTTTATTTAAGCGTTAATACACGCAACGACATGACAATTCATCAAGGTGTCAATACGCCTTTGATACGCCTGATTAAAATAGTTGAGCAATGTCGTTGTAATTACTTTGGTGACACGAGGTTCATTATAGGCTCTAAAATCAGATAAAAGAAAGATAAATAAGAGAGAGAAAGAAAAATAGTTATGAAGAAGGAAAAATATGCAAATCTCTAACAACAGTTTGTGGCAAAAAAGCCAACGACACCAGGTGTTCCCAGGCGGTCACCCATCCAAGTACTGACCTCGCCCGACGTTGCTTAACTTCGGTGATCGGACGAGAACCGGTGTATTCAACGTGGTATGGACGTTGGCGAATGCTTTGCCGAAAAATGTTATCACTAATAACAGTATTGTGACGTCATTACATTGTAATCTTGGCATACACCTTGGTTACCTCTTGCTTGCGATTGAGAGATGGTTTTATATGAATATCTTATCAATTATCATGGTGTTGCAGGTGTCCATGGGTGACGGTTATCGCTTATCATAGGCGATTCGTCTGCTAATTTGCCTCCTATATCATGAAAAAAAGAAGTAACAACAGTGTATATAATGCACCTGCAGGATAGGTTTTTAAAAGGGGCGTTGAGGGGTGTTACCAGTCCCCGTGCTGCTGCTAACTCTAAATGATCTTATGAGACCTTTCCTAACTATTTAATTGACGATGATTGACATTAATTACAGGTTTTGGAAACAATGAGAACATCATAAATTATAAATGAGTATTTTGACAAAAAATTGTTTTTGATCATCCCCTTCGTTTCCTCTTTTATTCAGGATCAAAAACTAGCTAAAAAAATACAATTAGCTTGAGGCAAAAAGCCAACGACACGAGGTGTTCCCAGGCGGTCACCCATCCAAGTACTGACCTCGCCCGACGTTGCTTAACTTCGGTGATCGGACGAGAACCGGTGTATTCAACGTGGTATGGACGTTGGCGAATTGATGGGTGAAAAATATCATCATAATATAACACTTTGACGACATTACATTGTAAATTGATAAGGTAAAAAATCATAATGGAACCATTTGCAAACTACAAACAAGAGGTAACCAAAATAACAGCTATGAATGACATAACCAGATTAGATTATATTATTTATATTAAAGTCTACTGTTGCAGACAGTTTGTAGTTCGAATTTATGGAGATGTCTCAATTATCGAAAAAAGCCCTTAAGTAACATTTGAACACCAGACTACACCTTAATACTTAAGTCAAGTATTAAGATTTAAGATGTAGTCTATTTAACTTTATTTAAGGCGTAAATACAGTATACACGCAACGACATGAATTGACGCCTGATTAAAATAGTTGAGCTATGTTGTGGTAATTACTTTGGTGACACGAGGTTCATTATAGGCTCTAAAATCAGATAAAAGAAAGAGAAATAAGAGAGAGAAAGAAAAATAGTTATGGAGATGGAAAAATATAGAAATCTCTAACAGTTAGTTGTAGCTTTGGTTGTAGCAAAAAGCCAACGACACGAGGTGTTCCCAGGCGGTCACCCATCCAAGTACTGACCTCGCCCGACGTTGCTTAACTTCGGTGATCGGACGAGAACCGGTGTATTCAACGTGGTATGGACGTTGGCGAATGCTTAACCGAAAAATATTATCACTAATAACAGTATTGTGACACAATTAGTGATACATTGTAATCTTGGCATACAACATGAGTAACGGTAATCGCTTATCATAGGCGATTCGTCTGCTAGTTTGCCTCCTATATCATAAAAAAAAGATGAAGTGACATAACAGTGCATATAATGCACCTGCAGGATAGGTTTTTAAAAGAGGCGTTGAGGGGTGTTACCGGTCCCCGTGCTGCTGCTAACGCTAAACGGTCTCTTATAAGACCTTTCCTAACTATTTAATTGACGATGATTGACATTAATAACAGGTTTTGAAAACAATGAGAACATCATAAATTAGTATTTTGACAAAAAATTGTTTTTGATCATCCCAATCGATTCCGAGGATCAAAAACTAGCTAAAAATACAATTAGTTTGAGGCAAAAAGCCAACGACACGAGGTGTTCCCAGGCGGTCACCCATCCAAGTACTGACCTCGCCCGACGTTGCTTAACTTCGGTGATCGGACGAGAACCGGTGTATTCAACGTGGTATGGACGTTGGCGATTAGTCTGGTGAAAAATATCATCATAATATAACACTGGCGATTTTAAATTGTAAATTTTTGATAAGGTAAAATGAAACCAAACCAAACCAATCATAATCATAAGCGAGAACGGGTCTATAGCTGAGGTATTTAGGCAGCACTTTACAGTCAATTCGCCTTTAGGGCCATCGCAGACTTTTATGGCTGACTCTGGGACCTGTGGACGGGAGACGACCGCTCAATTTACAGCAAAGGATGTAAAAATGGCTTTAACTTCTATTTCAAGAGGGAAGTCGCCCGGCCACGACGGTCTCAGTGTTGAGCATCTACATCATGCCGGCCCGCACGTGAGTCGAGTGTTAGCAATGTTTTACTCGTTTTGTATAGGACACACTTACTCGCCGGCTGACATGATGAAAACTGTAGTGGTTCCTATAATAAAAAACAAAACAGGCGACGTGAGCGATAAGTGTAACTATAGGCCGATTTCGCTTGCCACCATAGTAGCCAAGGTGCTTGACGGTCTGCTCAATGGCCAACTAGACAGATGTTTAAAAATTCACGACAATCAATTTGGATTTAAACCAGGCCTGTCGACTGAATCCGCTATCTTGGCATTGAAACAGACCGTCAGGTACTACACGGACCGCCGAACAGCTGTCTATGCCTGTTTCTTAGACCTTTCTAAGGCTTTCGACCTAGTGCACTACAACATCTTGTGGCGGAAGCTTGACGACATTAACTTGCCACCTGACATTAGTGGAATTTTTAAATACTGGTACCACAACCAGGTTAATGTCGTCAGATGGTCGGGATCCTTTTCACAGCCATATGGCCTGGAATGTGGTGTACGGCAAGGCGGGTTAACCTCACCGAGGCTATTCAATCTCTATATTAACGCACTGATAGAGGAGCTCAGTAACACCCGTATCGGCTGCCATATCGATGGAGTTTGCGTAAATAATCTGAGCTACGCCGACGATATGGTGTTACTGAGTGCCTCGGCCTGCGGATTGGCTAAGCTAATTTCTATATGTGAAAAATACGCATCTAGCCACGGTTTGTTGTACAATGTGAACAAAAGCGAATGCGTTGTCTTTAAGGTCAGAGGTAAAGCTACACCCAAGTTTCCAAGTGTCAAACTAAATAGCCATCCGCTACGAATAGTGGATCAGTTTAAATATTTGGGACACATGGTAACCTCTGACCTTAAGGACGACATAGATATCGAACGCGAACGCAGAGCGTTGTCCGTGAGAGCTAATATGATAGCCCGCAGGTTTGCTCACTGCTCCAAAGATGTAAAAGTCACCCTTTTTAGGGCTTACTGTACGACTTTCTACACAAGCAACCTGTGGGCTGATTATACTCATAAACGGTACAGCGCTCTGCGTGTTCAATATAACAACGCTTTCAGAGTGCTGATGGGGCTGCCCAAATTCTGTAGTGCATCGGGGATGTTCGCGCAGGCGCGAGTAGACTGCTTCTACACCACCATGCGCAAGCGAGCTACATCCCTTGTGCGCAGAGTGAGGGCCAGCTCCAACAGCATTCTGAGAATGTTGGCAGGCAGAATCGATTGCCTGTACTTGAATAACTGCTGCTTGATACACGCACGCAGAAATAAATAAATAAATATAGTTATTTTAAGGATAGTTATGTAGTTCTAACACTAGGATAACACTATTTATATTACTAACACAAATGATCCTCGATGGTCGTAAATAAAGAATTTATTATTATTCTCTTTATTTATTTTTCGTCTTACGTTAGGTTTGTTATAATATGAATATAAAAGTAAAATATAAAAACACTTACAAAACAATAAAAAATACATATAAACACATTATAAAAAACCTAACCTAGGGTGCCGCCGGCAGCGGGGCTTGGCCCAAGCTGCCGGTGGTCAGGGCCGCAGAGTGAGGAACCGACGTACTATACGCGCCGTGTCCAATATTACCGCCTTCTGCATCTGACCCTTGATCCAACCACCCAGCGAGAGTCTCTCTAGGTGATGGTCGAGACTCTTCGCTATGAGACCGTTCGCTGACACAACTATCGGAACAATGATCGTCGAGTCAACATCCCACATGGCGGTAATCTCGTGAGCTAAGTCTAGGTACTTGCTGGACTTGTCCTTCTCGGCCTTCACGAGATTCTCATCATGGGGGATGGTGACGTCGGCGAGCACGGCCCGGCGCTGCGATCGGTCTATCAGCACGATGTCAGGCTTATTGGCGACAATAGTCCTGTCGGTGATGATAGATCGATCCCAATAGAGCGTGGCACGACCATTCTCGAGAACAGGCGCAGGTAAGTACTTGTAGTACGGTACTTCGCGGTCCACAAGGCCGTATAGAAGAGCAAGTTGCTGGTGAATAATCCTGGCTACGAGATTATGTCTGTGCAAGTACTCACCGTTAGCAAGATGAGAACAACCGGAAATGATATGCCTGAGTGACTCTCCGGGACGGCGGCATGCCCGACAAATGTCGACCGTACCGTCCTTCAGGATATATTTCCGATAGTTGTTCGTCATCATCACTTCGTCCGCAATTGCACAGGCAAAACCCTCGGTTTCTCCGAAGAGGTCCCCGAATCGTAACCAGTTCACCGACGCGAGCAGGTCCACATCGGGTCCCGTGAGGGCCTTGTAGAACCGCCCGTGTAGCGCCTTACTCTCCCATGCCGCCTTGCGATCCGCAGTACTTAGTACCACAGGTTTGCGCCAGTTCTCGTTTGCCAAGGAGAGCGGCGTGAGGTTCCTGTCTACTGCCACCACATCACGATGCATCCCACACTCGTTGTTAAGGAAATAATTCCTGAGATTGTACACCTCGCGGTTGTGGAGATCCTTGGCGTTTAGGAAGCCTCGGCCTCCACACTTCCGTGGGATGTACAATCTCATAACTGACGAGCGTGGGTGTAGCATGCGATGTGTGGTGAGCAGTGACCGGACCCTCCGATCCAGGGCGTCCAGCTCGGTCTGAGTCCACCTTAGTATGCCAAAGGAGTATGTGAGAAGAGGCATTACCCAGGCGTTGAAGGCGCGCACTTTGTTGCCTCCTGACAAAAGACTGTTAAGGACTTTTGTGAGCCGACTGAAAAAGCGCTCCTTCACCGACCGTCTAATACCCTCGTCCTCAATACCCAACGACTGTGACATACCAAGGTATTTATAGGTCTCTGATTCAGAGATAGACCTGAAAGACATTGTCTCAGAAAGTTGTAAATTTGTTGAATTTACAACCTTCCCCTGCTGTACATGCATAACCGCACATTTATCGACACCAAACTCCATGTTGATGGCACTACTGAAGACTTCGGTGGTTTTCAGTAGCTCCAACAAGCCTTGGGTATTTGGTGCAAATAATTTGAGGTCATCCATGTACAGAAGGTGAGAAATAACTTCACCCTCTCTCCGAAGCCGGCAACCTAGTCCCAAATCCTTCAGCAAGGTGCTGAGGGGATTCAGAGCTAGGCAGAACCATAGCGGACTCAGACTGTCGCCCTGAAATATTCCTCGCTCAATCCTTATAAAATCCTGTGGGCCAGGTCGGTCATCCCCGCCTCCTGGTTGACGAAGGACTGTGGTCCACTGCCCCATACACGCGCTTAGGAAGGCTCTCAAAGCTGCATCAACTTTGTACAGCTCTAAGACCCTCCCCAGCCATGAATGAGGCACCGAATCATAGGCCTTCTTGTAGTCAATCCAAGCGGCTGAGAGGGCCCCCTTGGTCCGCCGGATTTGTTGGCAGATGGTCATGTCTGTGAGGAGGAGCTCTTTAGTACCACGGGACCCAACCCTACATCCATTTTGAGCAGAGGCCAAAATATTGTTTGCGACAATGTGCGCGTTTATTATTATTATTCTCTTTATTTATTTTTCGTCTTAAGTTAGGTATTTTTATAATATGAATATAAAAGTAAAATATAAAAACACTTACAAAACAATAAAAAATACATATAAACACATTATAAAAAAACCTAACCTAGAGTGCCGCCGGCAGCGGGGCAGGGCCCAAGCTGCCGGTGGTCAGGGCCGCAGAGTGAGGAACCGACGTACTATACGCGCCGTGTCCAAAATTACCGCCTTCTGCATCTGACCCTTGATCCAACCACCCAGCGAGAGTCTCTCTAGGTGTTGGTCGAGACTCTTCGCTATGAGACCGTTCGCTGACACGACTATCGGAACAATGATCGTCGAGTCAACATCCCACATGGCGGTAATCTCATGAGCTAAGTCTAGGTACTTGCTGGACTTGTCCTTCTCGGCCTTCACGAGATTCTCATCATGGGGGATGGTGACGTCGGCGAGCACGACCCGGCGCTGCGATCGGTCTATCAGCACGATGTCAGGCTTATTGGCGACAATAGTCCTGTCAGTGATGATAGATCGATCCCAATAGAGCGTGGCACGACCATTCTCGAGAACAGGCGCAGGTAAGTACTTGTAGTACGGTACTTCGCGGTCCACAAGGCCGTATAGAAGAGCAAGTTGCTGGTGAATAATCCTGGCTACGAGATTATGTCTGTGCAAGTACTCACCGTTAGCAAGATGAGAACAACCGGAAATGATATGCCTGAGTGACTCTCCGGGACGGCGGCATGCCCGACAAATGTCGACCGTACCGTCCTTCAGGATATATTTCCGATAGTTGTTCGTCATCATCACTTCGTCCGCAATTGCACAGGCAAAACCCTCGGTTTCTCCGAAGAGGTCCCCGAATCGTAACCAGTTCACCGACGCGAGCAGGTCCACATCGGGTCCCGTGAGGGCCTTGTAGAACCGCCCGTGTAGCGCCTTACTCTCCCATGCCGCCTTGCGATCCGCAGTACTTAGTACCACAGGTTTGCGCCAGTTCTCGTTTGCCAAGGAGAGCGGCGTGAGGTTCCTGTCTACTGCCACCACATCACGATGCATCCCACACTCGTTGTTAAGGAAATAATTCCTGAGATTGTACACCTCGCGGTTGTGGAGATCCTTGGCGTTTAGGAAGCCTCGGCCTCCACACTTCCGTGGGATGTACAATCTCATAACTGACGAGCGTGGGTGTAGCATGCGATGTGTGGTGAGCAGTGATCGGACCCTCCGATCCAGGGCGTCCAGCTCGGTCTGAGTCCACCTTAGTATGCCAAAGGAGTATGTGAGAAGAGGCATTACCCAGGCGTTGAAGGCGCGCACTTTGTTGCCTCCTGACAAAAGACTGTTAAGGACTTTTGTGAGCCGACTGAAAAAGCGCTCCTTCACCGACCGTCTAATACCCTCGTCCTCAATACCCAACGACTGTGACATACCAAGGTATTTATAGGTCTCTGATTCAGAGATAGACCTGAAAGACATTGTCTCAGAAAGTTGTAAATTTGTTGAATTTACAACCTTCCCCCGCTGTACATGCATAACCGCACATTTATCGACACCAAACTCCATGTTGATGGCACTACTGAAGACTTCGGTGGTTTTCAGTAGCTCCAACAAGCCTTGGGTATTTGATGCAAATAATTTGAGGTCATCCATGTACAGAAGGTGAGAAATAACTTCACCCTCTCTCCGAAGCCGGCAACCTAGTCCCAAATCCTTCAGCAGGGTGCTGAGGGGATTCAGAGCTAGGCAGAACCATAGCGGACTCAGACTGTCGCCCTGAAATATTCCTCGCTCAATCCTTATAAAATCCTGTGGGCCAGGTCGGTCATCCCCGCCTCCTGGTTGACGAAGGACTGTGGTCCACTGCCCCATATTATTATTATTATTATTATTATTATAATGAAACCATTTGCAAACTACAATCAAGAGGTAGGTACCTACTTAACCAAGATAACAGTTATGAATGACATAACCAGATTAGATTGTATTATTTATGGTAATCTTTTTTGCTCCTCCATTCGCCAACGTCCATACCACGTTGAATACACCGGTTCTCGTCCGATCACCGAAGTTAAGCAACGTCGGGCGAGGTCAGTACTTGGATGGGTGACCGCCTGGGAACACCTCGTGTCGTTGGCTTTTTGCTTGAACTAATTTTTTTACCTAGTTTTTGATCCTGGATAAAAATGGAATTAATTGGCTCCTTTTTTTTTCTAGCAGACATTGTTTCCAAAATTTGTAAATGCCAATCATCGTCAAATAAATAGTTAGGGAAGGTCTACAAAACTTATTTTGGCGTAGTAGCACGGGGTTTGGTAACTGCCCTAAATGCCTCTTAAAAAAATCTACCCTACATGTACATAAGTTTAGTACCTACATATTTAGATTAGAATCGCACTAAATAACACTACTGTATCGGCAATCGGCATGCACTGTTATGTTATGCCACATTTTATGATAATTGATAATGATTGATAAGGGGTCATCCATTAATTACGTCACACGAATTTCTAGGTTTTTTGACCCCTCCCCCCCCTTGTCACATTTGGTCACATTTGGCAAACCCCTCCCCCCTAGTGTGACGTCACATTTTTTCTACGAAATCGCCAAATCGAATTAAGTAAGTACCTAAGTATTATTAATATTTTATCAAAATATTTTTGACGATATAAATATTAGTAATTTTATAACCCAAAACTGCTTAGGAAAGAAAATTAAAAGAATAAAAACGATTATCGTTTTAAAAACTTGTTATTTAAATGTACAGCGAATAAAATAATAAAAAAAAAAATTTCGGTTACTGATGAAGTTAAAGTGACGTCACAAAGTTTGTGTCTCCCCCCTCCCCCATGTCACAATATGTCACATTTTCTTGACCCCCTCCCTCCCCCTAAACGAACGTGTGACGTAATTAATGGATGACCCCTAAGACAATCATATAAAAACACCGTCCAAGTGAGAGTCGGACTCGCGCACGAAGGGTTCCGTACCATTACGCAAAAAAAAAACGGCAAAAAAATCACGTTTGTTCTATGGGAGCCTCTCTTAAATATTTATTTTATTTTGTTTTTAGTATTTGTTGTTATAGCGGCAACAGAAATACATAATCTGTGAAAATTTCAACTGTCTAGCTATCACGGTTCATGAGATACAGCCTGGTGACAGACAGACAGACGAACGGACAGCGGAGTCTTAATAATAGGGTCCCGTTTTTACCCTTTGGGTACGGAACCCTAAAAACATTTCTGTCAATCGGCCAAGATTATAATCTAATGACGTCACAATAGTGTTTTTGTAATGATGTTTTTCGGCTGATCATTCGCCAACGTCCATACTACGTTGAATACACCGGTTCTCGTCTGATCACCGAAGTTAAGCAACGTCGGGCGAGGTCAGTACTTGGATGGGTGACCGCCTGGGAACACCTCGTGTCGTTGGCTTTTTGCAAATTTTTTTAGCTAGTTTTTGATCCTGGATAAAAATGAAATCGATAGGCATCATAATTTTTTTAGCCAATAATTATACTGAAATTTTGTTCCACTAATCCCAATAAGGCCTAGTTTCCCTCTGGGTTGGAAGATCAGATGGCAGTCGCTTTCGTAAAAACTAGTGCCTACGCCAATTCTTGTGATTAGTAGTCAAGCGGACCTCAGGCTCCCATGAGCCGTGGCAAAATGCCGGGATAACGCGAGGAAGAAGATTATTGAAGTTTGGTTCGACTGTAACATGAAACCTCTCATTTCGTAATCGTAAGTATTAAAATATTTCATTCTTTTCCAGGCGTCAAACCCTACATCTGCCCAGTATGCGGCAAGCTCTTCGCTACCAACAAGCTCTCCACCCACATGTTATCGCACACCACATCCCGCCCGTACGCATGCGCGGCCGCGGGCTGCGCGCGCGCGTTCAAGTCGCGCCGCGCGCTCACGCTGCATATAGCGACGCACGAGCATAGACGCGCGCATAAGTGTAGCGTGTGCGGGAATAGATACAATCACACGCAGTCGCTGAATAAACACATGAAGAGGCATGCCCAGGTGAGCTTACAACGAGAGTAAAAGTTACACACGAAAAAAAAAACCGAGCAAACTACACATTTTATGATACCCGTAGCCATTAGCCATTCCCAAAGCAAGACCCATAACCATTCCCATATTCATTTCCATAATACTTACATAATTATGATTAGTTTTATATTTTATATAACATTTAAATTACTTTTACCGAGTAGGTAGAATAAAATTTCAATTAAATATTTTAATGAATCTTACTGGTAAAGTCACTCTTTTATGTAACCGCATATAATAGATAAATAAAATTAACATTGCTATACCTACAATATTACTAAACATTAATGTATTGTTTCAGAAATCCATTACTTCTGACAACATACAAATAGACCACAGCGACATTTGAACAATACAAACATGAACAAACCAAAGAGTTATATCTAAGTTCCTATTATGATTTATGCAAGACTAATTTCCTGACAAAAACAAGAAAAAAATGCGTGCAAATCGCACGTGGCCGAGATATTTATTTTATTGTGTACGGTCAAGGTCGAGGCCTCACAGATAACTGTTCTAGAGCTCTATTGGGTTAGTTTTGAGGTAAGGTAAGGTACCTATTATCAGATTATCACACACCGTGTAATTTTTTCCTGCGGGGTAAATGGAATTTGATCAGTTTAATTTCTCGCTTTACGTTTTCGTAGGTAAAGAGCGAAATTGAAGTGTAAATAGGTCAATCAAACAACGATTAATGTTTTAGCCGTTTTAGGAGTCACTTTATTTAAATAAGAAAACAACACGGTAAAAAAAACGATACTAACACACACAATGTTATAGAACTATACCCTCCAGAGCTAAAACGTATACGGTTTTATTTATTTATTATTTATTTATTTATTTATTTATTTATATGAGCCTAGAGTGTCCCACTGCTGGGCAAAGGCCTCCCTCCCCCCTTTCCACGTATCCCGGTTTTGACCCGTCTCCCACCAGTTCCTGTCAAAGGCGTCGAGGTCATCCCGCCAACGCCTTCGAGGTTTGCCGCGACCCCGGGTTTGATGTGGGACCCAATAGGTTGTTGTTTTAGCCCACAAGTCATCCGGCATACGGCAAACGTGTCCCGCCCAGTCCCACTTCAGCTTGGCGGCTGTTTCAGCCACATCAGCTATTTGGGTTTTGGAGCGTAGTATAGTGTTTCTGATGCGATCGGTCAACTTCACGCCGAGAATACTACGCTCCATGGCGCGTTGACAAACCTTGAGGGTGGATTTCTGAACTTTTGTCAAGGACCAAGTCTGTGCTCCGTAGGTCAGGATGGGAAGAATTTTTATAATATGATTATACGGTTTTATAATATGATTTTTTTACATACAGGTATTTAATATTTATAGATGCCAAAGTTTTTTTAGCATTATTAGAAAGTTAAGCGACAATTACACCAAATGTTTCTCATAGTTACCTAATGATAATATTTAATAATGAATGTTCCTTATGTAGGTACCTACTCGTAGTTTGTGTGTCGAATAAAAAATGTAAGATGTAATGACTTGTACCTATTTAATTTTAGTACTTTAGTAAGACAACTGTTTCATAGATTTCCTTTATTTATTAATAAAGTAGATAAGTAGTATAGCAAATAAATTAAGTAGATAGTCATTCCTAACTTCTTTAATTTTGAAGGTGACTAAATCTTAACTTAGTTGCGGTCATAATCCCGTTTGAAATGCTTGTCAATTGATGGTGTTTTAGGTGGTATTTAAATTAAATGGGGGAATCTGGATGTGGGGTGGGCTGAAGACACATCACGAAAAAATAGGTGCAAACACTGCAAATTTCTTTTTAAAACAAGGCATTACGCGCCACGCTGGTTTAAATCTCCTGTTCTATTTGAAGACAAGACAAGAAGGAATAGATTCCTATCTTTAAAATGTTTAGAATAAGGTGATGTCTATTCGTAACTAGCCAGCTCAGCCAGCTTAGGACTTCGACAACCTTTCAAAGGGATAAAAGACTTGCGCAATGCCGCTGCACTTTTTGCTGCACCAACCTTGCCCCAACTGGGTCAATGCACTCGCAAACTTTTTGTTTTCTACTCGGACCTTCACCCACTGCCGCCGTGACAATCCTAATCGGTTTCACACCACTATGAAATCGATTTAGAAACGTTTATTAAGAAACTTAAATTACATTTAACTAAGTATAAAAATAATGTTTAACAATGCAATTACTAACTAGAAATCACAATTGTGCAATGAGCAAACTAAGACATTGAGCGACCAGCTGTAGACGTTATGTATCTTTCTATAAGGTTGACAAATGGTCATTTAATGTCTTAAGTCGAATGTATGGTTCCCGACTCAGTCGATACAATAAATAACAAGGATTATGGCAGGTGCTTTCTAAGCCCTTTCCCAAATAACCAGATTCCTAGAAGAAAGCTTTCGACTATTACGATTTTGCAGTCTTTGGTCTGCTTTTGAAGAATTTAGGAAAAGAACACCGATTTTTAGAGATAGAATAGGAAAAATGGGGAATTGGGAATCTGGTGATTTGAAAATTAGGCTCGAGCGTAACGGGACTTAGACACGTTTAGGTTTTCTTTTAGCGTGATTGTGCGTGTAAGGGTTGTCCTGTTGCACATTGGTCGCGTGTAGGAACTTGCTTTCATAGCCCCTCTCTCTCACTCTCGCGTTGGGACTTAGCTTATCTGTTCGTTCCCGCTCGTCGGCTCTCTCGTCCTCGCTCGCTCGCTCGTCGTCCTCACTCGCTCGCTCCTCGTCCCCTGCCCGTTCTGATTCGTCTGCTCTGTCCCTGTCATCGATAAGTCTCTCCTTATCATCGCCTAGACGTTCGTAATCGCCTGAGAAGCGTCCGTGCTCATTCGTCCGCTCATCTTCGCCGACCCTTTCAGGATCTTCCTGGAGCCGTTCGTGGTCGTCCAGGAAATCTCCGTCGCCGCCAGGCGCGGCCTCGAGCCTGGCTAGATCGCCGTCTTTTGTAGGTGGAGGAACAGTTAGCTGCATGAAGTGTTTTTCAATGTTTGAGATTTTGCGTTTTTTCCCGAAGTAATCGTAGTCGCCAGCGGAATAATCGCCTTCACCGTCTTCCTCGGTTGAGCGCCGATTGCGACGGGCCTTCTTGCGGCGACGGCGGGGCGGTTCAGTCTGTACTGCCGGGATGGAGTTCTCACTATCGCTGTCTTCCTCAGACGACTCCTCTACGCTCTCCTCGTCCCGGTCTGGCCTCTCCGGTCGTCCTCGGTTCAGTTTCTTCGGCCGCTTTTCCCTGTATATCGGCGGGACTCTCACTGTGACCGTGTCTATCTGGCCTGGGTTTTGCTCTGTAGGTGGTAGAACTCGCGGTCGTAGATTGCGATGTGGGTCTTCAGTAGTTGTGGTTGATTCCGAATCGTCCTCCTCTGCTTCCTCTGCTGGTAAGGGACGTGGTACTCTTTGCGGGCGCTGACGCTCCTTGTTTGGTCTCTGGCGATGTTCCCGTTCATCAGATCTCCTTTGTATCTGCTCGGCCAAGTCGCGATCTCCAAAGTGCACGCTACGGTAATCATTCGCGGGAAGCCTATTCTTTTTCTTCTTTTTAACCTCTACTTTCGGTGGAGGCTTCTGTTTTTGATCCCAAAAAGCACCAACCGCTGTCCCGAATTCTTGCACCGCTTTAACTCCATCTCGGGACTCTTGAGCGTCTTCATAATCGTCATACGCGGGGGCTTCTTCTTCGTCATCATAAGCGAGATAGTCGTCTCCGGCGAGTGTCCGAGGATGGACCTGATTGGCGTCGATGGTGCGGACTCTGTGCTGTTGTCCGTTACGGACGACAAACGCATCGACAAAGACGCGCGGTTGACGCGGCGGGTCGGCCGGCAGTCGCGCTGCACGAGGTTCTATAGCTACTGGGGCTATTGGTGCCTCTTCTTCTTCGAACGCCTCAGCTGCCGGTGCTGGTGCAGGTGGAGCCGCAGGCTGCCGGTTAAAGTTAAACTGCAGACGGAAGTTGGAATTTATAGTGTCGAGATTATCTTTCGGCGGCGGCGGCGGGGGTGGAGGCGCGCAAGGAGATGGAGTAGTCGGGTTCGCTCTTGGCTTTGCACATGGCGGCGGTGGCGGTGGGGGCCGCGGTGGTGGCGGCGGCGGCGGTGGTGGTCTAGGTTTAGGCCTCGGCGCTGCTCTAGGTTTCGGGCACGGCGGCGGCGGCGGCGGCGGAGGTGGTGGCGGAGGCGGCGGCGGAGCCACAGCTCGGCATGGAGCCGGCGCCGTTGCTTTTGGAGCACACGGCGGCGGCGGAGCTGGAGCAGCGACCGGCCCGGCTAGCGGTATATCAATCCCAGGCACAAGCGCAAGCGGGGGCGGAAACGGCGCCGCTTGCTGAGGCTTCCTCTGAACATTATATCCGAGCGCATCAGCTAATCCTCTAAACACGATATCGCCAAACGTCCTCTTCTTCCTCACTATCGGTTCATGCTCATCCTCTGATAACGTATCATTGGAAGTTCCATCTAAAACCGTAAAGTTACCGTCTTGTACTAGTCCGTCACTGAGCTTCGAATCGGTGCTATTCACAAGGCTAAGTTCCGCTGTGTCACGTTCGGTTGTGTCACGGTCCGCTGTGTCACCGAAGGCGACCAGCAGCAGCAGCAACAGCGCGGCGGGCCGCATGGCGCATGGTCGAGTGTCGCGCGGCTCGGTGCGCGCGCCGGTTTTGTCACTCCGCCGTCACGCGTCACTGGTTCGGATGCAGGTGCCCGGTGGGATAGGATGTGTGAGAAATCCTAAGCAAGAAATTCTAATTCTAAAAATATATTCTGTAGGTATGTAAGACTCAAGTGTATAAAGAGCCATCAAAGTAACATGAAAGATAGGTACATAACTAGTGACATTTATAAATGCAACAGCCAATACCAATATATATATATAATAATCTAAACAAAAACACGGTATTACAGAGATGTAGTCTCTAGGGTTAAAAACATTAAATTTGGAAATTGTAAAAGGTCAATAAAAAATACTAATAGGTACCAAAAAATATGAAGGCTCTCCAAGATTTAGGGGTTTTAACCCTTAGGGTTATTTTTCGATTATCGAATTATATCTTCATGGTGCCTAGCCAAGATGCCAATCGTTAGCGCTACAATAACGAAATGCTATCAGTCAATATGTAAGAATGATAGAGAGACAAAAAGCGTTTCGTTGTTGTAGCGCAAACGATTGGCATCTTGGATAAGCCCCCTGAACTGACATACTTACCTGCATATGAATATTATGAATGAATGAATGAATGAATGAATCTATTTGCAAGAGACATAATATATATGGTTATACAGATGTTGAAACAATTTACAGTAAGTAGAACTTACAATAGGATAAGGTAGTATATCTACCTATGATGCCTGTAATTAGTTTATGTAGCTTCAGATACCATAGTTAAAAAAATACAGCGAATTTAAGTTTTTCATACAAAACTTGTTTTTCTCTATTTCGTTTGTTTCATAAGCTGGAGCCATATAAACTAATTACAGGCATAGGATACCTCATGTCTTTGTATGTGCAAAGTTTCATTACAATCCAACACGTAGTTTTTAAATGAGATCGAAACTCCGTGAAATACGGCCGAGTTTGCTGCGGACTCTTAAGGTTAAGCACAAAGGATAAAAATTCTGTAAAACGGAAGGTTATTGATTTTCTAATCAGGTTACAGGTAAAAGTTAAATGTTTCAACCACATTACCTTGCAATAAACGTGGGGTTAGCACAATCAAATAATTTTCACAACTTAGATCATTTCAAAAGAATAGATCTATCGATCATTCAGTATTGTCGGGAAAGTAGTTGCGGCATTCCTGTTCTTTGTAATGAATTATTGTGGTCTGTGGACAGACGTTCAATCTATAAATGACAACTTGACAAAGATGACGTTCGGATGACAACTGCAGCCAAATCATCTTCACCTTTGAGTCGGTCTAAAAACCAAGTCTCGAATCTACCCATGTTATACATCTAAGTCCGAGACCTTTCGTTTCGCCATGGTATAATAAGGTTGGTTGATAACTAATTTACCACGCGCCTTATAATTATAATTACTGAGATTGCCATAGCGGCAATCTCATTGGCCTCTAGACTGGGCTGTTGGCCGATTGAATTGAAAACCAATTGAAAAGGGATAAGGTTGATTTTTGTTTGTTTTAATTGGACGATATTTTAGCATAGATAGTTCCTATGAGTAATACTTTTATGATTTTTATTTGTTTTGCCTTCGGTATTGGAATACAAAAACAGGTGGTGAAACAATTATTATCTAATTTTAAGTTTAGATAGATTTTGCGACATACAGAAAAACAACATATACTTACTCATGTTACGTAGGTTCCTACCTACAGTTGGTGCTCTTTCCTAACATAATTAACTACTACATAAAGTATATGTATAACTATAACTATATAACATCTAGGTACATCAGGTACATGCTTACAGTTAGAATGGCGGCCGGCCGAAAGTGGACGACCGCGCGAAACCGCCATTCCGTACAAATATACCTAGTCCCCAATTTCCTCTCTGGGCTGTTAACCGCGAAAATCGAAGTTCGCAAATTGCGGGCATCTTTCTCTGTCACTCTAGTTACGCCTTCGTTGGAGTAAAAGGGAAAGATCCCCGCAATTTGCGAATTTCGATGTTCGCGGTAGGCTCTCTGGATATTAACATTATAGAAAATATTTCACACAATTTGATGTATAATAAATCACGGAAGCGGTTGTCCACCACTTTCTTATGTTGGGGCACTTACTGTAGGTAACTACTTAATTGAGGTACGATTATGATACAAGGTATATTCTGTGATAAGGCATCTTAAGAGTCCCCAGCAAGCTCGGTTCTCCGTACAAACGTAGTTACGCTCTCATTTTATAACGACTAGCTATTAGATTGCTCTGAAACTTTGTACCTAATACCTAATACTTACAATAGGATAAGTCCTGTCCTGTAGGTATTAGTCTATAGTCTAGCTTCAGATACCATAGTTAAAAACTACAAACTTTTATCGCAAACAGTAGGTACTTACTTTTCTTTCCACAGACAACTAATTAATACTCGTCGAGACAATTCTAACAACCCCAAACACAATTAGTTTGCGTTGTTTTATCACAGAGTTCCCACGGCCACCTCCTGTCTCCATCATCAGATCAGCTCCATGACATCACTATATTGGATTGTCATCGGATTTACATAAGTATGCAAATTTTCCAGTTCAATTGGAAATCGGGAAGTGGGTCAAAATTAGCTTCCAAAATTTTACTAACAAAATAACTAACTAACAGGGCAAGTTAAATAAAAGCTTGTAAAAATTAAAAACATAAAGGAAATAATCGACCTGCATTTTAGAATACACGACCCAACATGCCAATCTACCTTTTAGGTCACTTCATCGTATATGACATATGAATGTCATATACGATGAAGGTGACCAGTGACTAATGTATAATCCATGGTATAATAATATACTCCGCCTGGTACTCCATTCCCGTCTTTTCTAGGTCACCTAACTGACACGGGCCTACGTCATCATGCGACAGCGCTATATGATAATATGCGATAGCGCTATATATAGCGGCCATGTTGTTGTGACGTAGGCCCGTGTCACTCTGGGAATGGAAGACCATGTTTTATTAGACTATGGTATAATCCAATAGAAAATACTTTGAAGTAAGCCTATTTCAATTAGAACCAAACGCCTGATCTTACACGAGGCTAAATGTTTGTTGGGCTTCATAATATTGGTAAAATTTGGACAGGCGGTCAACTCAACTGCGTATAATAGAGCATTTCTATTTAAAGCTGTACCCCCAACTTGCATTTTAGATTTTGTAATTTTATTGACCGAAGCGAAGCGAAGGTCTACGTTTTGACTCGGGCATTTTGCTTTCGTATGTCCGGATGTTCTCCTCTACAGGTCGCAATTCTTAACCGATTCTCTTGAAATTTTGTGACCGAATTTTATGACTAAATAAAATTTTTTTGTCAATCCGGTTTTTGGAAATTTTTAAAAATGGCGGAGTCGTGATACCTGGCGCCTAAACAAATAGTCGTATCGATATCATAAGACTTTTTTCTTTTTGAGACATGTTTACAGAATTAATAGCAAAAAATGCAGAAAAAAATTATCGCTGGTTTAGGCGGTATTTAGATATTTAATTTTAACTAATTTTAATTTGAGAAGGAGTAGCTAAATTTCGTCAACCCATCTAAGAACTATTTGGCTCAGTTTGTAAACGTTCGCTTTTTCTGTTTGCACAGAGGGTCTGGGTTCGATCCCCAGTAATTGTATGCTGGGATATTATAACTTTTTGTATTTTTTTACACATAAATTTCGTATTGTTTTTCTTTAATTTACTATACACCGTGTTTTTATTGAATTCCGTTAACTTCGGGGTATAGTTAAGTACGTTTATAAGAACTAAATGGCATAAGGTTTACTCGGGTAATTCCGAATGTCGAAAACTGTCGGATAATTCCGAAAAGAGACTTTTATTATGATGGAATTAAGGGTGATTTTCATCTGAATTTCGGAATTATCCGACATTCGGTAATACCCGAATACACCTTAGTTAATTTAAAAAAAAAAAAATTTTTTTGTTTTTTTTTTGTTTAAAAAGTAATTAAATGTAGCATATAGCGTTGTTGTAACACGGGCATTACATTTAACTCAACCAAACAATTGAAATCTGTGACATATCAATGTCATTTCGTACATCAATCGACCGAGATTGTACTTAAGTTTAGTAGCAAATGTATGAACTCATTCTAAACACTAATCAATATGTAAGCCGGCCCTAAGGCAAGTGTACACGCTTGTAGAGGCCTTATAGTAAAAAAATAAATTATGGATTATCTCCGAAATGGACTTAATTAGAACATCGGTGTCTTTGAGAAAGTTACTTGATTTAAGCTCAGGAATGCACCCTTGAAATTAACGGAAATCAAAAAAAACACGGTGTATTTAAAGCTCTTAGCACCATGTTATTTCCAGCTCTGCTCGCGAGGTCTACAGCTCACAGAGCCACTAGTAATATTCCTACTCAGAATCACGAGCTCTTTCGATCCTAATACAAGAAAGAAAATGTCCCTAAAATTTCATACAAATTTTTGTTGTCCGTTTTGTTACGGTCATAGAAGGTTGTATTGAAATGAAACTAACGGACCAAAAATTCTGGGGACTCTTTTTTTTCAGTAAAAATGGAAAAAACTATTGATTTTGGGTAGAAATAATATAAAAATTCCCAATTCTAACATAAAAAAATTGGTAGAACCTTAAATAGAAATGTCCAATAACTACAAAGAGTACAAAGGCCTACTACTACTACTGGACATTATAGTATTTTTCAAAGGCACGTATTTAACCGGTCAACTAATTGATCGAATTTGAGTAGTTTAAAATAATAGAAATGGGTAAGTACTAAAACTAGTGGCTCTGTGAGCTGTAGACCTCGCGAGCAGAGCTTGAAATAACATGGTGCTAAGAGCTTTAAATACACCGTGTTTTTTTTGATTTCCGTTAATTTCAAGGGTGCATTCCTGAGCTTAAATCAAGTAACTTTCTCAAAGACACCGATGTTCTAATTAAGTCCATTTCGGAGATAATCCATAATTTATTTTTTTACTATAAGGCCTCTACAAGCGTGTACACTTGCCTTAGGGCCGGCTTACATATTGATTAGTGTTTAGAATGAGTTCATACATTTGCTACTAAACTTAAGTACAATCTCGGTCGATTGATGTACGAAATGACATTGATATGTCACAGATTTCAATTGTTTGGTTGAGTTAAATGTAATGCCCGTGTTACAACAACGCTATATGCTACATTTAATTACTTTTTAAACAAAAAAAAAACAAAAAATTTTTTTTTTTTTTTAAATTAACTAAGGTGTATTCGGGTATTACCGAATGTCGGATAATTCCGAAATTCAGATGAAAATCACCCTTAATTCCATCATAATAAAAGTCTCTTTTCGGAATTATCCGACAGTTTTCGACATTCGGAATTACCCGAGTAAACCTTATGCCATTTAGTTCTTATAAACGTACTTAACTATACCCCGAAGTTAACGGAATTCAATAAAAACACGGTGTATAGTAAATTAAAGAAAAACAATACGAAATTTATGTGTAAAAAAATACAAAAAGTTATAATATCCCAGCATACAATTACTGGGGATCGAACCCAGACCCTCTGTGCAAACAGAAAAAGCGAACGTTTACAAACTGAGCCAAATAGTTCTTAGATGGGTTGACGAAATTTAGCTACTCCTTCTCAAATTAAAATTAGTTAATTTAAATATCTAAATACCGCCTAAACCAGCGATAATTTTTTTCTGCATTTTTTGCTATTAATTCTGTAAACATGTCTCAAAAAGAAAAAAGTCTTATGATATCGATACGACTATTTGTTTAGGCGCCAGGTATCACGACTCCGCCATTTTTAAAAATTTCCAAAAACCGGATTGACAAAAAAATTTTATTTAGTCATAAAATTCGGTCACAAAATTTCAAGAGAATCGGTTAAGAATTGCGACCTGTAGAGGAGAACATCCGGACATACGAAAGCAAAATGCCCGAGTCAAAACGTAGACCTTCGCTTCGCTTCGGTCAATTAATAGTTTGGCAACTAAAACGGAGCCTTAAAATATATCAATATGAGTTGTATTTTAATGCCGTTACAGCTTTTGTTTATTTTTAGGCAGGTACCAAATATTTATTTGGCAACTGAATTATTATATTGGAGACTATTTATGAAGTACATTTTAAAAAGAAAACGGCTATCTATTAATTTAAAAATGAAGTTCTTTTTAAATATTTTGTTTGGTCACTACACGGTCAACCTAACACGCTCCTCCTCGCTCGCTCGTCGTCGCACCTATCTTTTGACTCTGGCAGTACACAGTGATAACTATTGAAATTAGTACCAAATTAAAAATTTTAAGACCTAATGGTATAATGGCCATTAGGTGTTTCATGATTAGGAATTTCGACTATAAGTATTAGTAAGTATAGTAAGGTATTATACGTAAATAAATTTGTGGTGTTTTGTGGATAAGGAAATTTGTCAACTTAAAGTACTGTTAAGGTATGCGTATGTATAAATTAAAATTATTTAAAAATGGAGTATTTAAAGCTTATGTATATACAGTAGAGTCCGGTTATAACGACGCCCAAGGGACCGCTGATATTACGTCGTACTAACCGGACGTCGTACAAAACGAACTGGCAATTTTAATATATTTTTTTAATCAAAATAATTACATCATTTTGTATTTATTAATACTTATGCGATAATCAAAGAAAAAAAAACCATTTCTTTTAAAATATTTATTTACGTTAGTATTACGACACCTTATCTTAAATGGAGAGACTGTGTTTAGAAGAAGCCACTTTTCAAGGTACGCGTACTCACTCGTCATCCGCAAATTACTCGAATCCCGTAAAATATAAAGTCGTAATTCTTGGGGATCTCATCAAGATGACGTTGTTTTATCACACAGTTCCTATGGCTACCTCCTGAGTCCATCATCAGATCAGCTCGAAGGACCTACCAAAATATGTATTGCATTGTCACCCAACTTACATATTAATTATGTACATATGTGAAGCTCAATTAATTGAATAATGGGAATTGGGTTTTATTTAGTTTGCAAAATTACGAAAAGTCACATGACTATTTCATCTTGCTCCGTATAGGCAAAAGGGGGAGGGGAGTTGGATGAGCGGGACGGAGTAAGCTTCTTACCAACAATTTATTTGTAAAAACTACGTCGCTCGTTGTTGTAACCGGATTGACGGACGGATTTTGAGTCAATTTCCGTCGTTAAAAGCGATCGGTCGTTATAAGCGGAGTCGTAATAAACGGTTGTGCTTTCATAGTAGCTTGTACTAAAACCAAACAAGTGCCTATACTTTCGTCGCTATAAGCGGTTGGTTGTTATATGCGAAGTCGTACTAACCGGACTCTACTGTAGTTATCTTAGGTATTCTGTTTATGTATTCTGTATTGTACAAAATATATAAACAACCAAATTTTATGATCGCTTTACAATATTAGTTACCAACTTATTATTTTAGACGCCAACCTATCAATTCAAGTTCCCTATTGTTTTTTTGGGTGGCTTAATTTTGCTGCCAGTTTTTTAATAATATGATGCTTAAATTAGATGCCAATATAAATTTATTGGTGCTAAAATGTTAATGCACAGCCAAATTATATTATTTTATGCCCAGTGTAAGTTCCTGTTTAATATTTTAGTTGCCCGGTTAATAATAAGCCTTTTTCAAATGCTTGGGCACGGTGACACCTATTATCTTATCTCCATACAATAATTTATAACTTAAAAAGGCAAAATCTCGCTATATAACTAAGTAGGTATAGTAAGTATGCTATCAAGACCTTATTTATAAAACAAAGTCCCCCGCCGCCTGTCTGTTTGTGTTTTTATTACTTTTTATGTGTGTTCGCTCGCGATAAACCCAAAAACTACTGAACGGATTTTCATGCGGTTTTCACCTATCAATAGAGTGATTCTTGAGGAAGGTTTAGGTATATAACTTATCAACCCGTGCGAAGCCGGGGCGTCGCTAGTTAAGAATAAATTAGATTTACGAAGTATAGAACAGTTAGGTATAAATGGAGAAACCAGCGTATCACTGGGGAGATTGCTAGTAAGAAAATACTAGGCGTTGAAACAAGTTGATTAAGCACCTAAACTTTATCGTACAGAACATTTCAAAACACGGTTTTTCATCAAGCAATTTCTTCCAGTTAACCTTATGGCTAAACAGACTTATTAAAGTTGGGTGAAGTGTGGATATGCAAAGAGAGGTGAAATATTTTACAAATTAAAAAAATATAGGTAGTACCGTAAAATGTAGGTACTTACTTTTCTCCCCACTGGGAAATTGTGCTCCAACCTCAGTTTTTATATTTATTAGATGATAGTAACGAATATCACAATATAATATATAACAATAAAAAAAACAAAATTTCGAATTTTGGAGCAAAACTATCAAAGTAAATAGGCACATTTTAAGGTACCTATTAGAGATTCCTTTATAAATTTATAAACTAATGCTTTTTAACTTTTACTTATTTATCTAACCTGTTCATCATCATCATCTTCCTCGCGTTATCTCGACCTTTGCCACGCCTCATGGGAGCCTGGGGTCCGCTTGAAAACTAATCCCGAGAATTGACATAGGCACTAGTTTTTACGAAAGTGACTGCCATCTGACCTGCCTGCCTGGTGCCTGCCTACCTGTCTTATCTAACCTGTTCATGACCCCACATTAGTCGGGTTCCGCAGCCTAACGATATAATTACCGTGACAAATAAAGAGGGGCGCAAAAACGGCGCACGCGCTTTTAGGGTGACCATCCGACCGTGATCTTCGAAAAAAGTTTCTGATTCTACTAAAAACTACTTTACTGTTGTACCTACTTAATTTGATCTTACGTTCTTTACAACTGTTAGAAATTGGTCGTGATTCTGGTACAAAAGATGATAATAAGTATAATAACGTAGCTGTCTAACTTTATTCGAATCTTCATTTCAAATATGTAGTTGCTGGGGTTAGGAGTGTAGTAAATATACGCATACCCGACATTTTGAAGTTAAGTAGTAGCTCACTGTAAAGTCAAATAGGGTAACTGGGCTGGTATGGGCTAGTATTACAAGTATGACCTGAAGACTTGTGTTCAAGATTATAAAATTTATAAATAATTTAGCGCTGTCACCCGCATTCATATAATTGGGGAGTATTTCCCTTGTCTAATATATTATAGTTTCTAGTTTTTAATCTTCCTTTAGGCGCCTCAACTTTTTAATTCCATAGACAATAGGATCCCCAACTAGCCCAGCTTGCAAATTAAATACTTATACCACATGGGTCGAGTTAAATCCCCATTTGCGGTAACTTATTCTCTGTTCGGTTGACATGATGGTGGCCACAGTTCCTGGTGGGCATTTTGACTTAACTGTGCACCTTTAACGACCGGTTAGCAATCGTTACAAAACTGACGGTCAATGTCAAATCCCATACATTTTGTCAGGAATGTAACAGTTAGACGTTACCAAAACACGACTTAATTAAGTCGCGCTTTAAAGTGCAAGTTAAAATGAAAATGCACTGGTGCATCTGCAAGGCGCCGGTCGCTCAGCTTTTTCCCACCCTTTGATTGAGACACCAATAGGTATACTGAGTTATCGTTTACTAAGCTAGTACCTACTATGAAGCGCTGGTGGCCTAGCGGTAAGAGCGTGCGACTTTCAATCCGGAGGTCGCGGGTTCAAACCCCGGCTCGTACCAATGAGTTTTTCGGAACTTATGTACGAAATATCATTTGATATTTGCCAGTCGCTTTTCGGTGAAGGAAAACATCGTGAGGAAACCGGACTAATTCCCAATAAGGCCTAGTTTCCCCTCTGGGTTGGAAGGTCAGATGGCAGTCGCTTTCGTAAAAACTAGTGCCTACGTCAAATCATGGGATTAGTTGTCAAGCGGACCCCAGGCTCCCATGAGCCGTGGCAAAAATGCCGGGATAACGCGAGGAAGAAGAAGCTAGTACCTACTCGTATTACTTATAGTTGTAATTTATCCTCTCTCCGGTCTATATCATGGTGACCGCACAGTTCCCGGTGCATTTGCATGCCGTCTGTCGCTCAGCTGTTCCGACCGTTTGATCGCCTGATGTTTGAGAGACAGTAATGTTTACTTATCGGGCTATTATGCGCGAAACCTGTACAATTTCTATACAGACGTAACGTAATTTACCGTTTCGATAGCTCCGTAGAAATACACAACTTTAACTATAGTTTTCTAGCTGACTGTTATATTGCTCTTTGATGCAATTCGTCCTAATATACTCGTACCAATCTACGAAAAAAAGGAGAGCTGATAAACGTTATTCCATCCCTTGTTAAATGATGATTCTTAGGCCTGAACTTAGATTTTTAACTATTGCCTACATTTGAACAAAAATGTTTGTAAATAATATTTTCTTTGCTGGATTTATCCGATAGTCACAATTCTCTAGTTTCAGAGACAAGTTTGGCTATATAAAGTTTAAAGAAAAAAAATCTGTTATTTGATAATTTAAAAAAATTAAGGAGGCAATATATTTGCCACTATCCGTTAAGTGTCTGGTGTTTATTAAAGGAAAGGGTTTAGGGTAGGTTATTAGGCTACTATTGTTATTGATTTATATATGGAGCAATAGCTTAATTCAATACTTCAAATGATTACATGCTAGCAACCTATCCACAGTTTGCTGGGATTACAATACCTATTTGGAAATAATATACAATACCTACATATAATAGTACCTATATATTAAAAATATTATACATAGAATAAACAAATCTTTTTGAGTTAAATAAACGTATTTAATTACACAAACGGGTCTACCGCGATATAATTTCATTGTTTTTACCTTTAATTCCGACGTTTCAGCTGAGTTGCACCAGCTGTGGTCACGGAAAGACTGACGTCCCAACAAATGTCAACGGAGATATTAATAAAACACCACTAAACTACCCGAAATTAGTTTATAAAAATGTTCGGGGTAGACAAAGAAATTGCAGCTACCCGTTAAAGTTTAATGTTTATTGTCCACGGCACGACACGCAACACTCACAGTATCCGTACACTGGTCCGACGATATATCCGCTGGTTTCAACATTTGAATCACTGGTCCCCAAGTAGACGATAATTTGTACCCGTCCTCACGATTGAAATTTTTAGGGTGTTTTTTAATTTCAATCGCCTCTCTCACGATCCGCGGATAATAGTGTCGCTCGTTGGAGAGGACTTTGGGTTTATGTAGCTCAATCCAGTGATTCGTTCCTGTTGTCAGCAAGTGCTCAGCTATTGCGGATTTGTTTGTTCTTTGTCTACCCCGAACATTTTTATAAACTAATTTCGGGTAGTTTAGTGGTGTTTTATTAATATCTCCGTTGACATTTGTTGGGACGTACGTCAGTCTTTCCGTGACCACAGCTGGTGCAACTCAGCTGAAACGTCGGAATTAAAGGTAAAAACAATGAAATTATATCGCGGTAGACCCGTTTGTGTAATTAAATATGTGTACAAAACGCGAGAGTTTAAAGTGTTAAATAAATGTTTTAATTATTTCTTATTCTTGGTTTTTAATTTATTCATTTTAGATACGTACTTTATGCCACCCGTAGTTCCCCCGGCAAACTGAGATGACGGTCTTGTCACTTACTGCCCTTGGCTGATAGCGGCAAACATATTGCCGTCTTATAATTCGGAAAGCTCGAAATAATATATATACCTATTTCTCTTTCTCAAAAATCATAAAAAAAAAATTCATGCTGTGCGTATCGTTAAAGTTCTCATTCATTGCTATAAAAAAATAATGGTCAAAGGGTTAACCGCTCGTGCTAATATTGATACACGAGCTAGCGAATGATTCCAAAATTTAACCACGAGCGTAGCGAGTGGTTCGTAAACTGGAATCTTGAACGTTGCGAGGGTTTCAAAGCACGAGGGTTAAACAAAATTTGCCCCCGAGTGAAACGCAAAGTTTTTCACCACACCAACCCGAAGAAAATATTAAATGTAAGCTATCAAACAAAAACAAGCCAAATCAAATCCAAATGCCTGCAAAATGTAACCGTATAAAAATGTTGGAAGTGAAACTTACTCGTATTACTTTCCAAAGTCCTTATAATGACTAATAATGAGGCTTTAGTATAGCGACGCGCGCTTTATGTTGGTGCGTGTCTACCTTGTCCTACTCATAACATGTTGTCGTTTAGCTTATCTAAAGGACACTTGCACCATCTCACTAACCCGGGGTTAAGCCGTTAACCCAGTGTCAAATTGTACTGGTAACCATAGTAACTCCAGGTTTAACCGATTTACCCCGGGTTAGTGAATGGTGCAACTGGGGTGCAAGTGACCCTAATTGAATTAAATATCCGTCAGCCGGATAAAAACAGTATTAAAAACAATCGAAAGCGAAGCCTCTCATCACTTCTCACGGCATCGCCTGCATTTGTTTACGTAAACAAAACCACAACAACGACCGAAATATAACAAATCACATTCAAAACAAACACAACTTTTAACCTTGCCACATCGGGTTAGAGTACACTTCTGTTTGAGTTTGTTTAGTGACTTAAAACGTTTGTTATGTAGTCGTGTTTTAATACAATGACGGTGGTATAATTTTGTTATTTAGTGAATTAACAGTAGTTACGTGGTGCGGAAATACTTGTCGACACAGATAGCTTTAATGCAATTGTTGTGAGGTTAAACGGGGTTGGAAAGTAGATTATAATTATTAATTAGGTAAAATGCTTATAGTTCACACGCAATTTCTCAGAAAAATAAGATAATTTTCCAGGTCTGTCAGGTGCTAAGGGTTTGGGTATAAGTTGTCCTCTTAATTTATTTTTATAACATTCATATACTTTTATTTTATAAAATTGAGATTCAGTCTAATAATATGAACGGATGAAAGATATTGGCATATGCAAATAGATACAAAACCGTACGCAAATATTATGTACTTTGAGGAGTTTGAGGTCGAGGGACACATGTGTTATTTTGTATTCCCTGTTGGATTCAGGAGTTAGAGGTTCAATCAATTTAAAACATTAAGGGTTTTGTTACATAAGTATATTTAACAAAACGGTGTACCGATGCATTTATTCCAGCCTTAATTCGAAAGGGAAAACTTTCTATAAACCGATGCAAAGTAAATTGAATTAGAGTTGCACGTTCGTACTGAATTCTCGAAAGCTGCGGAACTATGCACAGTAAGACAGATACTTTAATTTTAAACACTCTTACTATTGGAGAAAAATCCTTTTTTCTTGTTTAGGTACTTAACTTCATGAGTAACGCTCACATAACGCTCGAATAGCCTAAAGGCTGTAAGGGATCAAAAGCTTCAAGACTTTAAGAACAAGGGTATGTAAACAGTAAAAATGTTAAAGAAAACAAACATTGGAATCCTCTAACGGAACATTGGTAAAATGGAACTCCGTTTTAAAAGCGTTGACGCTATATTGACATAAGATGAGTAATCCACATATGTCTGGTGAGACCAGGTGAGTCAGCGCACCGATCAGCTGGGCCAACATTGACTACCTCCTGCAATGTTTGTTTTACTAGAAAAGAACTAGTTAACTTATGAAATTCACATGATAATGCGTTAAGTGTCATTTTGTATGGGATTTTGAGTTTCACGCGCCGCCCGCAAAACGCGGTTGTGTGACGGAGCCTTAACAGCGTGTTACAAGACTACCAATGTCTACTTACTTATTTACACGTATACTTGTTTATTTACAAACACAAACACTAATTAATAGAAATAGTTTCAACGGCGGCCCTTTTCCTACCCATTTAGGACAGATACTTGCATTCTTGTTCCACTTTTCCCTACATTAAGCTATGTTGGTATTAGTCCTTCTACGGAGGGTCCTTGTAGGGCCGTAATGGGTCCCGTATAAGGCAAGGCCCACCGGAGGCGAGGGACCCAAAATTGTTGAAAGTTATTTAGAAGGTAACTGACATCGTGATGACACTACGCAACATTAGTAGGGACGACATAGTTGTAACTTTGAATAGAACAGAGCCCTTATTCTCAATAATAATTCAAATTCAATGTATCTCTATCTAAGACTTTCAGGAGATCCAAATCTTTGTCAATTACCGCAACAGTATCTACTCGATTTTCAAAGACCATTTTACCCCGACTCTGGGTTCCTCTATCATCTGTGCTTCGAGAAATATGCTGAAGTTTTGCAAAACCTAGAGGATGTGAGCGGTAGTTTTTCTGTAGTTGAAATATGCTCGGATTTCTCTGTGGGACATAAAATTCCAAAATGACAATGTATTTTCATAGAATTCCACGATTAAAGCGGTAATAGGTGGCACCGCGACGACCACGTTGACCACGGATAAGACTGCCGGGCAGAGTCTGGCACCTTATGGCTGTTGAAAGGGCGGACAGCCTCGTAAAACTTGCTATAGAAGCTGGTGGATACGGGCTGCGCAGAACCACATTTTATGGCGATTGAATTATGTGGTTAATAGATAAAACTTACATTATTATAGTAGGTAGATAGTACAAATAAATTGGAAAATGATCGTAAAATGCGCATAATCCATGTTTCCTATAAACTGAAAGCGAATCTGGTGCATATTTGCACCGCACGTCCTTTCTCGCTTTCTCGTCTCGTCGCTGACGAATCGGTTCCAAGAATCGCACGATTCATTAGCGGTTTTGTGCCGTTCACGTAACTCGATCCGCAGATCATTTGATATGCAAAATACTAAGTTTAAAGAGCGTTTTTGGAGTAACATCCTCGGCTTTTTCCTTGTGGACGTTGTGATGTCCCGAGGATGCCTCAGGGAAAACTGCCTATTTTGCCTCATGGACAATTTGTAATACGCTATACTGTATGTTTTCTATTATTTTTAATGTTTCATTAAGTACAGGACGACCCAAAAATACCTACGTTGAGTCGTTGACATTATTTACAGCGGCACATTGTTGATAATTTTAACAAGCGTTTGCGTTTAGGTAGGTATTAAAGCTAAAAGAGAATGTGATCCAGAAAAGCGGAGAAGATATTAGGTACAACCAATGCTAGGTATTGATTGATTCCCGCACTCCTCCCTCTCATCTCCGCTCTTCCCTCTCAATAAAATTTCAGCCTAAGAGCTATTGGAAAAGAAAACTAGGTGTTACCTATATATGTAATCCGTAGGTTAAAGGATGACTCATGTTATAATAGACCGGGCCGTGACCGGGCCGGAGCTTCCGGCGCATCGTTTTCTATGGAAAGCATCACGTGATCGCCTGTCATGTCATAGAAAAGTAAGCCGCGGAAGCTCCAGCCCGGACACGGCCCGGTCTAACGTGAGTCATGTTTAATGTTACTTTATGTAATACGTTACATTAACAACAAAACACTTGATTTGCAATTGCATTCTGTAACCACCTCATTGCTTATTCCAAAATGATCGGCTTTAGGTAATGCATGTGGTTATTGTGACAGATTACGTTTGAATTGAACAAAAAATTCTAAGTTCCAGTTGACAGTCAAGTCAGGACAGGCGTGACCGGAGTCACGAGTAGTGGGTCATTGTGCACGCGCCGGCTGCTCTGACTATAAGATATAGACTCATAGACTCCGTCTTAAGGAATACAGCAATGCAGTCTGCAGTAATGTCGGGCTGCAATAATGCTGCAGCAACGCAGTCGACTGCAAAAATCTGCAGCAGATGGGTTTATTGTGATAAATTGCCTATATCCATCAATAATATCGACGGTAAAAAGGACATTTTGTGAATTGTTCCAAAATTAAGAGTTGTAAGTAGGTACAAATTGTACAAGTTGCGTTTAGTTCCGCCTAGGCAAGCGAGATGTGCATCAATGTGCACGTAACGAGCTTCCCGCACACCGAAAGAGAAAGACACAGGCTAGCTTATGTGTAGCAACGAGTAGGTATGACAAAGATGAACAGATTTCTAGATATAGAAATAAATATGGAGGTATTTGTGCTCCTTATGTATGAGTATAACGTATAACCTATCTATTGTTATACAATATCATTGGTATCCATCTATTTAACTATAGAACTTCATGTAAAATTCAACATGTGTCATCATCCCTATGTTCCATCTATAAAGATTTATTACCTATGGCGTAACTAATGTGTGGTAGTAGTGAACAAGTGAACATTTCATGATGTTTCATCTAGTGGTATCAGCCAAGATCTGTGGCTGTGCAGGAATCACATCAGTCTCTATTAGTTTTTATCAAGGGCTATCTCCAGTAGTGCATAGGTGATATTGACCTTATTCCAATGACATGGAAACCACCAACTGCTCTCTCTCTTCTTCCTCGCGTTATCCGGGCATTTTTTGCCACGGCTCATGGAAGCCTGGGGTCCGCTTGACAACTAATCCCATGATGTGACGTAGGAACTATAGGTTTTACGAAAGCGACTGCCATCTGACCTTCAAACCCAGAAGGGAAACATTTCCTCAGGATGTTTTCCTTCACCGAAAAGCAACTGGCAAATATCAAATGATATTTCGTACATAAGTTCCGAAAAACTCATTGGTACGAGCCGGGGTTTGAACCCGCGACCTCCGGATTGAAAGTCGCACGCTCTTACCGCTAGGCCACCAGCGCTTATAGGAACCACCAACTGCACGGCTGGTAATTTGTACACGTGTAACGAATTCCTCGCTCGTGTTTCAATGTTTGACTATATGGAAGTATATTCATTCTAGATTGTCACAATATGTAATACACATAGTGACGTTTGTCGATTACTATTGTTAAATCATGGAATCAAAAGTTTTTTATTAAAAACTTTTTAACACAGCACCTACAATGTCAAGTTCATTATAGGTAGGTACCTACATAAATATCTGGGAGACCGAGCTTTGCTCGGAAAACATATAAAAACTACAAAATGCGCGTTTTCTCAGAGGTAAGACCTACTCGTAGCTAGATCGATTTTTCGGCTCCGAAAACCCCCATATACCAAATTTCATCAAAATTGTTAGAGCTGTTTCCGAGATCCCCGAAATATATATATAAATAAATATACCTACAAGAATTGCTCGTTTAAAGGTATTAGATAGATTAGATATGAAGCATTTCTAATACAATATGACAATATAATTATCATTCCATTTCTACACCGGACAGAGTTTAATTTGTCCTCTCAACTTGAGACAGGTTCTTGTAAGTGCTTAGAGATTACGGTGAAGTGTTTTGCCATGCCGCCATCCTGGAAATGTAGGAACCTAGGAGTAATCAACATGGCTGCCTTTTACATAGATAGATATGCATTTCAGATTTAAACCTAAAATATCTTGTGAACTTGTGACTAAATCTAAGCTATTTGTTCAATAGGCATGAAGTCTTTCTAGATTAACTAAACGGTAAACTGTCTAGCCGCTAATGCATGAGACCATACAGAATCCGAAGCAAAGTGACACAGTGCTAAACTGCTAACTTTGTGCTAATGATGTGATCACGCAGCGCTAAGTGAATCTAGGACGGCGGTTGATAGATGGGTTGTACATTTGTAGGTGGTTCATATACATTAAAGGATGATTTACGCTAGACCGGGCCGAGCCCGGGCCGAGGCGTCCGACATGTAATTTTCTATGACGGCTGATTGGTGATCACGTGGTGCTTTCCATAGAAAACGAAGCGCCGGAAGCTCCGGCCCGGCCTCGGGCCGGTCTAGCGTGAGTCATCCTTAATGTTAGGTGTGCTGATTTTGAGAAATATCATTTGGGAAACATTAACTACACATATTTTTTATCGCAGAATATTTATATGATGCTTATTTCAGACATATTTTTTAGGCCGATCAGTTATTAATTAATATTTTCTAAGTTTATTGGCTATCAATAAACTTTCGCGACTAATCGAATAGTAGAAGTTGTTCCATTTCACCTACACAGTAATTGTAAAAGTGCCATTGTGGCCTATTTGCTAAATAAATGTTGAAGTTGAAGTATATCAATTCATCCAGCAAAGTATAAGTATCTGAACTTTGAAAAAAACTGGACAATTGCGAGTCAGATTCGTCTACCGAGGGTTCCGTACTTTTTAGTATTTGTTGTTATAGCGGCAACAGAAATACATCATCTGTGAAAATTTCAACTGTCTAGCTATAGGTTCATGAGATACATCAACCTGGTGACTGACAGACAGACGGACAGACGAAAAGTGGAGTCTTAGTAATAGGGTCCCGTTTTTACCCTTTGAGTACGGAACCCTAAAACAGTCTGTAAAGGTATGCGACCACCGTGTGTTAGTTTACCTTACGACGCAGTTTAGCTAAATTGTCCAAACGGGACTCGCCGCTATTCACTAAGTAATCGCTAACTGCACTGCACTGTCCGACGATAAACGGTCGCCATCTTGTTTGTTTTTGTAATCCAGGCCAAAAGAAAGTAGAATAAGGTATTACAATACCTGTATTAGTTAAGTACCTCCACCGAAGACCCTTAAAAGTAGAGAAGACAAAGACAAAATACTGCTGCGATTTTTTATCAAGAAAATTGTGCCCGTATCAACGCCGTTGCTGCAAAAATCTCGCAACAGTAACGTAGCAGCAATCTGAATGTCACCCGTGTTGATGGTTGTATTTATGGTTGTATTAATTATTTTGTCATTAGATAAAGCCATCCATAATACGCCTGCTATGGGCTCCGTCCGAAGCAGCATCTGAGGACATATAAAAACGGTAAGAAAAATAAGAGAGTACATAGATTAGTATTGATACTTAATTACGTGTTGAACTTTTGAACCATAGGCATAGTTGTAGCAATGGACTTTAACTAAAGTTAGGTAGTTTTACGGTATTACACGACTTTATTGCAACAAAAAACATTACTATAATCTATAACGTTTTCGCCACTGTATTGTCACTTTTCTGTAATGACTGTTTGTGCTAAAATAAAGAGACAAAAAACCTATTATACAGTACATATGGTGCTCCATTACGACACCCTGTGCTACAATAAGCACATTACGCCGTAACTACGTCGAAAATTTTAAGGACCTTACTGTAAAACGTTGTACGATACACGTGCGAATAGGTAATTCGCACTTGTATAGTAAATAAATAACTATTACATGGCTTAGGGGCTGTCCATAAATTACGTCATCGATTTTTGACGATTTTTGACCCCAACCCCCCTATAATCATCCAAAAATCATGCTTCAAATGACCCCATTTCCTCCTACTTCATGCTACCGTCATCCGATCTCCAGACCCCCCCCCCTAATTTGAAATGACGTAATTTATGAATAGCCCCTTACGTAACACTAGAGATGCCTCACATGTCGTGTCGACAAACGCACGCATCGCGTGACTGAGCTTATAGTTTTTGCCCAAATCATTAGTGCACTTAAGTCTAGCATGATGATATAAAGTTTGCCAAAGTTAATTTTGGCATGGCTCTTATTGTAACGAACAAAAGCGAGCGCGATGAGCGAGACAATAGCAAAAAGAAAATCGCAATACCAACATCATGCTAACCACACATTTAGGTCCCTGACACTCAAATGTAAGATTACGTGGAAAGTGAAACCGACAGCTCCGTTTATTTACATTTTACTTTTATCGTAATCCTTAATTAAGCTTCGTAAGCTGCGTGTTGCTGTAACTTTCGAGATACGAGCTTTATAAGGCAATAAGCGGTATACGAGCGGGAATTACAAGTACTATGTACCTACATAATTGAGTTCAATTATTTTTTTACGTTTATTGGCAATTTCAATTAGATAACGTTTTCTAGTAATTAAGTAAAGACCGCCTTTTGCACCATACATACTAGGGATGTAACGGATGTGGTTTTATCGGAACCGAAAACGGAAACAGATGTTTTCAATTTAGTTTAACGGAACCGAAAACGGAAACGGAACCGAAAACGGAAACGGAACCGAAAACGGAACCGGAACCAGAATCGGAGCCTGACTTTTTAACGATGTAGTCGTTTTCCCCTTTCTAGAATAAACCTTCAGACAAAGTTTACACTTAGCCGTGTCCCCACTAACTTCATCAAAATAGTTCCAAATCGAACTTGATTTCGGCTTCATTGTGCGTTTTTTTACACACTAACATTCACCTCACACACTACACACAGTCAGTAGTCATAGTCAATACACAACAGAACACATACGATTTTAATTTTAATAACATGAATAAAACAAAGTATACAAACAAACAACAAATTAGCGTAGCACGTGGCAAGCGGGGCGATGAGCGAATGACTGGTATGAACCCGTTTGTTTTTGATGTACGCCGCCGCCGTGCGAAGCATTGACATCCGTTATAACTTCCGTTTCAAACATAACGGAACCGGAACAGAAACGGATGTGTAATACCAAACGGAAGTTCCGCCTTAACGGAAACGGAACCGGAGTTCCGTAACATCGCTGATACATACTTATGCGAGATTTTAATTTTTATTTTTTTAAATTGAATTCAGTAACTGTAATGCCATACGATAAAGAAATAAATAAATTAGTGCATCATAATCATTTACATTTAATGTAAGATTCGTGTTGAGTTCCTAGTACCTACGACACTGCATTAATCTTCTCTTAATTCATAAATTTTCTATAACGGCTGATCGGTGATCACGTGGTGTTTTCCGTAGAAAACGAAGCGCCGGAAGCTCCGGCCCGGCCTCGGCCCGGTCTAGCGTGAGTCATCCTTTAAACGCACGTCTGGGTCTTCTTCCTTTAATTTTTTTCGTTTTATTATGTTCTTTATGTAGTCGTCTCGTCGTGTCGTATCAGGAGCTCCAACATATTGCCTCTTCTGTTCTAAATCGTTTTCATTAGAAGTCTTTTCTCTCCTGCTAAATCTAAAAGACCTTCATTCGTTCTTCGTTTCGTCCAACAGATACCCTCTATTCGCCTCATTACGTCATATGTCGTTCAAGTCATTGTCATAGGTATATAGGTACATCAGAAGGGCTAAGATGGCCGGCTCTTTATCATTTGTCACCAATGTCACCATGCCTGTCACGTTCTAACAAGTATGTAAGTGAGAAAGTGACGCATGACATGACAGGTGATAAAAACGCGACCATGAGACCGCTGCCAAAATCCTAGGTTATTAAGATGCCTAAATGGTATTTAAAACTAAAAGTTGTTAAATTTTTAGTCCAAAAAAGTTTCTATAAATATGTTTCTATAGAATTAGGTTGTGTTATTTATGTATGAGGTTTTGGTATGACATATAGCTTTAATCCACTACCTATGGGCTTTGGGTAAGTTGCTCGCCTGCTCTAGTTGCAGGGAGCAGCGACCTCTAAATGTCACCGGATAATGGCAATGTCCACCGGATCGCAACGCTAAATCTCTGCAACATTCGCAAGTTTCATAACTTTAACCCCTGGAGCGCCCCAGAATCACCGTAGTATGGAACTCCTAAGTTACCAGCACACGTGTCTGTGTAGGGCGCTCCACGGGTACGTGCAACGTGTCATTCAAAGGTTCCTATCATGACTAATTTATTAGGGACCATACTTTTATATCCACAACGCAGGCTTCGTCAGGTGAACACAAAGCAGGTAAAGGTAAAGGTAAAAGGTTCCTATTAATAATTACTAGTTCCTATAATCCCAAAAGTTAGATACACAAGCAGTGTAATAATATAAATGGATTAAGTTTGTACACTCCTTTTTTGAAGAACCCTGTGTCATTATACGGCAATAAGCGGTATATAAGCCTTTGATATAAGTAAATCAAAATAAATGCAAACATTAAATTCTTTATGAAAAAATAAATTTTAACCGTCATTTGTTTTTGAGATACCGCTGTTGGGCTTATGGGGGCAGTATTGTAAGTCCCTCAAGAACACCTCAACAAAACATCCTGTTTAATTATGGGTCATACATATTTTATTATTACTCGTTTGAGTAGACATCACAAAGTTGAGAGTCGATATTTTTTGTTCTTGAGACTCAAAAAAAAAAAAAGAAATAAGAAAAACATGATATATTACCCGAAGTAACCTTTTTCAAAATGTGTTTGACCGTTATAACGAATAACTATTAGCAAATTCTAACTGCACAGGTGCCTTGTATATGAATTTTCATAAGCTATGCATTTCGATATATTTACGATTACGAGTATGGCGCTATTGCTCAAAACGAATGGGACGTAGAACATGAACATACGAGTTGCTATCAACATGCATCACCGTTCGCTTTGATTGGATGCCTCGGGCACTGACGGCAGAACAACAGAGTTGAAGCTTTATGATTTTAACACTACTATGGGAAAGTCGGATAAGGCTACCGCGAAAACCGAAATTCGCAAATTACGGGGATCTTTCTCTTTTACTCTCATTAAGACGTAATTAGAGTGACGGAGAAAAATTCCGAACTTCGATTATCGGGGTTATAGCCCGGGTTCCTGTGATGGTTGTGAGGCTGTGACTCTTATAAAATGTTCCACATTACACCTTACGTGGGCTCTATAAGCGATTATCTCTGACACAACTATGAAAAACACCTATTTTATAGCCAAAGGCATCAATTTACAAGAACGTAACACTATATTTTTATTTACAAAACCTTCCGAACCCGACTATCAGTAAATTCCCAGTATATCTTGACTCTTACAAGGGTTACAAATATTTGCAATAGCAGATCAAAATATTGGATACCTAGAGGTGAATAGGTTTGGTGAATATAACGGTTTCGAAGCGAAAGTAGATTGAAACCGAAATAACACCACATTAGCAGCCGAAGTCAGAGGTCGGGAGAAACACAATGACTTGCATAACATGTAACAATGTAAATAAACAATTTAAAATTCGCAGTTTTTCGTTGCAATTTTGTTGTGTAATGTTTTGGACGTGTCTGAAAAATTGCGGAAGTTTGTAGTTACGAAAGCTTTTATTTGTCGTTCGTTATAGCAGTTTCATACGGACCAGATTTAAGGTTTTTGGATAGCTACTGCCACCAACTGCCACAGCAGCATTGCTGTTGCAGCTAGAGATGGGTAAATACCCGGGTAAATACCCGATATTTAACTACCCGCGGGTAAATATGAGGGTATTTTCGTTTTTCTTCCAAATTTGATGTGTTGAGTTGATAATTAGATAAATTTAAGTAATGTTACATAAAATGTATTGTTCAAACTACTTACGAAAATGTTGCTATGAGGTGAAGTTCGATTATAATATGTATAACATATCAGTCCAAATAAATTCGATAAAAATTCGATTCGTTTAAATTTGATCAGTCTAATCATGAAACCATTCCCTGGCTTCCGGAAATGTTTTAAAACACTTTTAATATACATTAGAAAAATGAAAATAAGGACTACTGATATGATAATAATAAAAAAAAATGTCTAGTATCACAACATGGGAAGCTCATAAGTCAAATACCTACAGTTAGTTTTATGACAAAAATATACGTGACCTTTTTTACAGGAAATTCTGTCTACTTTAGTTTGTATATACAACACTTTTCGATATGAATGACAGATTCCAAGAAATATGAAGAATGGTGTGCAGCGAGCATTCAGGTGCAGAAAGTCTGCTCCTATTGTTGAAGTTTACGTAATTTAACAGTGCGTCTGCGTCGTCAACTTGGAACCATTTTGAATGCTATAACAGCTTACAGAAAATTTATTTCTAGATCTAGTTTTTATTATTTATTTTTATTTATTTAAACTTTATTGCACAGTAAAAAAATTACAATTGACAAACTTCATCAATTAATCATAATCTTGTTCATTAATATAGGGCTAATGAGGACAAAATACCAATAGACCAAACCGTCTTTTACAATGAGAGGAATTAAGCCTGTACATGAGGATGGTGAATAGAGTTGTGACAATCTCCTTAGAGTCCGTATTAGCTTTGAGTTGATAAAGTTTAGGCGTATAGGCGCCATATTTTCATAATAATTTGACGCATAGAAGGTATTAGCATCCTATAGAAGTGGTATAAGTACGCGTGCCTCCGTGAGGGACAAAACATACGCAATGCGACACTATGATTGGTCGAATTTATTTGTTGCCCACCATAATCCATACTAAATAATTTACGGTGGGGAACAAAAAATATGTGAGTAGTGTGACAAGGACAAACAATAATAGCGCTTTAGCTGCTACTCCTACTGAAAGATACCTACATAATACTATCCCGTTCTGTCAGTTATCCCCACCACTCATGCCCAATCCAGTTTAATACTAGATTCATGATTTGACGTTTACAGTGGGTCAGACTACCACACTCTGCCACTGCAGAGCTGCAGAGTTAGCTTGGTCCGACTTTAGTAGCTGTGTATGGATCATACTTATTGTGATGTAAATCCGAGTCGCAGGCCGCTGCCCTCGCCCGCTGTGGTATGCTAATTTTGCGAGTGGAACGCTTAAGAAGTGGTAGAAGATGTAGTATTCAGTTAATTAATTTATTCACGGCTATACTGCCTCAGTGGCAAGCGTCTTGTGGCGGGGCGAGCAACGTAGCGTCTAGCTTCCAAGGGATTAATTCTCAAATCCATTTGCAACACGCGCCCCATTGCAAGCTCCGTACCGCCCGAGTGTCCACTCTGCCCACTTACGGCGGTATTCATTAACTAACAAATGTAACAAGCCGTTGATAATCGTTTTTGTTAGAATTAAACCAAACTTAACAGTAGTTTGTTTTTTTTTCATGAATGGCGGGTTTTAAATTACTTCGGGGTTACAGCATAGACTCAAATACGAGCATATGAAAATGTAATAGGTATTACGTGAAGAATCTTCTGTTAGATTAACGGGAGAGAACGACTAACAAATACATATACATACACGTCCAAAAAGTTTTGCAATCATACAGTTCTGCGACCTATTCAAGTAAGCTCAAAAACAGGCATAATATGAGGATACACCTCATATTTAACTCTCACATCTCTGTTGAGCGTGAAAACGGCGTTTGGTCATAGTTTGCTCCGGCGCTGCTAAATTCGTCACGTATTACTCTTGTTTAAACCACTAGTGATTTAGAAAAACAGGTGCCTACACAATTTTCCAAGGTGAATTTTTAAACGACTTTTTACCCGGCACAAAATGTTGATAGGTATTTTTAATTTTTAGCTTTAGTTATTTTAATTGTAGTTAGTTTTAGTTTTATAGTCATTTTATAACACTTATTATTTGTAATAAATGAGTTTCAATATTTTACCCGCGGTTGACACGAACAGTTGAAGGGACACTCCACAACCCACGGGCATCCTTGGGAGCTCTAAAAAAACCTTTACTTGCTCCCATCCAGGAACACAACACTCCATATCTATCATAATAATATATTTAAAAGAACTGTTGGAGCGATTTCTACATTTGTCGGTATTGTCAAACCTCTGCCTTCTTGATAGCCAATGATACGTCACGACGTTGAGTTTTTCCTTTACTTGATCCATGTGAGCTCTCCTTGGTCTTCTTTCTTACTCTTTGCTTCAATTCTCCCTTCTATGATGTTTTTGATTTATGTTAAAAATGACATTTTGCCTGCGGTGTCCTGTAGTGTCCTGTAAGGATGTGTTTCCCTAATGCTCTGCTCATATTCCAGCGAGATAACATTTCGATGCAGTATTCGTTTACGTTTCTTATCTTTTCTACTTCTACATGCCTTCTATTTTTCTGCAAGCGCCACTTTGTTTGCATAGACAGGTTATTCCCTAGAAACTAAATTACAGCTCAATTGAAGAAAATGACGGCCCTAATCTGAAGTAACTTTATCTAAGTAAGTGTAGGTTCGTAACGATGGTTGACAATTTTAGTGATTATGTGCCGTGACGATGCGTAGACAAGGCACTGTATAGGTACTTCTACTGATAACTTGGCGCTTATTGCACAAATTTCAGTATAAAACCCTTTATTCTTCAGATTAAAAAAAAATACACAATCCGAACCCATTGCCACTTCATAGTCTTAAAAACCTGCATAAAATAAAAATTATTAAAAAAAAGAAAAAATAACTTCAATAAGGATAAAATAAAACAGATTTCAAGTTCTAGATCTGTCTCGATCAAGATTTGAGAAGATCCCTTATATTATTTTTTACATTTTTTAGGGTTCCGTACCCAAAGGTTAAAAACAGGACCCTATTACTAAGACTCCGCTGTCCGTCCGTCCGTCCGTCTGTCACCAGGCTGTATCTCATGAACCGTGATAGCTAAGCAGTTGAAATTTTCACAGATGATGTATTTCTGTTGCCGCTATAACAACAAATACAAAAAAATACGGAACCCTCGGTGGGCGAGTCCGACTCGCACTTATCCGGTTTTTTTGTGTATTATGTTTTAAAAATGTTATTAAACATACAATTCCCACGTTGTAAAAATTAATTATAACTATATTGAAGGTTCCACGATTGTCGACGCAGGTGTGGTTCGGCCTTAAACAATCTTCGCGGTGCAAATGACCCCTAAACGTAACAGGCAAAAACCGACGATGTCCAAATATTGTTTACAAAATGGCGACGATACACTTTGCGAAGATTAGTATAGCTATTACTGTAACTTGGAGAGACCAGCGCCTCAGATAAACCAAGCATTCGCCTGTTTAACTAAATTTTCAGCTGCAGCCAGTGGAGAGACACTCCTGACTTCGGGCAAACTCCGCTCCGTTCGGCTCAGCATTGCTCCGAGCTATTATTAGGGTTGACACAACTTGACGTCCCTTTGCGTGCACGGCCAGATAAAATAATTACTTGAATTTTGACAACCCTAATTAGCCGAAAGGGATAGTGCCATACATTAGAAAGGGACAGCATGATTCGTCCCTGAATAGCTGTCAAACTTCGGTTTTGTAGGAAGTGTCCTTTCTGTACGGTAGTAGGTACTATTATGTATTCTGTGCCGCAGCAGTAATGCAGCTGCAGTTGACATCCAAACGTCACCTCAACGATTGTGTGACGGAACAGGCGGCCAGGGCCTACCGCGAACCACGTTCGAAGTGTTGCCTCTCTGTTGCACTTGTAAATTCGTACGTAAGTGTGACAGGGAGGCAACTCGTCGAACGTGGTTCGCGGTAGGCCTTCTAGCCAAGGCGGCGATCGCATGCGCTTCGCCATCGAATCGCTTTGTGTTTCTCTATCACTCTAGTGTAACAGTGACAGTTGCGTTTCATTCACTGTCAAATTCATCAAAGAATTTGACAGTGACATCGACCATTCCCGCTGCTGCAACGCTGCACGTTGGCACACTGCCATAGCAATGCAAGTATATTATATCCTTACGGCTCGGCTACGACATTGAGCGACTTGCGACGGGGGCAATAACCATCGGTTGGAGCGATACACAGCGATGGAAGCTTTCGTTTCCAACTATGGTTGTCGCTGCCGCCGTCGCCAGTCCCGTAATGTCGTGGCCGACCCGTTAGGCTGTCTTTCCACTAAGGTGGGGATGAGAGGAGACCTGCAGGAATCAACCTATAGCATTGGTTGTAATCCCCATCTCTTCTCCGCTCCGCTGGATCACAATTGCGTCATTGTCATTAGGTACCTACCAAACTAAAATGGAGTTGGGCGGGACATGTTGCTAGGCAGAGTGATGGCAGGTGGACTAAAATGTTAACAGAATGGTGGCCGCTTTCGGATGAAAGAAGCCCCTGGCATCCGTTGACTCGTTGGGTGGACGACATCCGGAAGATTGCGGGCCACTTCTGGGTGAGATTAGCTCAGTACGGATAGGATGGTCGTTCTTGTCTACGTGAAAGCATGATAAAACTGCATCCGTCACTTTCGATCGCGCTCTGTTAAAAAGTGACAGATATTTTGTCACGTGGATAAAGCCATCCATAATAGGCCTGCTGTAAGTGCCAGGACAAGTGGCGTACTAGAAACTGGCGTCTGCTTGAATTTTCACTCAGATATCAAGGCAATATCAAGGCAGATAATTGTTCAATTATTGAATATGCTTGATCGTCTCGTTTACGGCTCGGCCACGACATTGAGCGACTTGCGACGGCGGCAGTGATAACCAAAGCTTGGAGCGAGATACAGCGATCGGACCTTTCGTTCCCACCTATGGTTGTCGCTGCCGCCGTCGCCAGTCGCGTAATGTCGTGGCAGAGCCGTTAAATTGGTTTGCATAGCTCTTCAAGCGATTATAACAACTCAGTCGGTCGCACAACGAATCGCTTAGTCACAAGTCACAAATTCGACAGATCCCCAAATTACACAACTCCTACCTTAGCACCACGTGATAAGGGTTATTTTAGATTGGCACTAGATCAGCTGACACCTGATTACGCTAAGTAAGTTTTCTAATTGCGTGAATTAGTTGATTTGGAACCTAGGTCATTGGGAGTCTAGATGCTGGGAATTTAGATGTTTGAGTTGACTTTTAATACAATTAATATGGGCTGTAAGTGACAGTTAATAACTGACAGCTATTTTAAAAAGTAAATTTTCATGACTGTAAAAAATACATACCTAAGTATTTTTAAGCAAAATTTTAAAGCCGTATCTGAATACCTTCCTAGGTTAATCTAAATTCTAAATCAACGAAGAAGTGTAAACCGGGGTAGGCCATACCATTGAAATCTTTCAGTGCCTCTACTGCTGCTTTTTTCACAATTACTTAAAAAATATCGACATCCGATAAGCAAAAATGTATGAAAATGCATTACATAGTTTCTTTTAAAACTATGCTACTATACTAAACTATTTTTCTTTTTTTTTCTTAGTCCGTTATAGTGTCCCACTGCTGGGCGAAGGCCCTTCACAACTCCCGTTGTGGTGCTTTTTCCGGCCAGTTACTGATGAAGGTGTCTAAGCGCCACTTGCACCATCCCACAAACCCGTGTCGGATTTGTCAAACCCACCGTGTCAAATTATACTGGTAACCAAGGTAACTCCAGGTTTAACCGGTTAACCCCGGGTTAGTGGAATGGTGCAAGTGGGCCTAAGTCGTCCCGCCATCTCCGTCTGGGCGTGCCACGTCCGCGCTTCTTAAGTGGCATCAACTTGGTGGCTATACTAGCCCACCTATCCGGATGCATGCGTCATTAGTTTCTTAGAGAAATAAAATTTGATCAGTATAACCTATTCTCTTGGCAAATGGTTAAGGGTCGAAAAAATCTGTAGACATATGCCTACAGAATACAGAATACCGGTATCCATTGATGTCAGAACGACCTAATGTCCGGGTATGCCCTGCCCTCTGACATTCACAATACTCAACCTGCACATCTTCATAAGCTCCAGCATAAGTCTGACCTGTGATCTCGCTTTGTCATTGTAAATTTAGAGATCAATCTAAATTGGGATCGAGTTGAGAGATTAGATTAGTGTGTTTTTGTAAATAAGCTGAGCTTTGTCGTTGCGGCAAGGTCAACGGCAAAAGGGATAGAAATTAGGTCAGGTTACCTTTGTTGTAGATTCATAAAAAATGTAAGTAACACAGAAAATATTTATATTGGAAGACATTCCTGGGACCGTTTATTTATTTATTCATTTATTTTATTTTAGCCATGAATTATTCGTTGATATACTCGTACAGCTTGTGAGCATAAGTACAATATGAGTATTAAGTAATTTAATCACACAGGTTAATAGAAAAGGAGCACTCCTCTATGGGGATAAGTCACCTCACACTAGCGTCTCCCGAGCGTCGGCGTCTAGTCAACTGTATGGCTGCTGCTCGACGCAACGTTGGCGCGCGACGCCATTTTCCATAGCGCTGACTAGAAGCCGACGCTCAAAAGACGCTAGTGTGTGGTGGCCCTAAGAGTTAAATCAGAAAATGAGGCATTATATCCCTTAACTTTGATATATCTACAGGAGAGACTTACCTTGTTGTAACCTTGATGTTGATGACTCTCTTAACGATTTAATTTATTTTTAAGTGACTTTTTAAAATGTTCATGATCCCATTTTCGGTACCTCCTTTCCAACTTTACTTTATTATCGAGTACCTACTTAACTAGCCAAGTACGTAAGAGTACTTGGATTAGACTAAAATACCAATTTCTTATTGTAATAAAATCGCATTTAATAATACACTTACTTATTGTTCGCAGAAGAAGTATAAAAGAGATAATGTGTTCCCCACACCAACGGACACAGCAAGTACCTAAGCTTGTCTGTCGGTCAACTAAAGTTATATTTAAGAATACCTACACAATCACTCTATTATTAGGTTTGAATAACATTTCAAATGAATATTTACTCATACTCATAAATAGTGCCATATGGAGTCGATTGGTTATTGTGCGCATTCGTTTAATTTGCTCCATATCTTATCGTGGATAACACTCGATATGCTGATATACGGTGCCTTTGGACAACAAACAAATTGATAAGCTGTTTATATTTACTCATATATTTTATTACAATCGAAGTATAAATGCTTTTTATACACTGAAGCACCTCGACAAACATTAAATATTTGCAGTTCTGAATGATTCACGGTTAGATTCACTAGACTTATATCGAATGAGGGTAGACCGAGCGCGGTCTACACAACTTTGACACCATCCCGCCATGGTATAATAATATACTCCGCCGTACTCTCTTCCCGTCTTTTCGTGGTCACGTGACTGACACAAGCCTACGTCATCATGTGACAGCGCTATATGATAATATGCGATAGCGCTATATAAAGCGACAATGTTATTGTGACGTAGGCTTGTGTCACTCTGGGAAGAGAAGACCTATGCATCCCGCTATCTTCACCCAACTAGCAAAATAGTCGTATAAGAATTGATTTACTCAGCCTGTAATCGTATAACAGCCGAGTTACGGTTGTTGAAGCACCAATATATCGTATAATAGCGGTTAACTCGACTATTTAGCAATTTTCGCTAATTAGTGCTATAATCATGTCGTATAAACGTTTATAGCACTATCTTTTAGCACTTTTATTCCACCTTTTAATAAATGCTGAGTTAGCGCTACTAAATCACTTTTATTCAGCATAATTGTTCTATTAAAATCATATAACAGCTATAGATTAGCTAATTGTCTGAATAAGGCGCTTTAATACAACTGTTACTCAACTCTCTACTCTGTTGCTATAAAAGCCTATTAAAAGCAATCAAATAACCATTTGGCAACAATGCTGCTGTAACAGCGCGCTTATATCATAATTCGGGTAATGGAGTTCAAACCGCTGTTATAGGAGCTGAAGTGTATTTACAGGTTTTATTCAAAATGTATTCAGCTTAGAGTACTTTTAAAGAGTTTTGAACTACATTAACAGCACAAGTCAGCCATGTTGACGTTTCAATATAGTCCGGTGGCCAACTGCATGAAACCCTACCTGACAAAAAAATAGAATAATCCTACTCTGTAGGGGTAGCTGACTTTTAGTAGCATCAACTGTTCTTGGTCGGCCGCGGCTTAATTTGGAAAATTTTGCGCTAATGGCAAAATAGTGGCACAAAAATTCATAAAAAAAAACCCCATCGTATAATAGAATGAAACTTGCATGGTAGGATAGCTGCCTTTGAGGACAGCAAAACAAAACTGGTCAGCTACATCCTGTGTTGGCAGGTTCTTGTGTCCGACCGAATTTGTGGTACCACGTGACAGCTACAATTTACCTCATCGAAAAATAGAATCAAAACAACTGATTGTAATACCTACATTAAATTTGTTGACATATGTCTTGGTCGGCCTCACCTTAGCCTGACAGCGTTTTCAGTCCGTCCGCATTAAAAAAAAACCGGGCAAGTGCGAGTCGGACTCGCGCACGAAGGGTTCCGTACCATAATGCAAAAAAAAAAACAAAAAAAAAAAGCGAAAAAAAACGGTCACCCATCCAAGTACTGACCACTCCCGACGTTGCTTAACTTTGGTCAAAAATCACGTTTGTTGTATGGGAGCCCCATTTAAATCTTTATTTTATTCTGTTTTTAGTATTTGTTGTTATAGCGGCAACAGAAATACATCATCTGTGAAAATTTCAACTGTCTAGCTATCACGGTTCGTGAGATACAGCCTGGTGACAGACGGACGGACGGACGGACGGACGGACGGACGGACGGACGGACGGACGGACAGCGAAGTCTTAGTAATAGGGTCCCGTTTTACCCTTTGGGTACGGAACCCTAAAAAAGTCAATGGCAGCTATCCTACCATACAAGTGACATTCTATTTTTCGATGAGGTAAATTGTAGCTCACTTGGTACCACAAATTCGGTCGGACACAGGAACCTGCCAACACAGGATGTAGCTGACCACTTTTGTTTTTTTGATGAATATTTGTACCACTTTATTGCCATTTGCGCAAAATTTGCCAAGTTAAGCCACGGCCGACCAAGAGCAGTTGAAGCTGCTAAAAGTCAGCTACCCCTACAGAGTAGGATTTTTCAATTTTTTTATCAGGTAGGGTTTCATGCAGTCGGCCATCGGACTATAAATCCATAAACATGGCGACATCATGTGCTATAAGTGTAGCAGTAAACGCAGTTACTCGACTTATAGTCGAATTAATGAGATATAACAGAAACTAGATCGTGTAAGCAAATTTTTACTTATTTTTATTAATATTTTTTTATTGAAATTTAAGAAAATAGGCGGCCCATGAATATATATGAACCAGTGCCTTTGGTTTTATCAATAAAGTATTTTTCGCGCTGGGTTTTACTGTATTACGTGTACTTACAGACAGTAAAAACTTATGTACACAATCACGGTAAAAATAAATGTCATGGATGACAGCAGTAAAAAATACTTAAGTACCTTTTTGTTTTATTAGACACGTGAAGACGATTAGGCCTCAAACTTAATCAAATAATTGAAATATAATCGCTTACCTGAGATCGTTTTTAGCACTTATTAGTTGAATAAAAGCATTTACTGCACTCTTACACATTTAAAATGCCGAGTAAAAGCAATCCGGCTACCTTTACGAAACATTTTTGCTGAGAAAAAGCAGTGCGGCTGCTTTTATAGAACACTTTTACTGAGTAATAGTAAATTGCTAATGTTTATAGAACAAATAGTCGAGTAAAAGCACTATCGTTAGTATCGTTGCTATTAAAACACTAGAAGTGCTTTTATCCACTTTTACTCAACTCTTACAGCATCGATTTGCTTCTTATACAGCGCTTACTCGATTTTTATAACACTTTTAGTCTGTATAAGTGGGCCTTTTCGCGTTGAGTAAACGCTTACAGGACTTCTACTCGACTGTTTTTACACCGTTAATAGCACCAAAAAGCGAAAATAAAAACGTGCTCTCAACTTTTATAGCACATAGATTTGCTAGTTGGGCAGTTACCCGTGAACAAGATGCATGTAACTGCGACGCAATTTCGGGAGCTCGAAATCAATACAAAAGGTAATCACGGTCATCCCGGTCGATATAAGCAAAAAGGTACCTAATTAGAAATAAGTATGTATATACTTTAATGACTTTACTTAGTACAATTGTGAAGCTTTGGTAGTATGTTTGGTAATAATGTTGTCTTCCTAGCCTGCGGGTAGTGTAGGTTATGTCCCAGTTGCGTTGCTCAGTGGAGATAATTTTGGCTTCACATCTCTATTTCTACTGTCTTGTTTATCTTTGCCTTATATTTGCTATATTGTATTGATGTGTTGTCTGAATTAATGATAACTATTTTATTCTAGTCTATGTTTCATTTACCGAGGAATTAATGCGAGGGTCTTCATCTTCAAATAACTTTCAATATGGACGGCGCAGGTTCGAGTTGAACCCCGGCTCATGCTAATATGTTCCTTGGAACTTTGATACGAAAGATGATTCGCTATTCACCTATCAGATAAAGAAACCGCAATAATCCATTGGAAGTTTTATGGATATGATGGTCGTTCCTGTCTACGTGACAGCGTGATAAAACGCGGTATCTATCACTTTCTATCCCGCGGTGTTACAAAGTGACAGTTACTTTATCACGTGGATAAACCCATCCATAATATGCCTGCTGGTACCTAAGTCTACTCTATTCAAAATGTACGCTTGTTCCAACTGCAAAACATCAGTTAAAAATTATGGCTAGTAACTGAATGGACGCGTCGTTTTTTATCATGAATATCATGGCTGTCAAATTATCGACAATACTCGTAAGATAAGAACACGTTGTGATCAGAATTTCTCGTCCTGGGGCGAAAGTGGAACCATTAATAGCAGTTTCAGAACGACATTGTTATCGACCGTGCTAGTGGATAGGAAGGGCATTCGAAGTTTAAAATATTATCTCGATTCGTGCTTTCAGCGCATCTTGGAGGTCGATTCTAATCTAACAATTTGTTCTGGTTTTAACTGGTTTTGACCGGACCTTTACGATCGTCTTGCTGATTGGTGCGTATCTCACGCACACCAGTCATTTCGCATGCACACATCAGCGTGAGCAATCAGTGAGTGCTAACCGTACCAAAGACAATAATCTACTTATTCTCTTTGACCGTACCTAACAAGTTGTTAAATCTGAATGAAATATCGACTCAAAATAAGATTTTCAAAGGTCGAATGCGCTCTAGTGCTGCAGATAATTACAGAATACAGAATACAGATCTTTATTGGTAAAAGCAGATTTTACAGGTCACATTTTATACATATTTACAAAAAATATATGTTAGTAGGTACACACATATAATATGTTCTTTAATTAAATTAATTATTACATAACATTTTTTTAAACAAAAACATTAATTTACTTATTACGTTTAACATTAATACAATTTTAATTATGGTGCAGTAGTCAACGACCTCATCGAATATTTATAAATTTATGTACCTATAGTACATGGAAAGTTCTGGACTGGCAACAGGTACTTTAACCTAGTAAGACCCACCATACAAAATTTAATTTGAACCTTATTCTACATTTAAGTAAATTAAAACGAATTTCGTTTGTTTAAAAAAGCAATGAAACAAAAGAAATGCTACTTTATTTGGTTCATGAAAGGTTCAGGAGATTAGACTGCGCGAATATGTACATTGTAATGTAAGTACATTTAATTAGTCTCAGGAGGTTAAATGTAAGTACTAAGGTAAGGTGGGGTAAGACTAACATAGTTTATTTTGCTCGGGGAAAGACAAACAGTATGAGGATTCCATAGCATAGCATAGTCTTAATACCCTACCTTACCTTATGTGAAAATAATTGAGACGAAAAATGCAAAAATGATGATTTTGGTAAATGAACCTTCTGTAAAAATAGGTACTAACTTTAAACTTTCATACATACTACCTTCTTGTTTCTAACTTCTTGGATTAATTTCAGTAAGAATTTATAATTTGTTTTTAAATCGTCACATTCATCCTCCTCAGTTCTTTCAATAAATAATGACATTTTACTCGTATTAATTGCCAAGAAAGTATAAAAATAAATCTTCATAAATATGATATGTATTGGCTCACCGTTGAGTCACTCGCATATTACCAGTTATCAGCGATACGTTATCGCTATCGACCAGCTGATTTATGCAGTGCTCGTATGCCAAGGATACCTAGATGTAGATAATAACTCCTATAGTCTAGAGCTCTGGATGCACCCGATAGTGGTAAGACGTACAATACGGCAATTCACGGCGTGCTTTCTGACCAAAAACACGGTATTACGGCAGCAGTTCCATTGCCGTGCCGTATCTCTCATACACCTCACATGTTACGAGTATTGGCACAATGAAAAACTATAATCGGTTTATAGGTTTTCCTTTTTTTTTTATTTGTAATCTTACAAAAAATTTTTTTTTAAAGCGAAACCTGTAAACCTAGAATATTGCTGCTGAAGCGATCGAGATCAAAACCAAAGTGATTTGTTAAGATTTAGTTAATGGAATCCGTTTTCTCCCGAAATGGAGCTTCATAGAAAAAGTACCGTTAATTTGTTAAAATCGCAAAGCAAATATTCTTCCCTCTTGAGCACGGCAATATTCAATGAGACTCAGTACATGGTAACCCCAAAATTCGACAGGAAAAACACTGGGTTTAACAATTAATTCCACACAATAGATCGTTTGGTCAAACCTCTTATTGACGCTCAAAATATGTACGTAATTTTCTGGTTAGAAATAAGTACAAAAAGTTTATGTCCAGTATTTTAGACGTTGTTTAATGAAGGCAAATGAAAAGAAAAAGCAATTGTAGCTGAAATAGTAAACGTATAAATAACTATGTAAGACTAGTTACCACGTAACATAAATAATCATTACTACATTAAACTCGATAGTCAGTGTAATTAATGTTGATTATGTTATCAAATAGTTTATCAAGTTGTCAAATTAACAACGTAGGCTAATTACGATTCAATTACTCGTAATAAATATGATACGACGAGTAATTCCGGTTGCCGTTAAGAATTTTTTTTATGATCTCCAACTTGACGTCATTGGTGACGACTGGTCGAGTGACTTGACTCAATTTCTTGGACGCGAGGAAATTCCCTTTAGCCTAGCATTGAGGAAAAATAATTCACAGATATAATTATGGATTACGTTCGCTTTAGGTAGGTACCTAATTAAGGCTATCCCTATTTTTAACTAATGTACTTTTAGGTACATATCTAACCACAACACAACTCACATAGCCCCTATTTCACCACCGTGACAGGTGCGACAATGTCGACATCACTGTTACTGTTGACGACCGGTCTGGCCTAGTGGGTAGTGACCCTGCCTGCGAAGCCGATGGTCCTGGGTTCGAATCCCAGTAAGGGCATTTATTTGTGTGATGAACACTAGTATTTGTTCCTGAGTCATGGGTGATTTCTATGTATATAAGTATGTATTTATTTATATAAGTATGTATATCGTCGCCTAGCACCCATAGTACAAGCTTTGCTTAGTTTGGGGCTAGGTTGATCTGTGTAAGATGTCCCCAATATTTATTCATTTTATTTATTTATTTACTGACGTCACAGGCCTCCATAGGCTACGGTAACCGCTTACCATCAGACGGGCGGTGTGCTTGTTTGCCACCAAAATGATAATTTAAAAAAAACTCCAGTATATCGCCAGTTAATAAGTACTTATTTTGCGAAGCTAATGACAATTGTCACAAGAAACACGAATTGTCGGACCTGTCACCGTGGTGAAATAGGGGCCAGATAAATAACTAATAACCTGTACAGTAAAACCTTCTGGACTATAGTCCAATCCCAACTATGGCCCAAAACTATCTTGAATATCTTCGTTAAGGTGATTGGTGTGAATATCACTTGAATGTCGCAGTTCAAAAGGAACAGTAGACTTAAATGCCTTGAGTCTACTGTCAGTAACCTGAGGAACTATAAGTTGGAGAAGATGATAGGATATGAAGATACGACTTTCTGGTCAACGAGTACCCTCCCATGTGTAGAAAGTCGTACGTGAGTGTGAATCATATGAAGATACAACGTTCTGGCGCAGTACAGAGGATGTATTGTGCGAGGTCGTGCGCCGGCGCAAGAGGAATGACCTTTCCGGCCTTAGGGTTGTCACTATTAAGTGGTGGCCCAAAAATATGTTAGATAAAAACATTTTGGAATATTTTTCTTACTTATACGTCTTTTACGACATGTGATTAAAAATGAAAAATACAAACATTTAAATAAACACAAACATTGTTCAAAATATTCTCCTTGGATACAAAAACGCTAGCGCTTGTATTTATCAACAATATGCCGCGGTATACATTCTTATAAACTTATTTTTGGCCCGCCATGTACGTTCTACATAGTAACTGACTGAGAAAAAGCTGAAAAAAAGTTTGTTAAATTTTTATGCACGGCGCACACACGGCTGCACGGCGCTTAGAAATCATTTTTGAGACCTGTCATTTTCATACGACTTATGTGAAACAATAAGGTCGTTTCTCAGCTCAGCGCTGACCTAACCATCTCAAAATTCACTTCAGACCTTCGTAAGTCAAGAAATCATGATTTCTGAACATTAATTATTTTTGGCAGTCATTAGATTAATCGTGGAGCCGCATCGAAGTATGATAATTTGTTTTTGATTTAATATTAATTTGATATTCTCAGTGATGCACTAGAATGAAAGTATCAAATTAATATATAATCAAGGACAGATATTTTTGAAGTTTAAATGATGCTATTCATTGCGGGGGTATATAACTTTTGCAGAGTAATGTTGCTGTACTCTATACAAATAATATACCTACTCATTGACGTTTCGATCATTAATATCTCATCTCTCACGGCTTACCCAATTCAGGAAAGCAATTGCGGTCATATTACTTCCAGTCCAGTTTCGTTCTTTAAAAAAGTGTATGTACAACCCTAGAGCCAGCCAGCAACAATGCAGTAGCGATGCATTCGCCTTGGGCTTGGCATTGCCACTGCCGAGATGGGACCCTTGCGTAACTCCATTCATTGCGTCCACTAGTATTGGTATTGGTAATACTTACCCAAGCATATTTACTTTGGTACCTAGCTATTAAACGTCTTCAGCAGCGGTACCATGGTCGCCTTTTTATCCGCTGTCATGACATTGCGGTCCTACGGTCATAAAAAAAAAATTAAAAAAAAAAAATAAAATTTAAACTGATTATTAAAAAAAAAAAAGAATAAATATACAATCAACTTAGAACTAATCTTACATTTTACTAATATACTTACTTGTTAGAACGTGACAGGCATGGTGACAAATTATAAAGAGTCTTAGCCCTTCAGGTCGGCTATTAGGTGCCCGAATTCTGGAAGATATATATCCATGTACAGCGAGCGGCAAAAATGCATACTTACCCACATTATGAATTTATTTTATTGAATATTCATTCATTATGAGCTTCTTGCCGCTCAAATTTCTTTGCTTTAAAATGTCTAGCAACGAAAACTAATAACGCAGAGGCTGGGAGTGCCCGACACAACTCCATTAATCGACATTTTCAATCATAATGTCATAGCAATAATGTTGACAGCAAGGTGTCGAATATTGGGTCTTAACATGTCGATTATTGCGATGTTTACGCTACCAGACATAGATATATAACTATACTCATCCTTTTCTTTTGGGTGCTAGTACTAGTGTAAGACAAAGATAGCATGATTCTCTCTGTCTATGATTGAAATTAGACAGTCCTTTGACAAACTATATGTTACTTGAACGTCCATGTCAAATTTCATGATGTTTGATATCAGAATATCGTTTTAAAATGAGAACGTAACGGTTAAATTCGTGTGACTCTTAAGTAAGTATGTAGATCTGCGGGCGCATCATGGTTCCAATTTTATCGCCTATCACTAGTATCACTATGCCCGTCACTTTCGCACTTACGTACTTGTTAGAACGTGACAGGCATGGTGACAAGCGATAAAAATGCGACCGTGCTACCGCCGCTGTTTGCCCAAATGTATGGATTTGGATCTTGGTCGGGCACTTAGGACAATAGGTAAGATGGACCATTGCATAACTTCATTCTTCCACTTGAACCAACACAAAATTCTTACGGAATGCTGTGAAAAAACACTGCTATTGTTTAGTCATATTTCCATTTTATGTGGGGTCGTGACTTTTTGTTTTTTTTTGTGGCTTGTACTTTGTAAAACTTGACTTTTTTTATTTTTAGTGACACAAATACCAGCGATCACTTTTGTATTATACGCGTCAGTTAGTAGCTACCTACCTACAATACACACATAGTTGGGGCCGACTTGAATCGGGAAAACGATGTAACTTGGCTTGTGGCAAACGACGAAATTGTCAAATCTTGTAACTTTTATTGTAGAAAAAGTAGTCTTTGTGGTACAGTAGTCCATCAGATATAACGGAGCAGCCAAGGTATTCATAAATATCTGAACAAAGCCACTATTATTCAGATATTTTTGGGCACCTTAGCCGCTGCGATAGATCTGTTCTGATGGCACTGTATGACAAAGAACTGAGGGAGGTTTAGCGTGAAAACCATAACTACATTGTATATTACCTAAACTCTAAACTAGACAGGACTCTTTGTATAACTAAATGGAACCGAGGAATTCAAAAATAAAGACAAAACATATGTTTGTACTATAATAATATAAAATTCCATACGTATTATGTTGAAGAGATGGTGTAAGTAGGTCCCCCGTCGGAATGCCGCCGATATGTAAACACGATCTAACGACACAGTCAGTTGTATAAATAATATTTAGAAATGGCCTTATTCGAAACGGCTTGTGATACCTACTGCAGTCAGTGTTTACTACTCAATCCTAGAGCTAGGCTATAGTCAAAACCTTAGGATCTAGGCCATATAAGCCACGCTGGTCTAAATATGTCTGCTTTATATCTTAACCCTTATATTTTTTTATTCGAATATTGAGCCAATATTATAATTGCAATACAATTTCTATGTATCACTACTATGGAGATGGAGGCAAATATAGTACTTTTATAATATAGGTATCAGACAGTTACAGCGTTCAGAATTTATAAGTATAATCTGGTACATCCACTTTATCAGTATAAAAAGATGCGAAATTAAAATTTTCTATGGCAGATCAACCCTTCGCGCCTACGTTTTTTTAATTTGTAGTTATCCTTTTAATGAATACAATAGACACATTGGATTTTATTTGTAAATGATCGTCTCGAATAGATGACAGTTGAAGTAAAATATAATTGGCGATAAAATCTTTTGACATGTCATTTCAAAATGATGTCGTGTTTCTACCATAGATTCGCGTCATGCTAGTGATTCTAGGGCGCGACACGACAGTGGGGCAAGGACGCTTCCGACCACTTTGCTACTTAAAACGACTATCACGCTAATGTCATCGATCGGCATGTCTTGTAAGAATGTATCAAATCAAGCTGCAAGTTTGAATAAATCATTTTTTTTATACAGAGCACAAAAAATCTATAGGTACGCTATACAGGACACAAATAATCTATAGGTAAGTACGCTTTGAGGGGAAAACACAGCGTAAAATACAGCAAAGATGATCGTAAACCTACAAACGCCAAACGTGCGACAACACGTTATTTTTAGGTTGTAGGTACTTGCTTGAAAACAACCTATAGTTAATATTTACTTTACTCGCCTACAACATAGATGTAAGCATTTAATTTACATATAGATTACTCACATATGTCAAACACTTATAAACGTAATATTATTTGACCGTAAAAACATTTTTGGAGACTAAAGTGGCGGACTGGCGGATGATTCTTCTTTGTATCCAAGGATTTATATGTAAGTATCATTATATCACTCAAAACTGTTCTTAACTTTATTAAGCAAAACTGTCTACTGAACCATACATTCATTAGTGGGCCTTATCGCAATGGCATACGGTCTAAAATCTTCGCAATATGTAAACATAACATTATAGTGGCGTTTGTTGAGTTGCGTTTATCGATAATGAGGTGTCGTACGAGTAATTACAGCGAGTTTCCGTGCCGGAACAGATATGGCTGGTGTAGAGTTTTCATGCTAAGGAAGTTGATTTTATTGCAAACAAAATTCACTATAGTGGGTAAATAACATATTTATCATAAGTTATTTACTTTAAAACTATACTATAAAACTACGAGTATGGAAACGGATTATACCTACGCAGAGATGTGACTTATTTGAAATACTTGTATTTAAAATGCAAATACAAAATGCAAAATACCTATTTTGTATTTTGTATTTAAATACCTTTTGAAAAAAACTATTTTGTATTTTATTTGAAATAGTTTTTGGGACCTATTTTCTATTTTCAAAATACAAAATACTTTATAGTAGATAGGTAATGTAGGTAGGAGTTACAATCTCTTCTGATGTTACAATCCTGGCAACTCTGTCATTCTTTTAACATGGAACTGTTGAATCTGTTTAGTAACGTCGCACATGACCACAAGCGTAGCGAGTGGAATCTTGAGTGTTGCGAGGGTTTCAAGGGACGAGAGGAGAACAAACTTTTCTGCCCTGGTGAAGCACAAACGAGACGTTTTCATCACACTAACGAGAGGCATTATACTATCTGTAAAACATTACAAATCTAAATGAATCCTTTAAAATTGGCCGTTAATAACCATCATTCATACATCCTACCGGTTAATATGAGCAAACAACTAGAAATTTGCACTTTAGATAGAGGACTGATTTCAAAGAATAAAGAGAGTCTTTTCAACTCGGAAATTCCGAGTAATACTTTTTAATTCAGACTGGGTATTTACTACACAGAGTACCTTTTATCGCAAAGTATTTGTAATTTTAAAAAGTATTTTGAAAATACCTATTTCGTATTTTGTATTTTAAATACAAATTCAAAAACTATTTTGTATTTTGCACTTGAAATAGTATATCAAGGAAGTATTTGTATTTTGTATTTAAATACTTTTTATAAAGTATTTTTCACATCTCTGTACAGCCTGACAAAAAAGAGTAGAAATTAAAAAGTGGCAACACTGTAGTGTCGTCCCTTTCAAATCAACTTATATAAGAGACCGGGACGACACTACAGTGTTGCCACTTTTTAATTTCTACTCTTTTTTGCCAGGCTGTACCTACGCGATATAATTCCTTTCCATGTTCAGACTACCAAGAAACATAACATAACCACCCATATGTATAACGATTAAAAAAAACCATTCATCGGGGCCAACTCTGTTAGATACCTAAACGTACTAATGTACTTTTTTTAATCAATATTTATTTAGGTACTAATGTACTTAAACATTATCGTACACAAACACACAGAGTTAATTTAGGATTTCTAGAATATTATTTTGTGACCCTTGTTTCTAAAAGCAATAACTTTTTACTCGAACGCCACGAACAGGAGGATTTGTTGTTGTTTAAGTTTTGCAAATTTAATTTAGGCTAATACTCCTATCATAGGAGTCCTATGACATGTTACATGGCATGACAATATCGCTGCCCCAATATTACAGGGTTCTATGTTACATTTTCAAGATAGTTGAAATTCGACTTAATGTCACTATGACAATGTTCAAATTTCAGTTCGATAAAAGTGAAACCCTGTAATATTGAGGCAGCGATATGTCATTTAGGTTATACTTAGTATGTACTTACTTATGTCGCATGGCATGTGGTCAGCTAACCTTCAAAGGGTCTTCGACTCGTCAAGGGAAGAGAGTTATTAGCCGAGATGTCATCCCGCATACTAAGGAATGCTGGATCACGGTATAACCTCATTTATGTTGCGAGTCATTTCATTTACTGTTAGAGTCGGACCAAGAAAAGTCTGCAGCGGATTTGATAGCCCACGCAGTGCAAGTGTCATTTATACGTCATAATTTCATAGAAGTTTGACGTTTAAAATAACAAGTGCACTGCGTGGGCTATCCGCTAATCCGCTGCAGACTTTTCATGGACTGACTCTATATGGTCGTAAGTAATGACAATAGGTAGGATATAAACATACACTAATACTGTAAAAGTGACATTATTTTTCATTGTGGCTTTCCATCAAAGTACCCTTTTCTGATGGAAAGGTCCTTATGTAAATGAAGCATAAGGACCCTAAGGGGCTATTCATAAATTACGTCATTTCAAATTAGGGGGGGGGGGACATTTTTGGATGATTTTAGGGGGGGGGTCCAAAATCGTCAAAAATCGATGACGTAATTTATGGACAGCCCCTAATGGAGAACCACATTTCACATTAGGTACTATAAATTTATGTCCCAAGTAGCACAGATAGCTCTATAACTACTCACTTTTAGTTCTATCTAACGCTCTGTGCGTATTAAGACACTTATAAGAGCACACTCGTGGTCCTACAGATGTATAATAGATCTCAGTGATATTTATATAGCTTAGGGCTGATTAAAAGCTGCATTACGGCTCTGAAAATTACCATTAATACGCAAAGAGTGATATAAAGGTATATTTGCTACGACCCTATATAGCTTTAAGGGTTATCAAATGCTTTAACCGTTATAAGGTCTGTTTAGTGGATAAAATTACGCCATGTGCTGTATAAGGAGGTAATTGTGGACTTTTATTACGTTGACTTATTAAGGGAGCACAAGTGAACTATTATGAAGCTAATAGACGTATAATGGAACACATGTGGCCCATAATACAGCTTGTCGCTTAACATGTTTACCGCTAAGCAGCTTTTATTACACTGACTTTTAAGGGAGCACGAATGAACTAATATGAAGCCAATGGACGTATAATGGAACACACGTGGCGCATAATACAGCTTATCGCTGAACATGTTTACCGCTAAGCAGCTTTTATTACGCTGACTTTTAAGGGAGCACGAGTGAACTAATATGAAGCCAATACACGTATAAATGGAACACATGGGGCGCATAATACAGCTTATAGCTGAACATGTTTACCGCTAAGCAGCTTTTATTATTCTAACTTTTTGAGGAAGCACGAATGAACTATTATACTACCATTGGGACTGTCTGCATAGCGGCTGTTCAAACGTTCGCAAGCTGCCTTATAACTGTTTAGAGGTTCACTAGTGTATCGAAATAATGACTTGGACTTTATAGTGGTTCACTTAAGTATCTTTATCAGATATATAACAGTCGTATGCTGCATATAAGAATTTTAACGGTTCACGTTGCTTTTTAACATTGACCGCCATTTTATTGTATATAACCTACAAAATTGAAATTGCTTTTCCAACTTTTAAGGGTAACAATAAGGTTTTGTGCCTGAGTTCTTAACCTAAATCATTAGTTTAGTACTTCCTATAACGTATTATTAACTTTTTATCTCATAATTCTGTCCAAACCACTGAAATAGTTTTTACACATAGCTTATTTATATCATTAACTTATATCATTAAAATAAATACTGATTATTTTCGTGGCGCACAAAAATTTTCTTAGATAATGTATATATATAATGTCAATAAACTTGCATTCCCAAACATCTTTCTCGCATTAATATATAAAAGATTATGTACAAACATTTAACTAAACACTTTAACAAAATGACTTATGGTGTCGTTGCGCTTAACGTTTTTGCTTCAATATAAATATGTTCACCTCTGCGTTCGTCGTCACTATACTAAATATAATAGCTGATTTTTAAGGCAGAGGTGTAAATGTATGTTATTAATTATCTTTTATTCAGCCCAACGTCAATCTTTCCCGGTATTAGGGCGCACATGTGACATATAAGCTGAATAAAAGGTAACTGGTGGTCTCTTACCCAGTCAATATACACCTCTTATAACTCCTGTTACCCCTTATAATTCCGTTAAATTGCTGCTACAACGCTCTTAAGTAGCTATGTGAACTTAAGGCTGCCTAATTTGTGCCCATTTAAGAGTTATAAAAGCTGAAAAGACGCTTATTCAGCTCTTATGCAGCTTTTATATTCCAGCTTCAAGCGTATTCGTACTTCATTATGCGGCTGCTATACAGCTAATCTGTGCTAAAAAAACACATTGAACTGACACGTGTCACAATTGACTTGCCCGCAGAAAACAATTGAAGTCTCAAATGTCACGCGAGTTTCTATATCAACAAATATTCCTGACTAAAGTGACAAGTGACCATGGTGACAACGGAATTCTTAAATTACGACTAAAGAATTCGGTTTCATATCGAAAGATTCGAAAGTGAAAGTCGATATTAACCCCCTTAACACTTGTTCCGGGTTGACGCAGCTGTAATACCTACAGACCAATTCATTAATTAAACGTATTGACTTACATACTGGCAGTCGTGGGTTCGAGTTCGAACGAGCTCTTGAGAAAAGCTTTTCTTTTCGGCCGAGGTTTTCCCGAAGGACCTCAGTATCATCGTAGGCCTTTTCGTCTATTGCATACGATTTATCGTGTAACAACGGAGAAACACCGTTTTTAGTGCTGAATAGACCGATGCGGTCTACCACAGGTCTGACAAGAGAAGTTTGCGGAAACCGGTACTGAGACACCTTGTCGTCGTTTTTGCCTCTTGTCAGCGAGTGCGGCGAACCAGGTCTCATCACAAAAATTGCGACCCTCCACAACACGTTTGCGCCATTCCGTCCGCCGCCGTTCTGCGAGCCTCTCCCAGTCTCGGTGGTCATGGGGTCTTCAGAAAATGAGTGTACCTATCTACAGGTTTTTAAAGGGTCGGCAACGCGCATGTAAACTCCATGGTGTTGCAGCTGCCTAGGCGTCCATGGGCTACGTGACCCTTACCATCAGGCGGTCCATATTCTTGTTTACTACCGACGTATAAAAAACGAATGTCCTTGAATTTCAATTGTCAATCCTCAATGTGAATTTAACACCTTACAATTCTACTTATGTGTATATCATCTGACTGATCGACGTATAATAAAGCACCTATTATAATGTATAGGTAGGTAGGTATATGTTTATAAGTTTATAGTATAGATTACATAGTAACAAGTTATAGAGTCCTATTATGTTACACAAAAACAACTTTTGCGTAGGTATAATATTATTATCCACCAAGAAACTATTACGCCATAACAATATCATTTTATTGTTGTCCATGCACTGCAATGCGATATTGCATTGAGTAGGCAGATTCCTGTAGGCCTAGTGTTCTAGTTTATGAGCTAGATATTTGTTATTTGTTGCTAGGTTTCAATTTAAATAGCTGACATATAGTCAATAATAAATAGGACACCAGTACGGATATGATGGTCGTTCTTGCCTACGTGACAGCGTGATAAAACGGTGTCCGTCACTTTCCATCCCACGGTGTTAAAAAGTTACAGTTATTTTATCACGTGGATAAAGATGGATAAAGCTATCCATAATACGCCGGCTGCGGCGGTATCTTGGTCGCACTTACATACCTACTTGTTAGAACTTGACAGGCATGGTGCCAAGCTCGTTGAAGTCTTTTAAAAGGAGTAGGTTGTTGAGTAAGTGACTTAGATATATAATCCCTTATCTGGGCCTAATCGGAAACTTTATAAGAAATTTTCGGAAATGTTCTACAGCATGCACATTACTACTTTAAGGTACCTACCTAACTGCTACAGCGGGCGCAGCACGGTTCCATTTTTATCGTCTATCACTATGCGCGTCCCTTTCGCACTTACGTACTTGTTAGAACGTGACAGGCATGGTGACAAGGGATAAAAACGCGACCGTGCTAAGCCGCCTGGGCAGAATATTGGTTAAGTGACAGCAGCAGATAAAGTGACAACACAGTTGTTACGGTCACAATGGGAGCGTAGGCGTCATCTTTATCGGCGATAATCGAGACTTATGCTGCTATCTTAATGAGTGCTCTTTATAAGGAGGTATTTAGTTATTTATATTCATAACATATACATATAAATAGGTACTTTAAAGTTTGCTGATTACCTCTAAAATACAGGCTGTTTTTTCAACGTTATACGGTACAAAATTTTATAGTATAATAATACGTTGATATAACTAATAACATATATGTATATTTGTATAATAAAAACACCCTACTTACTGCAAAGTCTACCCCTTAAAATCTTGTAAAAAAATAATTTTAAATACTTATTTGATTTATAAAAGTAATTAGTACGTATCAAAACAAAGCAGTTTTGTACGACACTAATTGTAATTATTTATTCAATGGTGATGTTATTTTTAAAAATCAATTAGTTTTCTCCCGGTAAGTAAATATTAATTACTTTATCAAACTGCACAACGGGACTTAATCGCGTATTTAAGTTAGAAGTTAGCTAGAAGATGTTGATGTCAACTTAGAGCCAGTCTTCTCCGAGACCACGGGGACAATGCCGTCCTCGAAAATCCCGTTGTGCAGTTTGATTATGTTTAATAATCGTGAGAGTTTAAATCAGTATTAATTACTTATTCAATAAACTGCTAATAGACTAACAATTTGTCATACCACTTTTTATACTGGTATTTACATTTTAAAAGTCGTATTCTAAAATCAAGAACTATCATTAACACAACTGTAGGTACCTATAATTAAATGACATACTATACAGCACTTAATATATTCCTGGTTCAATCTTACCACAATCAACTCTGTTCTAAACGCATAGAGTCCAAATTTGAATGGACATAACACTAATATTGTACCTATTACTTTATAGTCGATATAAACATATGAAAATCAATTAAGTACAAGCTTCAACAATGCGAACACTTTAGTCACATCATTTTTAAGCGTGACAAATCCTTGTGCCAGGCAAAATTCAGTCTTATGTTCTAAACTTTAAGGTCGCTAATTCAGGATATAATGGCCAGCCGTCGAAACGGACCATTGACATGGTTTTTGTGCTAAAATTTACCGTTACTGCCTACTCATTCTGTAGTAACGTATTAAAATTGTATTAGTTATATAGAAACACTATCTGTGTTTAAAAATGTACCTTAAAACATGGCCATAAGGTATAAATTTGAGGATATTTTTGAAGTAGGTATTTTGTGTAGGAAATCTCGTTAGTTGATGGGACCTGGTTTAGATGTGGTAGTAATTTTATTATGGTGAATCGAAGTGTGAATGCAGACAAAATGGTTTCCTGTTATACGTCTTATAGCAAAACGAACTGTGTATGTAAGGTTAGATGGGGTAAGGAAACACCGGGGCAAGAGAAAAGCTTACACAATCCTCTTTCTTGCCCCATTAACATTAACTAACATAGTTTATTTTGCTCGGGGCAAGCAAGACAAACAGTATGAAGTGATAGTCTTACCCCGGTGATAGTCTTATCCCACCTTACCTTATATGCAGCCAAGCCAACCATTCCGTAGCTGACCAATTGACCATAATAACTTCTTTATTACCAACAACCTCAGTCAAACGGTAGACCTAACCTACAGCAGGTTGGAATGTGACCCTTTAACCCGTTGACCGCTGGCGCGCGCGGCTACAGTCCAATATCAACCTTCGTGCATTCCCACAAGGTTCACGATAACGCGCCGCGCACGATAGGCGTGGCGTTCAAAGGGTTAAGTACCTATGACGCGACACCGTTTTTAAAAACAATGCTTTTCAATGTCAAGTTTAAAACTGTACGCGCTGGGTACAGTTCGTTGCAATAGTCCGTGAAATTTGTAAAGAGTGGAACCAATCGAAAGGGCACGGTTATCTTCTGTATTTTGTTGGAAAAATATTTCACTTTCGCAAAATAGCAATTTTTTTATCAATACCAGGGTTTAGAATACCGTAAAACGGGGTGAGTAGGGTTCGCGGGGAGAGGTGGGTTATGAATGGGGAGAGAAGGTTTAAGAGGGGGGTGAGAAGGGATTTTAAGGCTACTGCTACATAAATAATGTATTACAATTTAAAATGGAGCTATAGTAATACGCATAATAAAAAAAAATCGATCCAACAATCTTTCAAAATCACCCTTGTATGAAAACCCCTCTCACCCCAAATACGAGGCAGGCTACGGGGTGAGGTGGGTTTGCCTCTTTCTCGTCAAAGTTATGAAATGGAACTACCCAAAATAAAATAAAAACAAAAATACAAACGTCCAGAACACTTATTATATACACCTTTCAGTTTTCATATGTAAAAATAAAATGTTATCGAGGTTTGAATTTTAGTTTTGACCCTACTCACCCCATTTTACGGTACTTGAAGCATAATATTCTGTGATGGATGGATTTTTGTTTTGATACAGCCAAAAGTCAGTAGGAGGACTTGAAAATTAAAAGGTGCGCATTTTGGTATAATTTGCTAATAAACTTGGTAGGTAACCGACGGAATTGTTCACTTCCATCTAGTCTTTTATAACGTGAGATTCAGGGCAATAATTAGCTAATTAACAGTAGATACTTATTTGTAAGTTAATGTAACTTAGTTCTTAACGTAATAATAAATGTAACATACCTTAATAAATGTAACATGCCTACCCTACAAAGTGAAAACAAACTTACCCCTATTTAAGAGCCAACGGGAGTGGTCATTTCTCCATACAAACGTACTCCTCGTTTTCCGTCGTGGTTTTTGAAGCTAGAGCAATGATTTTTTCAACACAGATTAATATTGTCAATATCTGTGTCGGACCGTTTTGCTTTTTTTGATATTTTTGTTTTTTAAGGCGCTAGAGCCCTTCAAAAATGGCCAAAATGGCCTAATTGACTATGCCGCAATGAGAGGCGTGGCATTCAAAACTGATATCAATTAGCCAAAAAAGCAAAACGGTCCGACACAGATAATTTCATAATCATTTAGATTTCCAAATTTGGTTACGATTGGTTAAGTTTTGGAGGAGGAAACAGAGGAGTACGAAACCTCGATTATTGAGATTTTTACGCAGGATTTTTCGCCTTGTCCTTATCGCACTACTTTTAGGTGCCGCTTCCGTTAGCGAGACGGGTATATTTACCTAAAATATTTAAAACTCAGCTCCTGTTTCGTCTTAACGCATGAAACAGGTTCTAACTACATACCTACTTCTGCCGTTCTGCCTTTGTATTTTGGTTCTGCCAGCCTGGCCAAGATGACGACCGTTTGCGCTACGATATTTTCGCTTTCTGTCTTTTCCATATAAGTGCGATAGAGAGGCCGATCATCTTGGCCTAGCCCCCTAAATCCCCAGGTCTTTATAACAAGACCGACAAAGATGCAGGAGCAGTCAAATGTTAAACTAAAGTCTGTCAAGCCATTTCGTCAGTAGAAAAAAGCGGCAAATTTAAAAAAAACCGGCCAAGTGCGAGCCCGGCTCGCGCACGAAGGGTTCCGTAGGTACCATTACCCAAAAAACTACAAAAAATATATTAAATATTTATTTATTTATTTTATTTTGTTTTTAGTATTTGTTGTTATAGCGACAACAGAAATATAGCATCTGTGAAAATTTCAACAGTCTAGCTATCACGGTTCTCGAGTTACATCCTGGTGACAGACAGACAGGAAGACGGACAGCGAATCGAGTAGTCTTAGTAATAATAAGGTCCCGTTTTACCCTTTGGGTACGGAACCTTAAAAATGTAGGCGGGTCAAACAGATCACTGTGTTATGTCTTTCCTGTAGACATACACAAGAGTTAAGGGCTATGAAGGTTAATTTTCTTATTTAACCCTTATCCACGTGAAAAGGTCCTCCTTTTATTTAAAGAACTATGATAAAATCATTACTTACTTGACCACAAGCTGTTAACTATTGCCCACAGGAGAGAAAACTAGGGTGTTATCGCGAACAGTACATTTTTCTCTCCTGTGGCCAATAGTTAACAGCTTGTGGGCATGTAAGCAATGATTTTATCATAGTTCTCTAAATAAAAGGAGGACCTTTTCACGTGGATAAGGATTAAATAAGAAAATTAACCTTCATAGCCCTTAACTCTTGTGTATGTCTACAGGAAAGACATAACACAGTGATCTGTTTGACCCGCCTACATTTTTTATCTGCAGAATAACCAAGGGCTTCAGGAACCCAGATAGTATGCTTGTATTGTTTTTCAGCCTGGTGAGGAGTGTACTGGAGTATGGTTCCCCTATATGGACCCCGCATTACTCTGTACATAGCATCGCTATAGAAGCGGTACAGAAGCAATTTTTGAAAGTTCTTGCGTGTAGATTTAAACTGGGACGTACATACAGATCGTATACTAGTCGACTAATCAAGTTCAATATCCCCACACTAGAGGCTCGTCGTAAGATGTTTGACTTTTTGAATTTATATAAAATTGTACACTCAAAAATTGACTCTCCTGCACTATTATCATCCATTACCTTTAACACGCCTAGATTTAGAGGTCGTAACACTAAACTTTTCGCACTTAGAGTGTACAAAAACAACACTTCATTCTATAATCCAATCACAAGAATGTGCCGCCAATATAACGATTTAATAGCCGGGGATCATCGCGGTAGGGGCACTGATACTGATATTGATATTTTTGACCCTCACATCGCTAGGTTTAGGAAGTGCTTGGCTGGCGTCCTCTTCCCCTCTTCTCCCACTTAACTGATGACATCTGCCTTAATCCTCTAAGTTTGTTTCAGTGATGTTTAATAGTCTTTATAATGTAAAGTTCGTTACTCGTTATATTGTAATGTTTAGACAGTTATTTCTTCTCTGATATTTTTCACTGTAGCTATAGGAATATGGTGTTAATTAGTTTGTAATATTTCCGCTCAATTGTAAAACATGCTGTGTACACTTGTTTTGGATCTCGTGCTAGATTTAAGCCATAATGTGCAATTGTATTACTTACCCATGATATTGTACGATGTCTGTTTAGTGTACCTAATAAAGTAAAAAAAAAAAAAAAAAAAAAAAATAAGAAAATTAACCTTTATATGTCACCCTTAACGCTTGTGTATGTCTACAGGAAAGACATAACACAGTGATCTGTTTGACCCAGGGCCCGAAGGGTAATCCCATAGAAAATTTAAATTTCGCGCCTTTTGCTACTGACAAACTTGTTTGACCGGCTATATTTCACAAAATTATAGGTTGTGATATTTTGTGGCGGAGTGTACACGCAATCGAATGCCCATTGTTTCAATGGACAAGTTGAAAGTATGAGACGGTAGCTATTAGCTACATTTCATTCATGCATATCATTACGAGGCACTTTTATAGTATAGTAGAAAGATGATTTAAAAAAAAAAGTTTTGAGTCGGACCTCGGACCATTCTAAGTTTTCATACCTACCAAGTGCTACGTCAGTATAATAGGTACCGTCAACTGGGGTATATAGGAATGGCTGAGGTGAATAGGGACAATACTTAAAATGCGATTTACCTGATAATTTCTTAAAAAATACTTACCCAAATTGTATCATACCAAATCTCAATCGAATGATACAATTTGTATGGGTATTATTTAAGAAATTGTCAGGTAAACCCAATTTTAAGTGTTGTCCCTATTCACCCCGGTTAACGGTAGGTATATGAGATATGGTCACTGCTATTCAGTGCAAACTTAGCGTTCTGAAATAGGAATTCGTCCATAATTTATTTGATCATTTGTGACAAAAATAAATGGATGACTATTTTTAGATAATAGACCGGAATTAAATTAAGGCCCCATTCAAATCTTAAGTAGGTATGTACAAACATGTTGAAAATTTCATCATTATTTATTTATTTTGAAACTTCTTCCAACAACATATTTTTACAGAGTATAGGTAAGTACCTATAATTTAATAAGTAGGTATTCAATATTAATACTTACATATTGGTAGTAGTTAGTATTATAACCCTTAAAATACCAATCGCATAAGTAATTTACAACAATGCTTTATGTAAGTACATAAGAATTTTTTTTTATATAAAATAATAATCTGTTATTATTTACATAAAATGATATTAGAAAAACGTTATTGTCCATAATACGACATGCTTAATGCCGACCGATCGTTCAGGCATTCCCAATTATTACAATTATTGTTTAACACCACAATACCGCTTTATTAAATCCTTGAATGGCAATAAATAAGACAATGGCGATTACGACACACCTCCGGGTAATAAAGTGGTTGGCTAACTTATAGGTAATTGGAGATAACCTTATGACCCAGTTGCATCCTACCTTAGCAAAGTTACAGACAAAGTTACTCGTAAGTAAGCCTATTCCCAAACCAATTAAGATTTAACGATGGGTACTAGCCAATAACGTACTAAAGCTGTGTGAAACCGCCATTTTTTCAGGGCAGACATTAAGCTTTAGAGCCACCGCACACTAGCGTCTCCCGAGCGTCGGCGTCTAGTCAACTCTATGGTTGCTGCTCGACTCAACGTTGGCGCAACAACGCAGCGACACCATTTTCCAAAGCGCTGACTAGACGCCGACGCGCAAAAGACGCTAGTATGGGGTGGCCATTAGTCCCATCTCATCGCGATACGCGCGGGTCAATTCTTAGACAACGCTCCACTACAAGGCGGAGCCGGCATTCGTTGGTGGTTTAGAGTCTAAGAGCCACCCCACACTAGCGTCTTTCGAGCGTATATAATTGACTAGACGCCGACGCTCGAGGGACGCTAGTGTGGGGTGGCTCTAAAACTTAGACGGTAGTCCTACCACTGGTCCGTCATCCTTCCTGATTCCCCCGGACCGCATTTCCTCTAAGAAAAACTCTGATCGTGGTAGTTGTTCACTATACTTAATACACATACATCTTGCTGACTGTGACTGAGAGTTGAAAAAAACACAATTAATTCTAAAATACAGGGTCATTTTTGGTCTGTTAGCCAAATTGTGCGAGGTGATTAGGTAGGCCATACTGAACAACTTTTTCTATGGGACCTACATTTTGCTCGAGTGGATGTCGACGTTTTCTATGGGAAGGCCAAATTTTTTTTGGGTTCAAGGGTTGGTCCCATAGAAAAAGTTGTTCAGTACCTATGACCTACCTAATCACCTCGCACAATATGGTTAACGGTCCAAAAATGACCCTGTATATTCGCATATGCTAAACAATAACATGGCGAGCATTAGATCACCTTGGAAAACAATCGGGGTTAAGGGTCGAAAACAATGACTGCAGTCATGACGACATCGGTCACATTGCAACTTGCTTTTGATGGCGTAAAGAATATGAACAGAATTATTAACAGGCTTGAAACTTAATTAACTCTGGTAAGATTTGATTACTTAGTTAATTAGACTTTAGATCCTATGGTATAGGTAAATAAGTGTAGGTACTATAGTTCGTTTTTTTTAGCATTAGAAGGAACTTGAAAGAAGGTAAGCGATCTTGACATGTATTTTAATTGCTGAAAAACGCATTTTAAAAATCAGTAACTATAGTTATATATTACTTATGAAAGCAGAAGAATGTAAATGATCGTATTAGATTCATAATTGTTACATATTTGCCGTAACTTATTTTTAAAATGTGTTTTTCAATTAAAAGACACATCAAGATTGTTTACCTTATTTCTAATTCTAAAAATACGAACTATAGAGGCCCAATTCGACAAAATTATTTATTACGGCGCAAATAAGTAGTTTTTAAATAGGTTTCCGTAGAATACCTCTGACAAATTAGCCATGCAACTGCGGTGAGTGCCAAACCACATGAAGAGACGGAAACGGAAACCATGCCTTATTAGGGTTCCGTACCCAAAGGGTACAACGGGACCCTATTACTAAGACTCCGCTGTCCGTCCGTCCGTCTGTCACCAGGCTGTATCTTACGAACCGTGATAGCTAGACAGTTGAAATTTTCACAGATGATGTATTTCTGTTGCCGCTTTAACAACAAATACTAAAAACAGAATAAAATAAAGATTTAAGTGGGGCTCCCATACAACAAACGTGATTTTTAACCGAAGTTAAGCAACGTCGGGCGGGGTCAGTACTTGGATGGGTGACCGTTTTTTTTTTGCCGTTTTTTGGCATTATGGTACGGAACCCTTTGCGCGCGAGTCCGACTCGCACTTGCCCGGTTTTTATTCATTATTGCATTACCATAGCTTGGATCTCGGCCAAAGGGTCTCCTCACTTGACAGCCAAGGTTTCGTTGTTTTAATAGGTATCTGACGAATTACTTATAGTACCTTAATGATCCATATGTACCTAGGTGAATTTCGACATTCTTGAGACACCTTCCTTGTAAATTGAAGAAACTTTTAATGTAAATTCATCAATTTTGAAAAATATAGATTTTTTTACACCAAACAAGGTGCAAATGAATAAAATAGTCAGTGCTTTTGCTTTTCACAATGTATTTATTTCAAAAACTTAAATATTTATAAATTAACAATTTAACTACTATGCACAATATAAATAAGTAGTTCATTTCATTTGTAAACGGTCGGAACGGTATTTTACAAAACTGTATATAATATAATGTAAAGTTAACAATATTAAGGCAATTTATTATCACATTTTTTTACGGAACGTTAAGAAAGTATCCATCATGGACTTACATGTAGTAATATTCAAAAGATATTTTAATAGCATAATTGCATAGAGACATAAGTGCAACACTACATTGTACCGGAAAAACTGACGATTTTAGCATCGTTTCAATTTTTTGTCTAGGAAAAGGTCGGAAAAAATTCCGACAACGACTCCCCACTCCCGAGACTCCCATTCCTTCCACCGCCAACAAACTGTCTCACAGTTTGGCGAAACATTAGATTAAGGTACTAAATATTGTATTTTTTCTGTTAAACTTACAATAAAAAAAAAAATAATTATCATACAAAATTCTCTCGACATAATATTAGGCACTTTACGTATGTAACGTCCTTTAATAACTAGGTACCTATACATAAAGTGCTAACTTAAAAGTTTTCAGCACCACTATAAACGTTATATTTTCAGAATAACTGTTATGGTAGCGCTGAACACAAAGGTTAGACGAACTATAAAATTTATATCACCGATTTTGCCGATTCAACGTCGTGTTGCAAAATAGACATGTACAAGTTTTATACTTTTTGTATTCTCAATTATTTTTCCAATGAAAAAAACATTCAGGATGGCTTTTATAAAGTGCTGTCGCAAATATTTGGACAAGCATTTTGTATAATACATATTTCTATGCTGGCACCGCCGCGCCTTATTGCAACAATTAATACTATCAATCTCAATTATTATTATTTTGCTCTAGTAACTAATAAAATTAAATTAATTTGACTAATTTATTATTATGCTAAAATAGTCCAGCAGAATACATTTACAGTCCGTCTAAGATAACTTTGCACCGATTTCAACAGAACAAAATGAGGGATTGTTTAATGACAGTCCCTAAAATAATATTGATAAAAAATTTACACTATTGATGACATTTCCACACTTTGTTTTTGCAAATTCCATGCAGAGTTATCTTGGTCCGACTCTAAAACATTGAGGAATGACATAGAATAGACAAAACGCAACTGTACCTACTACCATAATTGGTACAAAACTAGAAAAATGTGACAGTCAAGCTGACAAAATACAGTCAATGTATATTCAAGCACACTAAGCTCATTTTGTCTAAACTCTAAATAGGTAGACAATTATGGTAGTACCTACGATGTCGTACTAAAGTTCAATAACACAATAGGTATAGGTATAATAACAATTTTAAATCTATTCTCGTCAATAGATTGCGAGTAACTTGAGGATGCCATTAATTAAAACAATTTTGCCAACCTTTCAGGAAAATGCCATATCACGTTTTCAAATATGTAAAAATACCAACGAATAACCACAAAATCTACCCCTATTACAATTCCATTTATAAAAAATACTGTATAAAATGCAAAACTCAGAACCCAACATATTATAATCGTTCGCACGCTTTCATACAATGACATAATAACACGTGTTATGACACTGACCCATTCCGCACACACCGCATTTTATGGCTATATCTAAGGCTAGTGACATGGTTGTTTTGTCTATGCACTAGAATATAAAAATACGCAACAATATTGCATAAGAAATGAAAAAGAACCATCAAGAAACTACAGTCAAGGTTGATGCCTTTACCTTCATAACGCACTAATTAATCATAATAATTAATCAGTAACTGCCTCAAATTAACATTATTGTTTGAACTGCTTCCTTAAATAAAGTTAAAAGTTAGAACGGAATGTAAAAAATCATAAGATTAGGATATTATATAAAATTGAAAGAAATAAAGAACAATTTCTGGGCACTAGAACTAGATGTAAATAAGGCACGCTATTTGACACTACTGACTTTCAAAGGCACTCGTTAAAGTGAAGAGTTAAGTACATTAATACTAGAAATTGAAAGGAATACTAGTGACCCAATTGACGGGCCAAGTGAACGCTCATTAGAGTTATAAATGATAGTGAAATATGAACACGAATGGAGATGCTCGGCCCATCAAAACATTCAAAGGCCAGCTTCGGCCGAACACTCATTAGCTCATCCATCAATCTCCTACTGTGTAGAAGTAGAAAGTTCCCTAATCTTTTGACAGATGAATAACGATTATTGGCGTAGTTAACGCAATGACCACACGTACAGAGCCGCGGTGACACGCGGGAAACAGAAAACAATCCACGTCATGCTGAATAGCGTTATTAATCGCTTTATTGTGGCACTGGGAGCGAATTCCCGGCTAATCATCGGTTTTTACGATCATAAGTTTTCTCACAACGCCAAGAAAGCCAGCACAATGGCGCCGGTGGCGGCGGCATGTCCCGCGGACTGGGAAAGCGACGCAAAACACCCAGGTTTTTCAGTATTTAGCTACCAAACAATAGGAAGAAACTTACTCACACTTCGAGGAGTTCGGATCATGTATCGGCCGCTTTCCAACAGCGCATGCACGAGATAATTGCTGTTACGGATAACCATCATTTGCATTGTTCGCGATCGGGAGAAAATTAATTGCGCGCCGCGACTGATCGATGAAAGAAATCGATCAGCTGAAGTCTGCGGGACAAAAACCGCTGTAATTTCTTCACCAGGCGTTCACTCACACTCGCGACCTGCTCATTAGACTGTCCGCTGTACCGTATCGTGTTTCGCACTAGATAAAGTTACCAAAACCCACACACATTTCGGCGCCACGTCCGAGCGACGATCACATTGGACTTATCATACGATGTCTCGTGACACCAGTTAGGCCGCACCAGTTTCGTGTTTCTGCTGGATGATGGACTCCCACTGCGCGATGAGTCTTGTAGAACTTGGCGCGAGGAATTCCTGTCCTGGACTGAGTTCACACAGCTCAGCCAAGGATTTTGCCGGCTTCAAACTTCCTATAGACTCATGGCCTGAGCTGTTCCTCGGCGATGGAGACCGTAGCTCATCATTTAAAGCCTCATACAGCTCTCCTATGGATTTAGTCGGCTTTAATTTCCCTGGCATCGGGATCTCTTCGTCCTCTGACTCGGAGCTGGTCTCATTATCGCTCAACTCTAAATCAAAAGGTCTCTGCTTCTTCCTCATACGTTTCAGCTCGTGTTCTCTATCCTTCATCTCTTGAAGCTCTTTCTGGATTTTCTCCTCAACAGGTACGTAGCCTTTTCGCACGGGTTTGCCTTCGGGCGTGCGTGTGATGATAGGCGTTGTAGGGCTGATAGGGGCCACTACAGGGGAAGGTGTGAAGATTAGAGGTGGAGCGAATGCGACAGGTGATGTAGGCGTCATAGGCGACGTGGTAGGGAGTTTCCCTTTGTTGGCTATGAACCTTTGCATGATGCCTTTGGTTCCATTCTGAGGTGTGAAGCGTCTCGTGTAGCCATTTGTGTTCAGCAAAGTCGGTGGTGTGGGCGGCGACGGGGCGATAGGACCGAGGAGCTGTGACGTGGATACAGCACGGTTCAACGTCCGCGGCGGCTTCTCCGCGTCACCATTCATGTGACCATTCTGATGGTTCATCTCAATCGTCGACTCCGAAAGCATTTTGTTCACCCTGAAGTGCCCTTCCTTAAATTCTCTCTCTCTTTCTGTGACCTCTATTATCTCCCTCTGGATCCTGGAGAGCGGATCCTCTTTCAGCAGCGACTGGAAAAAACGAGAACGCAAAATTAGTGAAGGTAAAGCTACTGCATAACCAAAATAGTTTCGCTACTTTCATCAGATATAAACCTTATTTATGTGCATGCTTGTTTTTTTAATTACAAAGTACCGATGCTTTAATTCCTGGTATAATCATTTGTTTTACAAAAGAAAACGGCAAGATATAAATAATAGCCGGTCTCAGTCCGGTATGGCGTCTATAGGTCGCATGACCTTAAAAGATACGTGTTATCGATCGAGAAAACGAGTTATTGATACAATTCAGCTCAAGCTAATCGTGTTGCCTAGTTCGGTGGAGCAAATAGTTAAAAGCGCGACTAGATCTAGCGAATAAGACGCATATGTTAGCTGTAGATTGCGCGCTTTATGCGAGCCTTGCATGAGTTGCGCTAATATGGCGTGCAATAGGAAGCAAACCACAAGCAAACACTCAAGTGCTAGCGAATTTTAATAATATCTCTTATTATTAGTGCAAAATTAGCCACATTAGCGAGGTTTCTGTTCCATATATTTTATAGAGGCTTTGACCTCCGTGACAGTAAAACCATTTATTTGAAAATACTAAAGTACCTAGGTAAACTAGGTAACTCGCTAGGTGACGTTACAGTGTTAGACAAAGTCTTGCCAAATGGCGCGTGGCGGCGCCATCTAGAACAACGACATGAAGAAGTGAAAAATAAACTTGCTTTTCAGTTTATTTATTTAGTTCTAGGACCAGCAAAGTCTAAGAGAACTGTAGAAGTCTATACGTGTGTAAATAAACAAGAAGTATATCTAGGAACGTGACTAATAGCGAGTGTATCCGTCATGTCGATACGTTATCGGGCGATTACTAAAATTGCTGTTTAATATCGTAATCCGATGCGGGCGATAAACTGTTTCCGTTTCTAAATTGATTTTAGAGATATTTGTTTTTCGAGAAACATTTCTTTGATTGGAGTTTATATCGTTTTCTCAGGCAAGTTTCAAGAAAATCGAAGTTCGAATCGAGTTTTTGTCTATTTCGAATGATGACAGGGAGCCAGATTCAAATTTCACAATTTGTTACGGTTATTTTGATACGACCTTGATGATCACTCACTCTGATGCACGGGAAATGAAGTGAAACACGTGAGATCTACGCCAATCATCAAGACGATCCTCGGTCGCATCAAAACCAGTTCAAAACTGTAACATGTTGTTAAAGAATCGGACTCAGTAGGCCTAGCACATGGTTGGCGCGACGCACGACAGTATCTCGCGGCGATATAGAGACTACCCGTCTTTTTCTAACTACCTACGTTAATAAAAGAGGAACGGGTATGTTATCTCGCCGCGAGATACTGTCGCGCCAATCATGTGCTAGCCCGGCGTGAGCGTGGAAACATAATTTCCAATTTGATGTTCTATTCGAAGAACTATCACGGGTTTAAATGAGAACATCAAGGAAAACTAACATTGAAAACAACATTAACCGACTTTACTGAGGTCGGTTACGGTGCCTCTTCGCAAAAAGTGTTATTGATTTAAGCGATTAGGTTCGAACGTCAATGTAAACTTATCAAGTTTTCTCTAAACTCGATCTGAATCCAAGTGATATTTTTGACATTATGAACTAGCTAACAAGGTCATTTACATTTAACTGCATTACCGTTTAATATAATGTATTTTTTTGGGCGTTCTCGGTAACACGTGAACGGCGTTCGTTCAAATATATACACGTTATGTATGTAAGTAAAACGCATTAAACGCAGATTTCCACTTAATATAATGGACCTTATCTCTCTGTAATAAGGATTACCTAACAACACCTGTATTTGATACAATTGAGCGTGTGTTCCTCTATATTTAGCGTTTATTTACGTAATTAGAGTCAGACCGGGGCGAGATGAAACGCGTCAGGAAGTAAGGAATTGGGGCAACTTTCACTGATGTATGCGCATACGTCGTGTAGCAAGGGACGGTTATCTTATCTCGTATGTGTGTGTGACACACAGGACAGTGAAAGTAAAGCTTCAGATTGGAATTTTGGTACTGGCTTTACATTTTGCGTAAGAATTTATTAATCAGATATAACCAGCCAGCATATCCTACTGAAATCTTTAAAATGTTATACGTCGATGATTTAAAGATAATTTTTGGCGGGTAAACCAGAAATAGGTATTTCAGGAGAATACTTAAATAATGTACAAAAAGAAGGTATTTTATTATTTACTTGCTAAACTTACAAAAAGTGATAAGTTTTGCAATTTAACTTTTAAAATGCCAATGGGGGTAAAACAATGATGATAAAATATTGCTTCTACCATGGGACTAGCTACTATTTATTTTTTACCTTATTTTGTATCACTAGCACTAAATGTTCCAAGTCCTTTCTCGGGCCACAAGCTATCTACACACCAAATTGCATCTAAATTGGTGCAGAAAGATGAAGCTATATTATGGAATTGTCTGGTAATAACTCCATCATTAATTAGATATTCCGTCCGTCTGCTCTTCGGTGTACCATACCCAAAGAACATGTATCATTTCTACTATAATTACAAAATTGGAATGTAAAATGCATTATGGAAGTGTATATGAACATGCATGTTACGTAAATAAAATAACGATCAATCCAAAAAGGTCAGAGTCCAAATATGGCTTCAATTTTATAATTTTCTGCCGAAATTAGCCTTCCAAGTTTGATAATTACTTAACAAAGGTTAAACTTTTATGTCAAGTCAAAAAGAAAATCTGCACCGTTGCAACTCCTGAGTACACCTATAATTTAGGTAGCTACTTCAAACAGGTAAATATCAACGATCTTTAGCCTCTATGATAAAGATGCTGACCGAATTTTTAGTCACCTTTTTGCATTATTTTTCGAGAACGGTTTTTCCTGCTCTATTAATAGCGATGTGTTTACGTGTGCAAGGTACAGTCATGACCAGTGACAGTATCGCGTCTGTATCGCGGCCATTTTGCGACTGCATCGCTGCAAAATTGGCGCTGTGTGACCTACGCCCTTAAGGTCCTTGGTTACATTTAAGGTACATATTGATAGGAACGGGTTATGCGTCATTGCTAAGTTTTGCTCCAATTCCACATATATATGAGACAGATATGGCCAGAACGCCTGCCATACACGTAAATTGTAGCCATAAAGTAAGTAAGTATAACTGAGTAAGTAATATCATCCATATTTATACTAGACTTGCATAATGAGATCGCTATTTAGTCAGTCAACAGCTGCTCGTTTTAAATTAAATGTTTCAGTTTATAGATTATTGGCGGATTTATTGAGGAATTAATATTTTATGAAGTCTTCTAACATTCAGGCCTGAGCCAGAACCATACTTACTAAGTATTTTATGTTAGTACCTAGACCAGGATCTCTAGAACTGTGTCGTATGCATAAATGACCGCAGTTTGACTTCGATGTTGCCAGGCTCAAAAGTGGTGCCGTTTCTCCCACCAGCCCCTTGAATTTCCCCCTTACAATTCTCATACATTCGCCGTCGAAAAAATTACACATTTTCCTCAAATCGGACTTAGTAAAAGATATACAGAAATAGCTTGAGTTGTATATATAATTGACACTTGTGTTTAAGTGTGATGTGATTTTAATTTAAATATGTCTACAGAACAAGGGTTCAAATGCTTTGTCATATCGTCGAGTATAATAGAATATATAGACCCTTGGTGCGCATCGTCTATCAAATCATGTTGCATCAATTCTTTACTGCTGGGCAGCCATAATGATGCAACCAGTACTTCAGTAAGACATGCGTTAGGCATTTGCAGTCATGCGTTTTAGAGAGACGCAAAATATAATAGGTACATGAAATCACATTAATTTTGGCCTTCAAAAGTTAGAGGTTGACGTGCTGATGTAACAAACGTTAGTAATGTCACGATCTGATACAATTATTCGGCTAGTTATACATTATACAAAGAGCACATAAGTTTGTATGTTATTTTACGCTGATAATCGCACGTGAATGGCGTTCCCAAGGTTTTGCCCGGCGCATGTCGCGCGCGCGTCCATGCATGGCGCGCTTTAATTGATTTAGCATACTCCTATAATAGTTAGTTAGTTACTTGGCTAGTTTGAGTTTATTGCAATATTAATGCATGTGTGAATGTTTAGAATGGCCTATATGGTCAAGTGATGGTCGCGGTCTCCGGTCGCGGTCTTCTGTCTCGGTCGCTTAATTGTCTCTGTCGCGGCGCGAACCTCCACCTTAATGGTACTGAAACCTTCGTGCCCGAGTCCAACCCGCACTTGGCCGGTTTTTTAATAACCACAGTAGGTTGACGTAGGTTGGTCTTATGACCTTTCTACCGTTACGTTCCGCTGCACGCAAGCCCTTTGACAGAGCAGGAAGGACACAATACCTCCTATCCTATTACTAAAGTGGACATTAAAATACGCTTTTAACGGACCGGAGCACTGACCTCTGGGCATCCGGGATCTTAAAGGGCTTCTGACCTACCGTAGACATGCAATACCGAGGGCCTACCACCAAGAACATCGAAAAACATCTGTTTCTGTGTCGGTCTTGCAGGTCAATAGACAGAAAGCATAGAGGAAGATAATAATTTTACCTATAGAGTTAGACCAAGCTTTTCATCATAATTTCATAGAAGTTTGACATTTAAAATAACACTTGCACAGTCTGGACTATCAAAATCGCTGGCAACTTAGCTTGGTCTAGTAGGCACGGCAATGGAAATCTATCTGTAGAACTGACCGACTTCCTTGGCCATAGACAGTTATTAATATAGAGAACCAAATAGACGTGCAGATTAGAATTTGAATCTTTTCGAACGCGTTAAATCGCTGTTTGCACCTCCAAATCTTAGGTAGGTACGTATCGCTTTGGTTGTTTTGTAAGGTGCATTGTATAGGTACCTACGCCACAGTTACTTTTTGTAGAATAACTTTTCCAAGTGTTAACTGCTATACATTATTTAGGTAACTATCTGTAGCCACAAAAGTTACCTTAAAACCTTAATGTTATCCGTGTTGTACAGTGTTGCTCCACAAAAGTTAACTGAGGTGGGCACCTTTATAATAAGTAACTTAGGTTACAAAGTAAGTATTTTTTTCGCGCATACCTTGCTTATTTTTATATTGATAACTAGTCTAAAAGGCTGCCGCAGACACATTTGAAATTCTTGAATGTCTGTGACTCCGAATAAACTCAAATTATTTGTATAATGTTTTCCCAGTAACAGCTGCACTATCTACATACATATCTACAGAGCGTCTGTTTGTCTAGATGTTCTTATATAAAAATGCGTTCTCAGGTAGTTTTATGGTTTTAACCCGAGTCACTCTCGGATTAAATCTCGCTTCACGACTCTGAACCAGTTTCTTATTGGATTCCAGAATGAAACAAAGTTCCTTGTTACTTGTAATTTAATAGGTATTGCTTAATCAAGCGAAACAATACCCACTCATAAACGAGTCGACGATTACTTATAACAATCGATATTAACGGTAATTCTCAGAATGATAAGACAATAGCTCCAATAAATAAAATTGAACAATCGCTTGATAAAGTGTTATCGGAGATCAACGATTTCGATTCGACAGGGTTTTTCGCCTGGCAATGGTGAATTACCCTCGTTTTAAAAACTACGGTAAAACCATAAACATCGATTTGCGTGGAGTTCGCACTTTTTAAAAAGGCAATATGGCTTAGAGCTTTGGCCTGTCCAGATCTTAGAGAATATCCTCTAAGGTCCAGATGGACGAATAAAAAAGCACTTTTTAAAACTTTTTTTTTTTCTTAGCGGCCAGTGCGTATGGCCACGAAAATCTTCCCGAGCTTTATCACTGTCGCCGAGCATTCACAAAAGCTTTCTACACGGCACACATTTCCAAACTTGCTATTCTGTTGCTAATTAAACGTAATGCGAGCGCTGACCCGTATAGTTTTATAGTTGTAAGATTACAATCGAGATGTTAGACAACGGTACTTACTTCACCCATAGTGAACGAGAGTAGTGATCCAGGCACAGTTTAACAACTTTAACAGTTTAACACATGGAACGGGCGCGGGACATGGTAACGCGCGCGACGCGTGTGCGGCGGCCGGCGGTCGGCGGGCTAACGTCCTCGCGAGTGCCGCGTATCGCCTCGCCGGTGTGCTAGGCCAGGAGACCAGCGGGGGCGCGAGCGGAGCGGAGGCGGGAGCGATGTGGTTGTGCAGAATCTGGTCTCTTCATATTTAGAATTTAAGTTATGTTCCATGCAAATTTTGGCATTTACCTTAATGCACGTTATTGACTGGTTTACTTATACTTATAACACTTTAAACTCTTAACGTTTTGTACACATATATTATTTAGTTACACAAACGGGTCTACCGCGATATAATTTCATTGTTTTTACCTTTAATTCCGACGTTTCAGCTGATTTGCACCAGCTGTGGTGGTCACGGAAAGACTGACGTCCCAACAAACTAATTATATATAAACTAATTTCGGGTAGTTTAGTGGTGTTTTATTAATATCTCCGTTGACAATTGTTGGGACGTCAGTCTTACTTATACTTGCTGTTGTTTCTGGATATTTACGTTATTCAGTTCTACATATTAGCCTCCTCAAAACATACGAAGAAAAGAAACTATGTACCAAAATTAGTCTAATTAAACAATCTTTCTGGATCAAAATTAGCATTTTGATCAACGTCGATTGAGAAAACTATGGCTTTGAAAAAAAAAATTAGATGAAGGCCGTTAAAAAGATCATTGACTTTGAAGATAGGTGCTATAAACAAACTGAATTTACCTTATATCATTCAGTCGTCCGCACCCGCGCTTCTCCTGGCCACACGCAGCCGCGAGAGTGAGAGGGCCCGATAACGTTACCTGTAGAAAAGAGAAAGGGGCATAACACCTCACAACACCTGCTTTACCGACGCGCTGTTTTACCGACGGTGGTTCCCGCCATTTTGAAATTCGAAGGATTTACGCTCCGGTGGTAAGGGTCGTTTCCCTCTTGGCTTGGACTAGACAGGATGGACGGAATTGGAAGGTTTTCGATGTTAAATCGGGTCAGCTGGTTTAATTAAATTTGGTGCGACAGGAAACCTTGCAAGTGTGTTGAGTGGCTTCATCAAAATATTTTAGTTGGTAACAGAAAATTAGCTCTAAGTAATTGTTATTGCGTTCAACGAAATAGGTACCACTTATGTAGTACATTTTTAGTACTACCTAAAGGCGGGATTCCACCAGTGTGCGGCACAGGTATTTTTGTACTGAATATGCTTGTGCCGCACACTGGTGGAATCCTGCCTTTACATTTGACTAAGATTTTTAGCTTAGGTACTGTATTTTTCAGGTCAATGCTATGCCAGGTAGTTTTTATGCATTTCATTTTAGGTCTTATTACACAAACAGCATAAAGTCTATAATTAAAATACGCCGCTCACTAGCGTAACTTATAAACGTGTATAACTATTAAGATTTCAATAAATAAAATCGTACTGTTGGCAAAAAAGTAGGTATAATTATTTTGTCACAATAATTGCCTAGGTAATTAAAAAGGGTAATAATAGAACTACTTCTACAAATGCAAAAAAATAACTTCTACTTAAACTAAATGGTAATAAAGTTTTCTTAAATGCTGTAATTAAATTACGGTTCTAAAGTCTTTGCACAATTACTACTAATTACTTCAGGTTTTTAGTAATTCTGTGACTAGAATTCTTAACATATCAGTCGGCGCATACATTAGCATAAAGTAACTATAAACTAAGGACCACCGAGGGTTAGGATGGTTTTGTCTTCTTTGAGTTGCAGCTCCATGTGGCTAACCCGAAGGTGTCGGGACAGGTCACTCATCCGGAAGAATCCACGGGAACAATGCTGGCACACATATGGAGTGTGGTTCGTATGCTGCTTTAGCAAATGGAACTCTAACATAGGAGCAGTAGGGAACATTCTTGTACACTCCCCAATCGAACACTTGAATTTAGCTGCATTCTCATGCCTAAATGCTAAGTGATGCGTCAGACTACGCTTTGTAGCAAACTTCTGTTGGCATACATGACAAATGAATGGCTTTTCGCCTGTATGCTTGCGCATGTGGACTTCTAAATCTGAAAATGTCTTTGAGCAAATATTACACTGTCCGGATTTTTCTGAATGCTTCCGTCTTATATGAGTTTTGAGGTTTCCTTTCATTGAGAATGTCATGCCACAATAGTTACAAACATTTTGCTTCTTATTCACATGCAGACTCATGTGGACTTTTAGAGCACTGTTGCTTTTCATAGACTTGTGACACAGATGGCAGTTGTAGTGTTTCTCATCGCTGTGAACCAGCAGATGTTTTCGGGCCACAGTTCTATCAGCAAACTTCTTATTACATATGGAACAAGCAAACGGTTTCTCTCCAGTGTGAATCCGCTTGTGACGAATGAGTGAAGCTATTTGCCGGAACTTTCTGGAACAAAACGGGCAGGCGTATGGACGCTCATCTGTGTGGACTCTAATGTGTGTTATTATCTCGTTTTTTCTAAAGAAGCTGCTGCCGCAATGCTCGCAAGTGTATTTTCTCTCTCGTTCGCTGTGAAAAGTTTCGCAATGTCGTTTTAAAGCTCCTTTGGTAGCAAATTTGGCATCACATGAGGATGTAGTACAGGAATATGGTTTTTCACCAGTATGAGTTCTCATGTGGATCTCCATGGCTGAGGGACTGGTGGTCATCTGCCCGCAGGTGACACACTGTATCGGCTCCATTTTTCCTTTCTTCCTCTTCTTAACATATTTACCTTTGTTTTCTTTTATTTTCTTCTCTGGTTCTTCCCAGTTAACATCATAGTCATCATCTAGAAAGCTAAAGTTAAGGTATGGTTCATCTGGATCGTCTTTTATGTTTTCCTTCTTGATGTTTAACGCTGATTCTCTTTGACTGTCTAGTTTTAAGGTTTTCAAAGCCAGGTCTGAAGCTTCACACTTTTGCACGAATTCGTATGACACAGAGAGCTCGGCAATGCAGCCGAGGCATATCGAGCTGGGCATACCGTCGTTTTCCGTGATAGTAACTTTAACGAACCCCATTATTTTGTCGCTGTACGGCAAACCATCGTGTTTTTCGAACAGCGATGTATCGCCCGGTCTGCTGAGACAAACTCGACAAATTTTCGAATCCATTATATCTTCTTACAGGAATTAGGAGTCTAATAAGATTCCACTATTAATGTTTTCATAGTGATTAAATTTTATGGCACAAAATCGGGCTAAAAAACACAAACAAGCTTTATTTTATTTTTTGTTCTACACAAATCAAATGTCAAACTACCTTAAGAAATACAGTATAAAAGTTTGTCTAAAATGGAACGGTTATAATACTGAAAATGCTATAAAATACAATTTAACTTTAATTCTCTATTTAATAACAAAATAAAAGAAATAATGTCATTAATTGTATTAACATCTAAAATTTATTTAGGTATATATTAAGAATTAAGATGATTTTCAATGTAAGGAAAGCAATTGTGAAACCTGCGTGGAACGAATCTCATGAGAGTGAAAATAGAAAGTCAGGATTATTTAAGCTACGCAATAAAACGAAGACAATAGGTATACTTTAGTTTGAAAAATGTTACTTTATGTGAAAAGCTTTAGCTTTAATTTTATTTTATCTTAGTTATTGTAAGCCTTCATTTTTTTATAAATTTGAAAATTTTCTTTGTACGTATTGTATTGTTACATTATGTAGTGCTATTGGGCTATTGATATGAGCGCTTTTAATAGTATCCTTATTTTTAGTTTCAGCCGTGGAAATAGCTTTCGTAAATGTCAATGTCAAATTGTGCGGCCAATACCGATGTTGTCTAATTTGCCCATCTTTACTGGATCGATTTATTTAATGGAAATTAAAACGATTACTATCTCAACCTCAATGCTGACAGAAAATGGATCAAAAGATTTGTCGACTGTGTTGCAGAAATGAAGGAACTTCGTATATATTTACTGATGATACTGGCGTCTCCATTTGCGCTAAAATATTATATTGTTGCGCGAATATAAAAGTTTCTGAAGACGACGGGCTGCCGCCGCGTATCTGTAGCTCCTGCGAAGAGGAGCTGACGGCCTCTTACAAATTCGTGCTAAAATGCGAAGCCTCAGACCAAATATTACGCTGCAAAGCCTCCGAAATCGATCAAAACGACGATTGCAAGCTAAAAGTCGAAGTGAAACAAGAAGATGAGGAGCTAGCGGCCTACGAAGATGAGACGGACTATCCGTATCTCGATTATGACGAAGTTAAGAAGGAGAAGAAGTCGAAACCGGCGTACAAGAAGAGAACACGGCTCAAAGGAAAAAGCTCTTGTACATGTAAGGTATGTGGTCGGGTGTGCGCGAGTCAGTCGGCGTTGCTCATACACACTAGAGTACACTCCGGAGAAAGGCCCTACCAATGCCCCTCCTGTGATAAAAAGTATTCTGACAGAGGTGGCTTAAAAAGGCATATAGAACGAAACCATTTTGGAAAAATGAGGGAGCGCAAATTCATGTGTGAAAATTGTGGTAAAGCGTTTTATACGAAAACTGACGTGGCTGTACATATGAGGACTCATACTGGTGAAACACCATATGCTTGTACCATTTGCCCTTCAAAGTTCACACAAAGCAGTGCCATGTTACGTCACATGAAAACACATTCTTCAGAAAAGTCTCATGGCTGTGAATCATGCGGCAAAATGTTTGGTACGAAGGAGAAACTGAAACGCCATTTTATGTCCCATTCTAATGAGAAACTGTATAGCTGTTCACTTTGTAATTCCCCGTTTAAGTATAAGAACAATCTGAAGAAACATTTGCGTTTACATTCGGAGCCGAACCGCTTTGTCTGCAATTACTGTGGCCGGACTTTTAATGTAAAAGGCAATCTAAAGCTACATATAAAGACCCAGCATTCTGAAAAGTCTGGTTTCTGCACTATCTGTTGTAAAAATGTGCCAAACATAGACACACATACTTGGAGACACACGGGGGAGCGTCCTCTGAAATGCGAGCTTTGTACCAGTAGCTTTTATGAACTGAAGGCTTTAACTCACCACATGAGCTTCAGACATAAGAACACAGACAAATACAAGTGTCCCATAGAAGGGTGTGGGATGACATTCCCGTCCCGACCTATGCTTGCATTCCACAATGCTAAACTCCATGACACTCGGATCCCATTCCCCTGTGACCGGTGTTCCAGAGGTTTCTACAGAAAGAATGATCTTGCCAGACATAAGATAGGAACCCATAAAGAAAGACTGACATAAAATGCCATTGTAATTTATTTCTATTTATTCAATTTCATTTTAAGCTAATTTTATACCTTGTAGTATAATTATAATTAGGAATGCTAGTCTGTTCTGAATTCCAATAATTTTAGATTTTAAATCAATAAAATTTTAGAAACTTGTTTTTTATCTTCATTGCCTTGCCTTGACAAGTAGGTAGGGTAGTTCTCCAGTAACTGGCCGCCCTACTAAAAATGAATTCTATTCACCTATGAACAGAATTCATTTTAGTATAAGGTTTTAATAACTGGCCACCTTATACTAACATGAATTCTATTTATAGGTGAATATAGCTTGTCAAGCAAATCTTGTCAGTAGAAAAAGGCGCGAAATTCAAATTTTCTATGGGACGATATCCCTTCGTGCCTACATTTTTCAAATTTGCCGCCTTTTTCTACTGACAAGATCTGCTTGACCAAGTATAGAATTCATTTTTGGTTTGGGGTGGCCAGTTAGTGGCGAACTACCCTACCTACAATTCATTGGTTAAAAACATAAGAAAAGTGATAAGCAGATTTAATTTACAATTAGATAAAATAGCAATTCAATTGTGGTGGTAAGTTCGTGATACGAGTGTAGAAAAGTAAAACGATTCCAATGAATGACAAATGGTCTGTTTCTGAGAAAGTATATGTGTCGCAGTCGGATCGTATAATCCACCGTATTACATTACGGCTAGCCGTTTTCAAAAACAGGGGCGTTTTGAAATGCGGCGGTTTAACGATTAGCCGGATTGAATGCGGCTGAATGAGAATCCGCCGGAATGTATTCGGCGCCATACGTTCTTCAACACGGCTAGCCGTAATGTAATACAGCGAGTCATTAGCCGCCGCTTTGACAGTTTTAAGTCCCCTTTTTTAACACCCGTGGCGCTGCCTGACAAACGCTGGGGTGTCCATCAAATCTGGAGTTCGTCGGACTGTTTCTTTTCAAAAAACATTTCTTTCGCAACTTAACTATACGATCTGACTACGACATATGCAAAAACGGCTGAACGGAATTTAATAAAATTTGGCAAACAATTGGTGTTTTCTTTTAGTACAACTTTGAAATTGGGGAACAGGATGGGATCAGTTTAGACTTCTCGCGCATGAAGTCGCGGGCGAAGGGTAGTATAGTTCGTGTCATCCACGATGACGCGCAGAGTTGTCAAATATAACCTTTAATGACATGACAATAAGAGTCAAGGCACGCGTCTTCGTGAATGACATGATCATATTTGGTAAATAAAAGATCCAGCAACAGTCACATTATGCTATATTCTTAGTGCCGATAAACATGATCGTAAAACAAACCACATATCACAGTCCGCTAAACAATAAACGCCGAAATCAAGTAAAGAAGCAATGGTACAGCCTTGGAATATATTCGCTACTATATAGAATCTTTGTCTATTACAAAACTATATTTTGGTGGCCTAAGACAGACTGCAATCGGCTTAATCTAAATCTGGTCAACGGTATTTCATTTGTACAAAACAATAACTTATTTACGCAAATAACATATTTACAATTAATCTTAAAATACGCAAAATTGCACACGTTCCATCAAACTTTTGATCCAGTCAAAATAAATATTGCTGATAAATTAATAAAAATGTGTAAAAAAAAGTATTGAAATTACATAAATTATGCATTCAGTCAACGATTAGGTCTAACTACATTCACGGTCTTCACATTTGATCCGTTCGCCGCTATGGTGTGTGAGTACACCGCCATATACGCGCATAGCGCTGTCTCGCTCACACACCGTAGTGGCGTGCGGATCTTCAGTGTGATAACCGCGTAATGATGTACACGGCTTACGCGATATAACATTTAACAAAGTTAACAATCGACACGACACAAGCGACAACACGACATCAGTCGACAAATTAAACTATCATTTATTTTGTGATGTTTTCAGGAATAATGTACCATAATATCGGTTGCAGATAAAATAAGTGTGATTTCCAATCGCATCACATGGCAATAATGCCTTATCACAACCGACAATAAGTTACCGTTTGAAAACGGCACATTTGTCCTATTAAGGTCCGTTTTATTGTTTATAACCGTGGATAAGACTTGCGCCATGGACTGACAAGTTTGAGAGTGATTAATGGGTTTATCCCCAACGATAAACTATAAAAATGCGACTAATAGGCGCGCTGGCTTATGGGCTCTGCAGACGAAGCGATTAAACTGACAAATCTTACCATTCTGAAGGCATTTCTGATCGCAAGAGATGAAACAAGTTTGCAGTCAGATTGTTACGTCTGAAGACCTCAAAATCAAATAAACATATATCTATTAGAAGTTTAATTTGCCGACACAAACATTCACATCTCCGGCATTCCACGCTACCTCGGTTAGGCTTATTTTTCAAAGATCTATTTTCTACGCGCGTTTTACCCTCTTAAAACTAGAGCTATCTGCTAGAGAGAAAGTAATATAGTTTACTACCAATAACTGAAGCAAGAAAGAGGGATTGAAATACGCGCATAAAACCATTTCGAAACTCACTAATGTTATAAAACGCGCATAAAAATTACATTCTTAGAAAAAATGCTATCTTTATACATCCGTACTATCGAGCTCTCAAAGGGACGGATGCTTATACGATTAACTTAAAGCGCTATTACACTACACGATAAATTGGATCCCGATTTTTTGAGTATCGCGCAGAAAAGTCTGGACTGTTAGCCAAGGGGGAACTACCATACACACATTTTTTGTCCTGTTCATACAAAGGACAAATGGGATTCGCTATCCCTTTCACGCGTACGTACAATTTAGGCCGTTTCGCCTAAACTAGTTACAACTACAATCTGCTATGAAAACGCTCAATTCAAGTTTCGGTTTATGGATTAGTTAATGCCATTTTAAAATCATCTCCTATAATATTGGGAATAGTTTAATTCAGAATATGACAAATATTCAATTGAAAAAAAAAACTAATATAACGTTCTCATATCAAACATATAGCTGAAATCAAACTTGCGCCTAGCACCAGAGAAAATGAGAGGCCCTATCGCGAAAAACTAAAATCGGAATTTCTTTATCTGCCTCTCTATCGCTCGAATATGTTAGAACGATAGTGAGATAAGGACATTTTGTTTTTCGCGGTAGGTCCTTACAATACAGCTCGATGTCGTCGAATTTTATTAGAATACTATTGGAAGCGATATTTCTAAGTATTATTACGTATATCAACAGTTAAAGAAATATTGACAGCAAAAAATACGCTCACAGGCGAAATAAATACGGGTCATTTTGATAGAAACTTCTTTTGAAATCGACCTTTTTTATTGCGCTTGTTTGTACTGCTTTAAAACTTCAGTTCTCAGTAATTTACACTAACACACAAGCAATGTAAAATTTTTTTGCTGTCAACTGAGTGGAGTTATGCAATAGCGAATTTGACTAACTAATGTACATATAATATTGTTTAGCATATGCATTTCCACTTTAAAACTTTACAGGTCGATATTTAACGTATCGAAGGCTTACTGTTACATTCAACGAAATATTTTTTTTATAAAAAAGCTACAGCATAACGTCCCTCGCGGCTAAATGGTCGTAAATATACGTTAAGGTACTATGTCTTAGGAATAATTTGTATTTTCTCCGAGGCATCTATTCGTCATTGCCTATATATAATTTAAAGCATACCCTATCATTTCTCTAGCATTTATTTACAAAAAATACATTTATTTCGCAGTTACACAATCCAATTTCGATCCGATTTGATGAAAGAGACAATATGCTTTGATTTAATATCTTCTTACAAGTTGCGTCGAAAACGACGCGTAACTTAGTTGTACCTAGTTAAAATTGTCTCATCTCATGATAAGCAAAATTGGATCGTGTGTAACGCCTTTAACCTCCTTAAAAATAAGTTCGTGCGAACACGTCGCGAACTGTCAAACAAAATAAATAATAAAAATAAAGGATTCCGCTAAGAAATCTATATGTCCATGCATATGAATTGTGCCATAAAATTGATAATAAATATACATTCAAATTGCTACAAAGCAAATAATTTTAGTCTAAGATATCATATTGCGAATAATTCGATTTAGGTCCATTAGACAATGAATAAAAATAATTAATAATAATGCAAGTATAATTTATACATGTTTCGACTGATTATTTGATTAAATGTCAATAATATCTGCCTATAAAACTTAGGCAATTTCATAATAAAGTCGTTCTAGCAACTGAGTTTAGTGTTTTATTTTCATACTTTTAATACAATAAAAACCGTCCCTACCTTATCAGCATAAATATTTAACATTGGTATGTTAGAATTTTAATTATTGGTATGTTTGGCTTCATTTTGATTTACATTTGTGTATATTTTGTATCGAATAAGTTACAGAATGAATAAGAAATAGAGTGAAACTTGTTAAGAGTCGAATTTACGTCGCGGGGCAGAGGTCGCGAATCTTTACTACTTTAAAGTAGAAATAGGCTAAGATGTTTGCAATTACTAGTATTCATACCGACAAAGAGAATATAGTGTAACGCCATCCACTCCGGACCAGGTCAAAGGTACGGCGCCATCGTTCAAAGTCAAACGGCGTTCTAAAAGTTTTAATTTTCTGTCGAAATATAGCAGTAAATTTACCGGGGCTACATAATTTACCACGACAACTCGCCTCTATTTCAAATTCTTTTCGATACCGATGTAAAAATGACGGCCCGTTTAGCGGCATTCGGGGCGGAGGCGGGGATCGGGCCTACTTTTCAGTAGAAACGTTTTCGTGAGTCATACCAATGTGAAATAGTAACCTTCCAGGTTCAGTTGATGGCCTGCTCGGTCATCTGCAGGCACAGGGCGTCGAGGCTGGAGTAGTCGTCGCGGGGCGCGGGGCGCAGCAGCGCGGCGGCGGCGGCGGCGGCGGGGGGGAAGGGGGGGTACGAGTGCGACTTGGGGCGCGGCGGGGGAGGCGGGGGAGGGGGGAGCCAGGGCCGCGGCGCGCGAGGGTAGTGCGGCCCGGCGCGCCAGCTGCAACCAAAAATAGTAGATTGTACAACAAGGGCATAAAGTGACCCATTATTACCCGAGGCAATTTTTTGGTCTGAGCGAAGCGAAGACCAAAAAATCCCTTGTTGTACACTCTGCTTTTCACTTCGATTGCGAGGAAAATATACAAAAAATCAAATATTTTAGGTTATTTTAACGTATTTATTCAAGACTAAAGAAAATTGTTCTTGGGCCGGTCGGAGGCGCGGGGCACGCCGATCGGGAGAGCGCCGGTCGGGGGCGCGCCGGCAGGGCTGGCAGTTTGTATGGCAGAATTTGGACTTTATTGCTAAGTCAATAAGGGTCGTAATAGATGATTTTACTTTATGCTCTAGAGCATAAAATGCGATTTTATGTCGTCTACGCACGACATAAAGGCGCACTTTTTGAGCAAGAGAAGTGAAAATTATATTTTTCACGGCAATTTACACCACGAAATTGTCGTAAAGCGAAAGAACATAATACATAACCAATTCCCGGCAACTAACTTTTTAATGTTTTTTTAATTTTCAACATGTGATCAGAGTTTCAGACGCTTGGTTTTCTCTCAAGTCAAACATTTCGGAGCATTTTTTAACGATCATCGACTCCTATTTTATGTGATTACCTAAATTTAATGACAGAAAATACGGATTTCTAATAAATTGTAGCAAAAATAAAATAATATAACAAGTTTTGTCATCTACACAATTTTATTGCTCAGTAAAATTGTGCAATATGTTTTAACTGATTGGCTGTTGAGACCGATTACCTTAGTCTTACTAGTAATTTTACTTTTATGCTCTAGAGCATAAAATGCGATTTTATGTCGTCTACGCACGATATAAAGGTGCACTTTTTGAGCATGAGAAGTGAAAATAATATTTAATACAAATTTCAAATAACACTACAGTCCGTGAGATCTTAGAAGAACCTTCGGGTCTCGGCTATAATCGGACGTAATCGTGTAATAGAAAATGACAGTTACAATTACTTTGGTTGACGAATTAGTGGCAGTCCAACACCCAAAGAGTGCAGTCGTTTTTCTCGTCTTGAACTATATAGAGCAGTTAATACCACCATAATATATTCGTTATTATTTCATTAGATATTTTAAAAAATTGATTTTAATGGAGACACGTTTCAAAAAGGGTATATCTGTATATAGTCAATCGCGGGAAATTATATATAATGTATATAAATATTTTGCGAAGGAAGCGGCAACTTTTAAGAAGAGCGATAATTGTAAATATTTTAATAAACTTCAAGACCGGGTGATAGAAGCAACAGGCATTTCAAAAAGTACTTTAAAAAGAATTTTAAACGAAGCCAACCAAAAATCTCCATCTATGCCTTTTGAAACGCCACAGAGAAAGAGACCGAAAAAAGATTATTTATTCAATTTAGATAGGAGAATTGGGGGATGAAAGTTGCTCACGTCCGTAGGAATTGCCACCATATAACCCTACACGTGTCCCCTGGGTGGCGCTAATCGAGCAACAACCTTTGGCTGCTGTACCTGTCTGAATAGACCTCACAGCACGAAAAACGAGTCGCTTCACTGGAATGCAATATGATGGATACTTCGAACACTATGTCACAAAGTCCCAATACAACCCCTCCAACAATAGATATTGGGCCTAACTTAATAATCTGCCAGTTAAACATTGAGGGAATAAGTCTGGCAAAGTGTGAATACCTACACAAAATTCTGACGATACATAAAGTTGATGTCTTACTGGTACAAGAAACACACGCTAAAGATGAGGACAACTTGAAGTCTAGAAGCCAGATCCCAGAATATAACTTTGTTCACTCCATAAACCACCCAAAGTACGGTATTGCAACTTATGTAAAAGAAAATATTACCGATGTCTCTGTCCTACCCCAAGACTCACATCCGAATTACTTTATCTCTACAATACAAGTATGCGGCCTTATAATTTCCAACATCTACAAGCCGCCTAACTCCACCTGGGAAGTCAGCCCACCGGTGTACCCACACCCATGTATTTACGCGGGGGATTTCAACAGTCACCACACAACATGGCGTTATAACGCCAATGACACAAATGGAATCCAACTCACTCAGTGGGCGGAGGTTAATAATTACCATCTAGTCTTTGACGCCAAAGATAAAGGTTCCTTTCGATCGGCAAGATGGAAGAGAGACTATAACCCAGATTTAACATTCGTCTCAAGGGATGGTGATATGCCCCTCGCGACAAAAAGGAAAATTCTTTCAAACTTCCCTAACAGCCAGCATAGACCTGTCCTACTGGAAGTAGGAGAGCAAATCCCACTCGTCAACTCCATGCCTCTGCCCAGATGGAATTTTCAGAAAGGAGATTGGGCCTCCTTTGCTGCTGACATGGACTCGGTAATCAGATGGATAACTCCGAAATCAGAGAACTATGCAAGGTTTGTGGGGCTACTTAAGGCTACAGCAAAGAAACATGTTCCTAGAGGTTTCCGAAAAGTGTATATCCCATGCTGGAACAATGACAGTGAAGGTCTGTATCAGCTGTACAAAGAAACTGGAGACCAAGAAATTGGGAAAAGTTTGTTAAGGTCCCTAGACACCCAGCGTCAGAACAAGTGGACTGCCACCGTAGAAAAGATGGATTTTAAAGTGTCTAGCAGGAAAGCATGGAGAGTTCTTAACAGGCTCACGGGTAAAACAGGCACAAGATCACCCTGCACTTCTCAAACTCTGACGAATAGCATTGCAAGCCGTATTGTTGAAACATCTCGAGTTAAGGGCGACAAGCATCACACTAAGTTGATTAAAAAATGTACCCGAAACATGGCAAAACGATGACTCCGGACAAAAATATCTCAAAAGCTTTCTCTGCCGAGGAAACCTATACTGCGATCAAACAGCTGTCCTTGGGCAAAGCTGCAGGAGAAGATGGCGTTTACAATGAATTCATTAAGAACTTAGGCGCCAACTGCCGCAAGTGGTTGGCTGCTTTCTACACGGACATATTAGAAAGAAACACGCTGCCCCCAGGCTTTAAGCATGCCAAGATAATAGCCATCCTAAAACCCGACAAACCAGCTGAAGACCCGAAAAGCTATAGACCTATCTCGCACTACTTAGCGCATTATTCAAACTCCTGGAAAAACTAATTTCGAATAGGATCACCCCTCTCATCGATCGCATAGTCCCCGTCGAACAAGCAGGCTTTAGAACTGGACGTAACTGCACGGATCAAGTTTTGTCTCTCACGACGCATATAGAAGCTGGCTACCAGAAGAACTTGAAAACTGTAGCTGCTTTTATTGACTTAAGTGCAGCCTATGATACGGTGTGGAGACAGGGACTCTACTATGAGCTAATGAGGGCTGTCCCGTGTCGTAAAATTACCTGCCTGATTGACAATATGCTTAGGAACAGGGATTTTGTAGTTCACCTAGGAGATAAACAAAGCCGCCTTAGAACCTTAAACAATGGCATTCCACAGGGATCCACACTGGCCCCACTGCTCTTTAATCTATATACTTATGACCTACCTAAAACAGTCTCTAGGAAATTTGTGTATGCAGATGATATCACCATTGCGCACCAGCACAAGACATTCGAGGTATCTGAAGAGCAGCTTAACAAAGATCTAGGTTCTCTAAACGAGTACTTTAAGAAATGGCGGCTTGTTCCAAATGCCAGCAAAACGGAAGTGTCGACGTTCCACCTCAACAACAAGCAAGCTGCTTATATCCCAACGGTAGCATTTGATGGTGAAATATTAACTTTCAACCCGCACCCTAAATATCTTGGTATTACGCTGGACCGCTCACTTACTTTCGGTCCCCACCTTCAAAAGCTGAGCAAAAAACTTGGGACCCGAAACAACATACTCCACAAATTAACTGGCACGACTTGGGGAGCAAAAGCGGACGTTCTTCGTACAACTGGGCTGAGCTTAGTCTATTCTGCTGGTGAATACTGCGCACCAGTCTGGCTCAATAGCGCACACACAGAGCAAGTTGACGTGCAACTGCGTAATACTATGCGATGTATATCAGGCACGATCAAATCCACACCCGTACAATGGCTCCCAACCCTAAGCCACATCCCACCACCTCATCTTAGACGACAATTGGCACTGGTAAAAGAAGCGAACAAAATTCACAGCGACCCGAAACTGCCGATCCACCAGGAATTCCTTAACCCACCACAGCATCGTCTGAAGTCTCGACACCCGCCCTACCAAACCGCTCAAAACCTGACGCAAGGTGGCTTCAATATAAAAGACCCTTGGAAAGATGAGTGGCAATCCAACCTGCCAAATCCCAGCCTAAATGCCTACGATCCTACCAAAAAGCCGTATGGCTTTTCAGCATCTAGGAAGGAATGGTGCCAATTAAACAGACTCCGTACCGAACATGGACGCTGTGCGGACTACCTGTTTAAGTGTGGTTGGCGAGACTCACCAGCATGCGACTGTGGGGCCCCAGTACAGACTATACACCACATTATACATAGTTGCCCGAAACGGAAATTTGTCGGAGAGGCTCTAGACCTTCATTCGCCTAATGCACACGCTGCCCAATGGGTGAAGAATTTAGATATCGTATTGTAAATATTGTAATTGATAATTAGCGACTCTGTAAATCCCATACGAATAAATAAATAAGGAGAATGGTATATGACTTTCATTATAGATTCAAAGAACTCCCTAATTTGAAAAATTTGCGATTGAAATTAATAGAAGCGATAAATTTCAAGGGTTCTACGTTCACGCTACGAAAAATTTTACGAAAATTGGGATTTCGGTATTGCAAAACCAAAGATAACCGAAAAACTTTAATGGAAAAACATGATGTGCGACTTAAAAGGACACAATTTTTATCTAAAATAAAAAAATGTAGAGAAGAAGGAAAAGAAATAGTGTATATGGATGAATCGTACATACACACCTCGCACGTTAATGGCAAAGGCTGGTCAGACTCTAGCAACGCAGGGATAAAAAAAACAATTTCCAAAGGGCAACGTCTTATTATAGCTCATGCCGGCAGTGAAAATGGTTTTATACCTGGCGCGTTGCTTATGTACAAATCTACGGACACAACGGGAGATTATCATAAGGAGATGAACAGCGAAAACTACGAGAAATGGCTTAAAAATCAGCTCATTCCAAATTTGCCGCAAAACTCCGTGCTAGTAGTTGATAATGCCCCATATCACAACAAACATACCGAAAAGATGCCAAATTCTAATACCCGGAAACAAGATATGATAGATTGGTTGAAAACTTGCAACATTCCAGTAAACACCCGACTAAACAAACCCGATATTTACGAAATTATCTCAAAACACAAACCAGAACATATTCAATATTCAATAGATAAAATAATGGCTGAACATGGTCATTCTGTTCTGCGGTTACCTCCGTATTACCCAGATTTTAACCCTATCAAAAATATATGGGCTCAAATAAAACAATATGTAGCCCAGCGTAATGTTGATATGAACATGACAAGCATCAGGAATCTTCTCCAAGAAAAGGTTAATATGATCGGTCCGGAAGACTGGCGAAAAGTTTGTCAGCACGCAGTTAAATGTGAAGAAAATTTCCGTAAATACGAAAATAGAATTGATAACTACAGTGACCAATTTATAATTGATACACATGACATGACTCCGATAGTGATGATGATAGGCTCAAACCATAGCATTAAAAATGGTAATATTAACGCAATTTTCTAATCTTGAAGTTTTACTTTTATATTATAAATTCAAATCTACTTCTCCTTCTTCTTGGTCGTGACCTCATGACTGAGGGACGTGACTTTATTGGGCTATTCTTTCTGTCACTGCTCTCCAGGCAGTTCGATCTTCAGCCATTTGTATAGTTGCCTGGAGTGAAGTCCTGGTAACGTCTTGGACCACATCTGTCCATCTTCTGGGTGCACGCCCTCTACTCATTCGTCCATCGACACTCCCAGTAATAATACGTCTTTTAATGCGTGTGCGTGCCACGTCTGATTGTATAATCGAAGAAAATCCAATATGCGATAGGTATTCTCAGCTCTATATAATTTCTTCCAGAAGCGATACATGGTGAGATGACATTCTGTTTTCAAATTTACCTCCGGTCGAAATTCAAATTCTCATTCCATTTTATTTAAATTATGACAATAAAGGGGCCCACTGATTACCAGTCCGCCTGCAGTCTCTGGCCGTATCGGGCGGCCTGCCGTCCTAGACCAATAACGTCCACAAACATAAGCGATTATTGCCGGCCGGCAATGGTCTGCTGCCACCTCTGCGACTACAGACGAGTCGTCAGTTTCCCACCGTACGGCCGCCTGCCGGTATAGTCTGATATAATTTTGACAGTTCCCTACAAATTGACAGTTCGCCGGACGATATTAGCCTGTCAGTTGACCGCAAAAGGCCACACATTAACAGTTCTACTTCAGATTTGGGACTGACGGCTATTCGAACTACGGCTCGTCGATTCCGGTCAGCGTCGACAGATATCTGCCGGACAGTCCGTGGCCTGCAGGCCAATTTACACACACATTATCAGATAGCCGGCCGGTGGCCTGTTGGCTGTCATCTGCTGTCAGTCGAGAGCCTTCAGTTTCATGTTTTTCAACTAGTTTAATTTTTTCATCAAAATGGACAGTCGACGTCAAAGATAATGTTTACACTTTTGGACCTTATTCCTTTGTAATAAGGCAAGAAATGTAAACATATTTTTGACTACTATAGTGAAACCTGGTTAAAAGGGGATATTACTGCAATGTTCTGCCGCCAGAGTGCAGCACTACCGACTCAGTAAATTCATAGACTAACTTATACATACTGTGCCTTAAACTGTTTTTTGACAAGTTTTCACAGACAATAAAATATGACATTGATGCATCAAGGCGGTTTGTTAACAAGGGCCTACCGGTAAACGCGAAAATCGAAATTTAGTTATCTGCCTCTTTATCGCTCGAATATGCAAGAGTGATAGAGAGATTAGATAACGAAATTTCGATTTTCTTGTTTCGCGGTAGGCCATGTGATTGAGGTGACGTGTGATGTGTCAATGTGGTTTGTTTACTGTATGTGCCACAAAGGTGCCACCTACGCACTAGGTTGTTGTCGAATACTATGGCTCGCTTTTCGTATATACTTGCGAATGATTACATCGGGGATGAATGTGTCACTGAGTTTCATAGGATACTTTCCCAAAACACAAATTACCGTCCCCGCGACGTACTTTTGATGCTGGCTATGCTTCTAATCGAGTCCGTTCCCGCCGAAGAAGAATTAATTATATATTAAATATGTAGTAAAAACTACTAGGGTTGCGAAACTATAAGGGTTCCTATAGGGTAGTTGAATACGGAATCCTAAAAACAGGCAAACAACCTCTGTAAAATATAACGATGCGAGCGGAACACTAAATGCCTCGAGCTATCTCGGGCTTGGCCAAATTATTTATTACAAGGTATCAAACAAAAAAATCACTCGGGTAAAGCCCAAGTAGACCTAATATTATGTAGAAAAGGTTTAAAAGAGTAGAATGAATATAACAAAAACATAACAGTAAAGTATTTTCATTTCTTTCAATTTGGTATACATAGATAGAACCTAAATAAGAGCCGGTGTAAGTAAAAGTAGGTTGAATCCACCGCTTGCAGCTTGTGACTCCATATCCTTTTTTTGTAATAATTGTCACATATTAGGAGAATTTCGGGTAGGTAATATCGCCACGCCACGCTCTTTAACTCCGAACACAGTTTGCTCCAGATATTCTCTTAACTTAAAACGGAATGAATTAATGATGTCATAATTCGGATCCCACTTGTAGCTGAAGAATTTCAGGCATAAGTCTTATCTCTTGTCTAAGCAGGTACCTCCATACTTGCGCTAGTGTTTCTACCACGTGTCTTTATAGCGGAATCAAATCGCACAATAGCTAGTCTTTTCATTGCTAGCTGCCGTGAACAGTTGAACACCATCGAAGGTGTACCTCCCGGCGTTGTCTTGAGAACTATTAAAATTTTAACCAGTGTTGTTATATTGGGAGGCTAATTTCCCTATTTGAATCTTTGAATGTTTGCTCCTTTTTTACTCGGTTACTTACTCTTCCAGCAATCAATAATCAAGTCTGTATTTTCAAATATATAAGCCATGCAAATACAATAATATCATGTCACATTTAAAATTAATAGAGAAAAAAATAAGGTTTATGTTATAATTCTCTTTATGACATTTATTTTTGACTAACAGTAAACAACAGTTGCGAGGTAACAACGTGATAAATAAAGAAAAGTCTTGACAAACTAGATACATGCAACCTTCGCATTGTTGTATTCATGCCTTAAAATTAAAATGATGCCTATGAACAGAAGCCCGTATCCGTGATGTTCGAAGACAAAAAGTCGTATGCTTATTTTAGGGACTATGAACTCTTAAGTACTAGGAATAAAGTAGAATTTACTAATGCTGTAACGTGTGGCGATCGCCGGCCGGCTACCTCATGATGTGTGTTTGACTGGACTCGAGGCCACGGACTGTCCGGCGGATATCTGTCGGCGCTGCCTGGAATCCTCAGGCGGCCACACACGATCGGTTCGTGTACGTCGTCAGGCCGAAAACTGACAGAGAACTGTTATTGCGTGGCCTTTTGCGGTCAACTGACAGGCTGATATCGTCCGGCGGACTGGTAATCAGTGGGCCCCTTTAGTCTAATCGCAATATAGTTATCTAGCGAAATTTAATTTAAGTGCCTTTAGATTAGGGTTTATTTTATGTTGATGCTAATTGTCCACTTAACTTTTTACGATAACTTCAAAAAGTTTTATCAGCTATTAAGAAAGCAGAACAGCAGTATCACCTTCGTACGTTACCGCCGATAACCGAAGTCTTTTTCTAAATTACGAAGGTTCTTCTAAGATCTCACGCACTGTACTTGATAATTTAAAGTAGTCGTTCCCTGACCATTGGTGATCCTTCGGAGAATCTGACGTGGTTTGCTGATGTGTAAACCGAGCGACATTTAATTTGAAACGGTCGGTGACTACGAAGCTTGCCGAGTGGCCCTAACTGAGGCACGAAATCGAAAAGCCTCATTATATCAGTATTGTATACGATACTTCTTGTACGAGTTAACTAAAACGATACTTCTTCTCCTATAAAACCTAAATAATTGAACAAAACTATCTCAATAGATACAAAAATAATAGAAAAGACATCGACGCACTTCTTATTCATTAAATAGTAGCGCGTTGATGTCTTTTGTTCTATTCTTTGACACATCATTAGTCAAATTTATTACAAGTGAATAAAATATTTCGTAAATAGTATTTTATGCAACCGTTGTTTAAGAGAGGTCAAAAAAGGCGAGTGGCGTCAGTATCAATATGAGGCGAAGCCGAAAATTGTTAATAAAGACGTCACGAGTATTTTTTGGCTCAGTTAAACAACGTTGCATACAATACTTTTTCTACGACCAAGCACTTACTTTGAAAAAAAATTGAAAATTTAACAAATATTTTTAAATCAAGAAGTAGCAAAAATGGAGGGTACGGGCGGGAAAAGAATGAATGAATGAATAAAATAAAAAAAAATGTCTATGGTTCACTTATTTGTCAGAGATGACATTTAAAATAAGGTTGGCAACACTGTATTTCATTCAATATTTTTTAAGTGGTCATTACACGAAGTATCGTAAAATCGTCAAAAAGATACTGCGTGTATGCACAAATTCTTTTTTGGGGAATAGACTAAAGACTTGTCTTGACAACTATAAGGTAGGGTTTTAAAGGTGTGTGCACGACCCTTTAAATGACAAATAAAAGTACGGGAGTAGAAAAATGTCATTATAGTTCAACCGGGAGCCCATAGTAAAAAGTATACGATTACAAAGTCTTACTTCAATCATTAAAATCAACGAGTAAAAAAGTACACACAATATTATTTTTCTCAAGCATGCAATGAAATATTGATGTTCTGTTCCTTATAATAGGCTGCGAAGTATGACGTTTCAGGTGCGGCTAGGACAAAAGGTCGTTAATGGAATTTCATACACATCTTGCAGGCCTAGGCCGGCAAAGTCCTCTTTTTTAATTTTCATTTCACAGATATTTGAGACACAGCATCGTGGCATTCATCCATAAAAAAAACTAGAGGCAGTATTTGCTTTATGGTTCGTAATGACACTCTGCCACTACGCCTATAAAAACAAAAAACAATGTTTGCTATAATTTGCAGTTTTATTTGTATAAAATCAACATGAACTTAATAAATAATACATTCTACAATTTTATAATTTTAAATTATAAATTTAACTACACAAATAAAAACATTTAAAATATTTCATCTAAACGTTAGCGGTAAAAAGGTCTACTCAAACACGCGTAGTTATATTTTTTAAATTGTTATGGAGGTAAAGTTGAAAAATATTCATTCTGTTTTATTGGATTTATGGTGCGTTGTTGATTTTTTGACTTTAATATGAGTTCCGACGAAATAATGAAATTAATATTAATTGTAATCGTAGGTGTTGGAATTGGCAGCGTAAGCAGAATTGATTTTAATAACTTGCTGCCTCTGCCGCCAAGTCAAAGACGAAGTATGTATATGGTTGCTTATGGCAATTTTATTATTTGAGAAACTAAGAAAAATGGCTTACAGTTTATGAGAAACAGTTTTGTGGCATATTTTAAATGAATGTAACTACAAATTCGTCAACACTGTGGAAATTATACTTATTTACTCCATGCATAAAGCAACGATGTATGTGAAACATGATATCAACATGAAAGACTATGTAAACTTATGTGACGAAAACGACAGTCAAACGGATACAAGGCGAAAAAATCAAAGATACATGAAAATATACGGGTAGTAAAAATACACGACTCGTGTAAAACATACGCGTGATAATGATATAGGTACGTGTTGGTTATATTTTGGGTGTAGTTTACTTTTAGTTTTTTCTATAAATAAAACTTGGGTTTCGTGGATTTTTTATTTTATTTATTTCATTGCATGTTTGAGAAAAGCACTATACATACCTCGGCGGGAAATGGGGTTGCCCGTGCTCAGACCTATCCGGCCGAGCGAACGTGAATGCCATATCAGATAATACAGCCACAAATAGCTTACCGTGGTTTGGGCGCTCGCCTCGGCGGCTGGTCGCCGACGTGGCGGTAGAAGGTGCGCGGCGGCAGGCGGTGCCGCAGCCGCCGCAGCGCCGCCTGCAGCCCCGCCGCGCGGAACGACCCGTGGTGGAGCGCCTGCATACATCATTACAAGCATGGTGTAATAGACTGTTTACTATCGCCGCTTGAAAATGGACACCTGTTAAATCTAACGAGCTGTTGATAATCATTTGTCAATTTCTGTAATTTTGACATTTATGTTTGTTAGAAAGAAATCAAAATTCACAGAGACCGGCCTAGTTTTATTAATAAAGACCCTGAAAATGTTCCTGAGAATGACTGAAAGTACGTGGTAAATCGTGAAATTAACTAAATATTAATATGGCTCACGGTAGTTTCAGTTCAATTAAAGGCCACATACCTTTTCAACGAGCCAACAATGTAACGACATGGGGTCTCGCTGTTCATCGTCATCTATGTCTCGCATCGGCACTGTGGTTTCTGGGATACATGTTGATGCTGAAACAAATAAACATACATGAACATCAAACATCAACATTTATTCAGCAAATAGGCCACAAGGGCAATTTTACACGTCATCATTGAATTTACATACAAGCAAAAATAATAACATCAACAATTTTATAAAATAAAACTAACAATTCAATCTAACGTATTACAATTACTAAGAGATGTATATGATCTCTTAATGTCGAATTACATAAAAAATACAGATACAAAACACAAAAAAAAATCTATAATATTTAGAGGTGTAAATGTCTCTAGGTGTCAGAACTATAAGATTATATAGTTTATCAAGTTATCCTTAGAGATGTATAGGGTCTCCAAGAGTCAATATCCTGTATAATTAATGCATTCATTAAGAGAAAAGAAACATAGGAGAGCAGAATGAGGCGTCTCACTGTAATTAATTAATAAAAAAAAGTTACTAAGGGCCACTTGTACCATTCCACTAACCTGGGGTTAACCGGTTAAACCTGGCGTTACCATAGTTACCAGTACAATTTGACATTAGGTTAACGGTTTAACCGCTTAATCCCGGGTTAGTGGAATGGTGCAAGTGGGCCTAAGTATAATAGCTTGTGTTAGCTTAAACAGACCAGTCTCCACAAACACCACCCGTTCACGAGTATGACGCGTATCTCAGCCATGATAACTAAATACTTTCACGAAATACCTGTTAACCAAATTTCAATTTAACCCGGCAGGCCCTCAGTCTCCAATAGACTATCTGCGCTGGTAGAGGTGACTCCCGAGGCATAGGGCTCAACAACGCTTATTCAAGTCATTCTAGGGTTCTTGCGGCGGCCCCGGGGACTCCACCGATCAGTACTAAAGACCATGCTATTTCAGATTCAGTGTTACATGTTATTAAACGTACCTGTCTCCAAAACACTGACTATCTGCGCCGGCAGAGGTGACTCCGGAGGCATAGGGCTCAACAACACTTGTCTCAATCGCTCTAGGGCTCTCGCGGCGGCTTGGGGCGCTCCGCTGGTGAGCTCGGCGGCCACTCCGTCTAGTATGGCGGGTCGTTCGTGTAGTTTGTTTATGGAGAGCAAGAGCTTGTGGCGAGCGCCTTTTGTTACACCTGAAAAAGAGATAAAAGTGTCTGCGTCACATATAAAATAGAAACTGATAATTTCCTTCTTTTTTAGGGTTCCGTACCTCAAAAGGAAAAAACGGAACCCTTATAGGATCACTCGTGCGTCTGTCTGTCTGTTTGTCTGTCTGTCCGTCTGTCACAGCCGATTTTCTCCGGAACTCTTGGACCAATCAAGTTGAAATTTGGTACACATATTATGTAAATTTGTGACCCAAATACGGACATGTAACGTAAACAAATGAATTTTAAACATGGGGGCCACTTTTGGGGGTAAATGAAAAAATGAAAAAAAAAATTTTTTTCAAACTATATCATGTTACATATCAAATGAAAGAGCTTATTGTAAGGATCTCAAATATATTTTTTTTATAATTTTCGAATAAACAGTTTAGAAGTTATTCAAGAAAATAGGCAAAAAATGACCATTCCCCCCCCCCCCCTTATCTCCGAAACTACTAAGTCTTAAATTTTAAAAAAAATACATAAAATAGGTCTATACCTATAGATGACAGGAAAACCTATTAGAAATGTACAGTCAAGCGTGAGTCGGACTTAATTACAGTTTTTGAACCGACCCCTACGGATTTTTTAAAGAGATTTCACTCACGTTTCACATAAAAAATACATTGTTAACAGTGCCGGATTACTTAGAGTAATTGGTGATAATTTTCTGATAAGATAATCATTTTAAATATTTAACGGTCTTACCTACTTACGAGTAATTGTAAGGTCAAATTAAAAATAATGTTTAAAAAAAAATGTTAAATTGAGAGCTAGCTCAAAGTTTTTTGTACTCGTCGACTTTAATGGTTGAATTAATAAAGACTTTGTAACCAATAAGCAAAACAAGCACGTGCTTACGGCACCACGTTCAGGGGGGGGCACCAAAATGCCAGGTTGAAAAAGGTGAACAAATTTTAAAATTAGGGACAGACACATCGTTTTTACCACACGATTTTTTTAGCTGTCCAAAAGCTAATTTGCAAAAATAATGGCGCGTAATTCTTTGGGAAACAATCGGTCGCAGTAGAAGAGTCGTGATTACATGCATAGATTCGATTTCAACCCACTCTTTTGCGGTTCGGCGTTAGGTCTTATGCGAGGCCTTCTGCCTTAATTACAGTTGGGCGTGGATCCAAATCCAAGCTTTCCTCTTTCGCAGCTGGGCCTACTGCCTTTCTCACACTTCGCCAATTCAATTCCAAGCTCTGCTTTCTTGCATATTTTATGCATGAAAACAACCTCGCTGAGACCCTTAAATATCGAGCCCTATGCGAAGCTAGGCTGATAGAAAACTGTCCCATCCCTTCTCTGTATGAAATCCTGGATTCGCGCCTGGTTGGGACTAAAACTAAAATTGCGTTTTTATATCGAAAAATTTTCGCGCTCGCTTCGCTCGCGTTTCGCGTATGATAAAGGTGACATTCGGGTGGCGACTGCAGCAACATTACTCTGTTGCAACGTTACTGCTGCAGTACTGTCAACTTCCGTGATAAAATGATGTGACATTTCCATACTAAAACAACAACTGTCTATCATATTGCGTTTTTATATCGAAAAATTTCCGCGCTCGCTTCGCTCGCGTTTCTATTACTTTCTGAGCTATGATAAAGGTGACATTCGGGTGGCGACTGCAACAGCATTAGGTACTCTGTTGCAACATTACTGCTGCGGCACTGTCAATTTTCGTGATAAAATGATGTGACTGATTTCCATTCTCAGCTGTAATGCGGCAATGAACTTCTCTCAATTTACCAAAAAATCAATGTAATCTTGATGACCGGGGGGCACCTAAAAATGCTTAGGGCATCAAAATATCTTAATCCGGCACTGATTGTTAAAAATTGTGTAATATACGGAACCCTTGGAACGCGAGTCCGACTCGCACTTGGCCGGTTTTTTAAGTTTATTAATAACATTTTCAGCTCAAAGTTTTATTGTCAACTGTAAAGGCAATGATTTATTGATTCCTTTCCAGGAAATAATAAATAAAATTTGTTAAAGTTTGTGCGGAAAGAGAAGAGTCGTGGAATGTAAGGTGGCCCATACATTTCACGACTCTTCTCTTTCCGCATAAACTCTAGTAATCATTTAATTAATAGCATTTACTAGCCACGGATTTACACACTTTATGAAAAACTCTTAAGATTGTACAAAGTAATTTTATAGACATGTTTCAGTGCATTTAAGATAATTTTATCACAATAATTAAAAAAGGAAAATAAAGAAATTATAATCCCATGCCATAATTATGCCATATCATTGTTAATCAATTAAATTCGCGTAGTACCTATATCAAAACAAGTATAACCGTAATAACTATTGAATAACCATTTACGACATTTTATTATCAAAATGACTGATGATAATATGATAAGATTCCAATTAAAAAAGACCAAACAAAACTTTATTCTGATATTGTATAATATTCTGATAAGTGTGAATTCTGCAGTAGAAAAAACTGATCGCTTTCTAGAGAATTCTCCAAACAGTGACCAATTTTAATTGCTTCTAAATGTTGTTTCTATAAAAAACTAGACAACTCTCTCAAAATTATCACATTTATGTGTCTATGATTATTCAAATATTATATTAGAAATCACCTTTATTTTTTTTTATTAATATTGCTTTTAACATGGAGTTTAGGGGATTTCGCTTTCATACAACCATATTACAAATCTTATTTAAAACCATTTAGGCGACAGCAAAGGCATTTGCAACTAAACTGTGTTTTTACATTACATATATTAAAATGGCTACAAATATAATGACCACCAAAAAATACTTTGGTACCCTAAATAAAAAAAACATGCTTACCAAAAAAAATTAATGAACACCAAAAAAATAAGGCCTAAAAATACAAAAGTAACACCGTTTTAATTACGACTGCCCTTCAAATTGTATTCAAATACCAAATATATTGAATGACCACCAAAAATCATTAATGATCACCAAATCTTGAAGACCAAATTAATGCGATATTTTCACCTAAATAAACTACTATGATTACCAAAAAAGGTATACATATTACCAAATAAAGTAAACTGATGCCAAAATTACTAGCCCCTCCCGCTCAACCCCCCGTACCCCGCACCGCATACCTACCTACTACTACCTGCTACTAGAAAAGTAAGTTAAACTGCTATCAGTTAAGTGGGTTAGGTTAGGTTAGCACTGCGACGCTTACAGAAACGAAATGGTACTATAAAAGTAGGTTAGGTTAGGTTTGAACTGCGACCTTTACAGAAACGAAATGCTACTATAAAAGTGGGTTAGGTTAGGTTAGAACTGCGATCCTCACTGAACCGAAATGCTACTAGAAAAGTGGGTTAGGTTAGGTTTCAACTGCGACCCTACAGAAACGAAATGCTACTAGAAAAGTGGGTTAGGTTAGGTTTGAACTGCGACCCATAAAGAAACGAAATGCTATTAGAAAAGTGGGTTAGGTTAGGTTTGAACTGCGACCCTTACAGAAACCAAATGCTACTAGAAAAATGGGTTAGGTTAGGTTTGAACTGCGACCCTTACAGAAAAGTAATGCTACTGGAAAAGTCGGTTAGGTTAGGTTTGGACTGCGACCCTTACAGAAAAGAAATGCTACTGGAATAGTGGGTTAGGTTAGGTTTGAACTACGACCCATACAGAAAATAAATGCTTCTAGAAAAGTAGGTTAGGTTTGAACTGCGACCCTTACAGAAAAGAAATGCTATCAGAAAAGTGGGTTAGGTTAGATTTGAATTGCGACCCTTACAGAAACCAAATGCTACTAGAAAAATGGGTTAGGTTAGGTTTGAACTGCGACCCGTACAGAAAATAAATGCTACTGGAAAAGTGGGTTAGGTTAGGTTTGAACTCGACCCATACAGAAAATAAATGCTACTAGAAAAGTAGGTTAGGTTAGGTTTGAACTGCGACCCTTACAGAAAAGGAATGCTACTAAAAAGTGGGTTAGGTTAGGTTTGAACTGCGACCCTTACAGAAAGAAATGCTACTAGAAAAGTGGGTTAGGTTAGGTTTGAACTGCGACCCATACAGAAACGAAATGCTACTAGAAAAGTGGGTTAGGTTAGGTTTGAATTGCGACCCTTGCAGAAAAGAAATGCTACTAGAAAAGTGGGTTAGATTAGGTTTGAACTGCGACCCTTACAGAAACGAAATGCTACTAGAAAAGTGGGTTAGGTTAGGTTAGAACTGCGACTGTTACAGAAATAAAATGCTACTGGAAAAAGGTGACGAAGTGGATTAATTAATTGAATAGTATTATATTAAATATTTACACATTTTTAATAAAAATGTGGTTACAATTTTGGTAGTCATAAACTATTTTTGGGTTTACAATGATTATTTTGGAGTAATTTGCTTTAATAGGATAGCAAGATTTAAAAATTTGGTTATAATTTTGGTGGTCATTTACTATTTTTGGGTTTACAATGATTATTTTTGTGTCATTTTCTTTAATAGGATAGCAAGATGTAAAAATTTGGTTATCATTTCACATTAAAATGGGGTTTGAAATTTGGTAATCATTTACAATTTTTGGGTTAATAATGATTAGTTTGGTGTCATTTCCTTTAAAAGGATAGTAAAATGTAATAAAACTAATAAAATTGGTAATCATTTCACATTAAAATGGTGTTATAATTTTGGTGATCATTCATTATTTTAGGGTGTTAAAATATATTTTTTTGGTATTAAATTTTACTAAATCTGGTGATCAGTTAAATAGCAGCCTATTAAAATGACAGTTTTATTGGCCCAATCCATTTGCTTTTGTATCAATTTTATACTGTAATATGTAATGTAATAATCCTTTATTTCAGACAGTAAAGTACATTTAATTTTTTCTACAGTTTTTGCATATTTTATTCCTGCCTGTGTGCCACTTATTGGCAAAAGGCCTCCTCCAACCTTCTCCATTCCTCTCTATCCTTGGCAACTCTCGTAACAATTTTATACTAATATGACTAATTAGTTTGACAATTCGGGTCAGTCAAATTGTTTCAGTATCTGGAATAGGTATAATTATGAATACTCACCTAATTTCTCCAAATACTCTTCATCTATAGCCATCATCTGCTCATAGCTGATGTTAGTAAACAACCACACATACTTATGTAGCCTCAAACTCTTTAACCACTGAGCCACTGTTGACATCCCCGGAAACTCTGTAAACTTATTCGACCTCAAATCATCAAGTCTTGTCTCACTCCCCGTCGTCCCATACATTATGATAGGCCTTATTCCTAAACTATGTTCACTCGATAAAGAAAAACTTCTAGGTTTCTGAACAAACGGTTCATCTGCTAAATTTTCAGCGGATGAAGACATGTGTATGAAGTTTGTTGAAGGTGGGGTTAAGCTGCTTGATCTTTGGGATTTTGGCTGCGATATGCAAGCATCAAAGTTTAGCTTGTCTCCTTCTAAACTTATGTCTACATCTCTGCCGTTCTTTGAGAAGGATTCTTGTAGTAAATCTGTAGAGAAAGTCAATTCTATGGGGTCGGTGAGGTGTCTATAGTCGACGTTTTTGCCGATGGTACGTCGGAAGGTGGATGCGCCCCATATGTTGTGTTCGGGGAGGCTCGGCTGTTGCCAAACTGAGTCGGGTCGGGCGCCGGACATGTGGTTTTCTAGGTAGCGGAGCCATTGTGTTAGGGTTCTGAAATTAAAAGTTAAATAAAGTTAATAGGATTCAGTCTGGTCCATCTACAGGGCTTAGCAATAAGAAGTGCGATGGAAATATTATCTCCATCGTGTCTCACGTATTGCGGCGTCCCTTTCATCAGTTTTTAAATTCAAGGTGTACCAAGCTATGAAATGCCAAAGTATCCAACCCCTGGGGTGTCACCACATTTATTGACGCTGAAACGGATTTCTTTATAGCTTTTACTACATGCCGATTTTAGCAGGGTAGATTCGCTCAAGGTAGACAATGTCGAGGTGTACTTTTGACTTGATAATAAATACCTATAAAATGATATTTGTCTTAATAAGAGCATCAGAGCAGTAATTATGTTTTATGGTTCTTAGATAACTGGATATATTTTCTACTTTTCAAACTAAAAGCGATTATCGCGCTCGACGTGGCAATATTATGAACTTTCATTGGCTCAAAATTCATACAATTTGACATCTAGACTTCAATAGATAGGTACTATACCTCTGATCCATAGCTGTGAGCGCAGGATGCACCAACAAATATCTTAACAACTGTAAACACAGTTCAGGAGGCCGTCGCGAGTCCACACACCGCTGCACCAGACGCGGCGCCGCCGACACGTAGAGGTCCTTGGCGGCCGCGTTGTCTGTCCGCAGGAGCGGGAGTAGCGTCAGCAGACGATGGAGGCATTCGCCTGCAATGCAATTGCAATTATAATAATTGACCGAGCGAGCAGGAATCGCTAGCAAAATTGATCCCAATTCAGTTTGGGACAGAAATGCTTTTGTATGTCTGTCTAGCTGTTCTCCTCTACAGGTCGCAATTCTCAACCAATGCTTTTTGAGCAGGTTCGATAGTTATAAATGTTATAATCATATAATTAGTAAAATAACTTTGTCAATTCAGTTTTTGATTCTTTAAAAATGACGTGGTGCCATGCGTTTATTAAATTTTGAGTTACCTACTATGCAAAGACTGGCAAAGTCTACAGCTCACAGAGCCCCGAGCCCCTAGTTAAGAGTTAAGCAAAAGTACCTAAGCAGGGGAGGTGATCAAAATCATCTGAGTGAAATGCGACCTATTTAAGAATGTGTGCAGGTAATTTTGGACACCAGGCCCTGTTAGCCACTTCTGCTTACTGTAAATGCTTAAAAAGAATTATTGATCCTCCTCTTTACCTTCAATATTTATGATTCAAAACTATGTGTATTTTTGCCTACAATTTTCAAATCATGAAAAAATAATAAGTGACCAAGAATGATGCAATATTTGCATCTAGACTTGCAAACAATTTACATCTGTAATGGTCGGTAATTAGTAGCAAGGCAAGGAAACAATAATATTGATGATGTCACCCTGAAGTCATTATGAAAGAGTCCTGAGTTATCAGCATTTAATCAAATAGGTAATGTTTTACTTGTAGCAACTCATTTATTTGTGAAAATAGTAGTAAGCTCCCTAACATAAGTATCCACTTTTCTTTTCTACTACTAGGATGGCAATGTGGGTGGTTGTACTGTACATGTTGTTCAACAACATTCTTAGGTCATTTTTGAAACCTATATAATATACCTAAGTACTTTCTGACAAAAGTATTGTCCATAAATATATAGGTGAGGTGTGTAATCCAGTATGACTATAATTTTATAAATGTCCAAAGTTAATTGGAATCCAATTAGATTCCCCATAGAAAGTCATGATTTATAATAACCAAAATACAAGTATTTATTCGGACAAACTTAATTTGTGCCATGATCAAGCGAATGATACATACACTACACTGTCAATTTCTACTACTATTATAAATGCAAAAGTAACTGTCTGTCTGTAACCTCTTAACGCTTAAAACACTGAACTGATTTTGATGAAATTTGGTATGTAGATAGCTTGAGGCCCAGGGAAGGACATAGGGTAGATTTTTATCAATCTTCATCATAATTCCAAACAGACGAAATTGTGGGCAGAAACTAGTCTTCCTAGCAGACCTTATAGTTTACTAACCAAAAACAAGTTATCTTTTGCTTGGTAACAACACATTGGAATTTAAAAAGATTGGCCAAGCAGTTTATTGCAGTGTGTGAGTCATACAGGAAATTAAATAATATGTATACATGTATGTATGTAGACATGAAAGTCATGGGGGAACAGCACTGATGCAAATGAACTGTTTCTTATGCAAAAAAAATGCATCCGTATACTGGCTAAAATTAGGTGCCCAGCCAGCTGTAGGCCGTATTTCAAAGAATATGAAATCCTAACATTATCTGGCATCTACATTCTAGAACTAGCAACTTTCGTGCGCAAAAATTCACACATATTCAGACGAATTCAAAGTCGCCGAAGAGAACTTAATGTGGTAATACAAGCATCTAGTACCCAATTGTTTCGAAGCAGCCCAAACTATGCTGCGGCTACTTTATATAATAGAATCCCTGCCAATATCAAGTCCGAGGAAAATATAATAATATTTATTAAGAAACTTAAAAAGTACCTTATAGAAAAATGTTTTTATACTGTCGATGAATTTGTAGCGGACAGTTGTAGTTTTTAGTTTTTAGTTTAAGTTGTAAATATGTATATTTTATGTGTATTATGTTAGAATAAGTAATAGTGTAGATATTGCAACACCCGAATAGGGTAGCATGTAAGAACCTAATATAATATCTAATATCTTTTGTACCTACTACATGTATGCAATTATGAAAGAATAAAGAATAAAGTACAAAAACAAACTTAAAATTGCAATTGGAGGATTGAGTTTGATTAAAGTAAAGCTCAGAATATCTTGAATTTCACACTTTACAGGCTTATAGTATCCGTCCATCTTTTTTGGCAGTGCAACCCCACAAATATAAGAAGCTTTTTTAAATATGAGTAATACAATAAAAAATACTACTAATCAACACCCTGTATGTTTTAAGATACATAAGGAATCAAAATATCAGAATTATTGTTCAATCTCCATAAAACATTATCAGTTGAGGGTAGCTCGACATGGTAATATCAAATCCATCTAAAGAGGAACTAGGTAACAGGTGAGAGCATTAACTATACTAATTTCACTGATATAAAAGATTATAAAAGGGGAGAGACAGCGCATTCGATTCAATAACAACACCCACTAAAAATGAGTGGGCTGATATTCAAATTTCGCCGTTGCTTTTCTCGACTTACCCTCATCTTCGTCGTCGTCAAGTAGCCCGGCGAGAACCGTCTCGTCATTAGCGTCCCTCTCGAGTCTCTCGTCAGGCCCGTGGTCTCTTAGAGCTGCGTCCACAGCCCTCTGGAGGAGCCTCAGCCCCGGCACGGGCACTCGCCGCGCCAAAGCGCAGGCGACCACAGTCCGCTCGCAGGCGCCCCACTGTTCAAAAACCCCCGCAACGCCGCCCAGTTGCTCGTAAAAAGTGGCGTTCATGTTAACAGCATAGCACGTTAACAAATTTGTTTGTGTTCTACACGTCAAAGGTTCCTGACAGCTGATCGGGCCCGCCGCGACGAGCAGTGGTCGATACTGGGTCCGGACGCTGAAGTTGCTAGAATGTTGGGCGGCTTGATACGTTGCACTCGCGTTATATTTGTGTATAAATAACAGGTAGATTGAAAACAATTGTTTTTTTGAGACGGACGGTCGTCTAACTACTAAAATCCAAAATGGCTGACTAGTTGTTGCCATAACAGAAAATTAGTACCACCAGTCGGGTAAAATATTGAAGACAATTCGCAAATATTTAGTAACCTGGATGCTTAAAACCAATATTTTTACAAATATTTAATACACCGTACTTTTTTTAATGATCTGTTGATTACTAGTATTGTTTTTGCATTAAATGAAAGTATGAAATCTTCTGTTCTACTAGTTGCCGACAGATGGCACTAAAATCAATGGTCCTAACATAATAATAGTACCGCTATCTGGCACAAGATGGCGTAGCAAGCGTTGTCTAATATTAATCTACAATATTGACTAGTCTTTAATTTCATTTAAATGCTTCCAGTTATTTATAATTAACGTGAATCTATTAACGAAGAACAATATATATACAAAGGTGTTTTTTAAAACTGTGACAGTAGACAACTCCTGTACGTAACCAAACCTTTGAAGGTTACAATATCAAGTAGGATTCACATAATCCTAAAAGCTTCTATTGGGGAAATCCTAAGTAAATCAACCTTCCAAAAGCAACAAAACTGTTTGTTGCTTTTCAAGTGTATTCACTCAAACAATCACTTGTCTCGACACTTTTGCAAAAAGGAATTGCGTCTTTACCTTTATTCTTTTTGCTATTTTGTATGAAAATCTTTAAGTTCATGCAAATAAGGTTCTGTTTAGCATGTTAAGAACATCAAAGTGGTCTCGAAAGCGGGATAATCCGCAAATTGTACAATATCTTTGTACAATCCGAGACCACCGTGTCGCGTCGCCTATGACAGACAGACAAAAACTTTAGAAAAGCGGTAGGTAGCTAATCTATACAGGCTCTTATGCATAGATGAACAGACTGAAAAGGCATGAATTACCCGGCGACATATTTCTTAAAGTATTTTTGTTGCTTAATACAAATACAGCCAGCAACAGCAGTATTACCAAATAGAACCTACCACATCTCATACCTCAGATGACGAAAAAACAGCCTACTAATAATTTGTGGTACCTACGGCTTAAACTTAAGCAAACCCTGCAGACTGTACCTAATCAATCATCATCATCATTATTAGCTAAAAATAATCTACTGCTTAAAAGTAATGAACCCTGCAAATAGGCTAGATGACAAATTTTCATTTACGATATCAATAGATCAAGTTTGTTTTTAGGATCAAATGTCTCTATGGGACCCATTGCAATAAAGCAAAGCAATACAAAAGTCAGAAATGATAGTCAAAGTCCGACAATCGTAGGTACTTCACTCGCGAAACGCCCCTGACAAAACGATAAGTGACTGTGACGTCAAGGTCACTGAGAGTCCATCTTGAAGTATGGACTGTATGGAAAAAACAAGATAATTGCGTTTTTGTCGGTGAAATATTGCGTTTATGTACGTAGTTGCCATACAATATTTTTTTGGATAAAATTTAAGGAATCGAATGGTATCCTTACTTATTTCCTTCTTGGAAGTTAAAAAAAACTTAAATTTTGGAACTTTCAGGTCCTGTATTTTTGTATTAATTATTTCCATATATTATTTTAATATCCACATTATTGTGATAAATTGCTCATTTGCTATTTTACTAGGTTTTGTTATAAAATTCAACATGTGTCATCATCCCTATTAGTAGACAAATTTCTATGCACAGTACTGGGTTAGAAACTTCCAAAAACGACTGGTTGTCTTTCGAATGTCGTTCACCTATCGAGAACGTTGTTAAATCATAACTCAGGTAAAAGGTCCCGCAAACTACACAAACTCGTACCTACTAATAGACTAATAAGTAGGTACAGTCAAACCGTCCAATTTAATCCTCGAGAGTAATATTTAGGTAAATGCCGCCGCCCTTGATGGGCGTCATCATTTATCAATAATACCTAGCCGCTAGTACCTAATTAAGTAGTACGTAACGTAAGTACTAATAGGTACCTAATCGAGCCTTTTAATTTCTACGCCTTATACAAAGTCTTAAACAAATGTTTATATATGTTCGTGATAAACTCAAAAACTACGGAACGGATTTTCATGCAGTTTTCACCTATCAGTAGATTTAATGTTCTTGAGGAAGGTTTAGGTGTACAATTTCTTAAGGTTTTGTGCAATCTGTGCGAAGCCGGGGCGGGTCGCTAGTTGATTATATTATTACTTAGGTACATATAGAAGTCTCTTTTCTATCCGCTATGCATGTCTGTCTATGATTTCTCAACGGGAAATTCCTCTAGGGCATAAATAATTACGCGGTAAAAAATATCATTTTCAATCATTCAGATTGGTACCTAGTTACTTGCCTTGTACCGAGGGAGCTGACAAAATGTTTTATGCCCCAAGTTTATGGCTCCACAATGCCTAAAAGATTAGTTTAAGACAGCAGATGTTAACTCGCGATCTAAAGTCAAAGGCACCCGGCCCTCATCATTTGCCTAATTCTTTATAATCTGCCATAAACAGATAAAATACTTGTTAAGGCCTACGAAAGTAACAGTATTTGTAATCCGAAGATAGTGGCGTAACCAGAGACAATGGCTTGGCATAGACAGTATCAGAGCAGATTAGGGGGATTAAAAATCGGCAATGAATTATTGTTTTTCGCGCGTTTTATTTTTACCTGCTGGGGGCCGATTTTTGAATTTCGAGTGCTCGATTTTGTCACTCGAAAATCGGTGGAAAACAGCGTAATGCTGATTTTTGAAATACGAGCGATAGAAATTGGGAATCGAGTGGTATTGACCACTCGTTTTCAATTCTATTAGTAGAATTTAAATGCCGGGTACTGGAAATATTATTGAACGAAATAAGTACTCGAAACTCGAACGAAATCGAGCGGTCGAAATTCAAAAATCGGGCCCCTGGATGGAAATTGTTGAAGACCTATGAATATATATATAGCATCAACGTAAGTTTATTTCAAGTAAATAATGTACTACTAACATAAGTTACTTCAATGACAACGAATCCCTTTTTCGCCCCTATATAGTTGTCAATTGCCATAATGCATTCCTAATAGATAATTTTATGTTTATCCCTTAATTTATGGCAATTGAAGAATCTTAAGAGGTGAGTTAGAGATTTTTTGGTAGGTACCCAGTAAACTACGCACATTATTTACTTACAAGTACATACCCATACCTAAACTCATTTTCAATAAACTGAAATTCATCTAAATTCGTTCAGACATTTCTGCTTAAAAGCAAAACAAACTTTAACTTTTACGTGTAAAGCTATTAAAAAAAAATTCAAAGAGCATATTTTCAAAATCCTTGCCACGCAACATCCAGGTTGCCAATGTTTTTCCTGTGTTTTCCCCCGGGCCGTGTCGAGCACGTAGCTCGCAGCCACGTGCCCACGTGCCCTGGAAATGCAACCTAGATCGGGTTTAAACCGGATATTACTTTTGAGAAAGCTGCCAAATATTCCCTAAAGACTAAAGAGGTAAAGAGTTAGCTATGAAGCTTGACTTTATATGAAAAGGTTAGGTGTAGTAGGTGTAACTTATCTCAGTATAGGTACTAGTTCCGATATTGTTTTAAAACGTTAAATTTTATATGGAAGCAGGAAAACATAGTTACATATTTATTTATTACTATTCGGAGATCCAACAGTTGTTAACATGTCTATAGGTTAATATAAAAGTGATACAAAAAGCCAATTACAGGTTCTCACCAGTAAAACACCAGTAAAAGTAGGTAGGTACCTCTAAAAACTCATATATTTTTAGCCACTCGCGCGTTTCGTAGAGCATAGGTCTATTTTCAAGTACTAAGTAGGTAAATAACAGTGCATGAGCAGCGGTCGTGAGTAGGTGCGAGGCGACTGGCGCGAGAAACTTAAAACTTAACATTTATTCAGCAATTAGGCCACAAGGGCACTTTTTCACACTTTTACACGTCAACATTGAATTTACATACAAGCAAAAATAATAGATGAGTAAAACCATAAAATTAGCTTAATTTATAATGCCTTTTCATCTCAGACCGAAAGTGACTGAGGTTTTTTCATTAAGTAGGTACACTGCGGTGCGGTTTCTGCCAACTTAGCCCATCTGGTGCTTCGTATATCTACTTATTCGGGCCAAAGTAGGTACATAATACCCGCCTCCCTTTGCCTTTTTCTGCATCATTTCTTTCCCTAAACTCGTAATAACCTCTTTGTTCTTCCAACGACATCTGCGTGACTGAAACTTCCACAATTTTATGCAATTTGCAAGACAATGTGTTTCACGCTACATTAAGCATTCCACAATTGATCCAATAAAAGACAAAAGTCGGGGAAAGTTTGTAGAAAGTTTAGAACTAGCCAATGACATTTTAAATTCAATGTAAAATGGCGTATATCCTCAAGAATATTACACGTTTAAGTCCTTACAGGTATGTCGAAGTATGCAAATATTTTGTGCGGATTTTTTGCAAGTCTCGCAAAGGGGTGTCTTGTTCACACAATAAGTGTTTTATTTTCGAGAGTAACGGGCTAACGGGTAAACGTGATAGAGTTTCGCAAATAAATAAACAATAGATTATAGAGCACGGCGTTTGTGATGTCTCGTTTTTGTAGACGTAACTTACGTCTGGACTCATTTTATGTGATGAAATGAACAAACGGCTGTATTTTCTTCCCGACTTATTTACGATGACATCATACTTAGCTTTTAATTGCTAACTGAATTTCTAAAAACATTATTCAGTTAGTATTTAGTACGAGTACCTAGGTATTTAGTATACTTAGGTACGAAAAAGTATTTAAAATGTTTGAAATACGTATGCCAAATTCTTATTCGATACCTATGTACAGTCGGACCAAGCTCTCTCTGGCATTAACAATGATAATATGATCTACTTAACAACAATGATCTAATATATAGTCTTCATCAGTTATAGTCACAAATTACACACCTTTATTTATAACTTAAGGAACGATTGAGTATATGGTTGTGTATAGGTAGGTATTTTAACGGTACTACAAAAGAAAAACACAATATTAATGAAAATAAATGCAACTTGCACCCGATTAACGGTTGCATTGTCCAGTTTGCGGAAATCAAATTCATCTGCCATTACATATTTATTCACGTAAAAATCACCTTTAAACTCAAGGAAAAACAGTCAAAATCCCATGCAAATTGTAAAACCGGTCACGCGCCTATTTGTTGAATGTTAACCCTTTGAATGCCGATGTCTTTGTGGCGCTGACGTGCGATCGATCAAAAAGGCTATTTGATCACAATTCGTCGATCGTTGCGGTACAAGCTGTTTTGGCTTGGGCTTATGTAACGGGGTTTTATTTTCTATAGGTTATATATTTCTATTTTCTATACGTGACAATATTCGGAAAATATGTTAGAAATGATGCGATCTTTTGGACTAAATCTTTATTGGAATTAGAAAATAGAGTTTGTTTCTTAGGAAAGAAAACATTCACGCCTTCTATTATGTACTTATGTAAGGTAAACGTACTGGTGCTCGACGCGGCCCCAGTACATGTCATCTTGAAACTTAAGTCAGTGTCAATAGAGGTGACCGCAAGGTGTCATCTATTGGGCATTAGCATGTCGAGCACTAGTACGTTTACCTTATATGCTATTTAAGTTACTATGGGTCTGCCCTTAATTACGTAATGTAGGTTAGAAACAACCAATTTTGACCCTCTTTTTGTCTTTATTTCTAAACCAGAATCAACCGAAGGACAATAATTGGATGTAAGAAGGCTTGAATTGAACTCACTACCTTGGTTTTTTGTGCGTTTTAAGGGGTTAATGCAGTTTCGTGTATTAATACTATTAATACTTACACGACGATACACGAAACTGTATTAAAAACTGAGAGGCCGTTAAATGGTTCATTAAAAAATTGTTGTCATCTTTTCAGAAGAAACGCTATCAGCATGAGTATGATGAAATGTAAAAGGACGGGTCCAACCGAGCTTGAAATAAGTTCTACCGGCGGAACATCACCATTACAGTACAGGATATGACATCTGTTCAATCCGAATATCACTTACTTACAATAACTCCTACTGACCAAACCATTCACGAAAGTCATCCAAGCACACTAAGCCGCAACTGTCACTGATGGTTCAATAAAATCGCGACTTCCGTCCGCCATCTTGAATAATGACGTCACGGTGGTCTTGAATGTCCATTATAAAGGACATAATGTTAAATGGCGTTTGAAGTGAGACAGATCGCTTTAGTAATATAGTAATCCTTTAGTTATTCTTTAAGGATTTGCATTCCTTTAATTTGAATAGACAGTAGAGTAGAATTCATCAAAGCTTCGGATTAAACGAGTTTGTTTGCAAAAAAGGGAAAAACGACGATGCGGGCGTTTTGATATTAATAATAAATATAATAACTGTTTTGTTTTGTGTAATATTGAGTTTTTTCAGAACAATGCAGGTCTACGTTTCTAGAAGTGATAAAGTAAAGGATTACATTAAATAATACGCATAATGATCTTGTTGTCGATGCCGCCGTTTGCGTGGTTTAATTTGTTATCTCCTAGCGGTAGATTTTAGGCGGTTAGTTAAGTAGCAAGGATTAGGGTTTAAATATAACTTACATATTTTTTTTACAATAGCACATTGTCAAAGAAATATTTCAATTTATTTATTTCAGACTCTGGGTTCATTAAATTGTTATTATTAGAAGTATGTGAATACTTAAATTTTGGAGTGGCTACGCGCTACAAATAAATAAATAAATAATAATAAATAAATATTAATAAATATTATAGGGACATTCTTACACAAATTGACTAAGTCCCACGGTAAGCTCAAGAAAGCTTGTGTTGTGGGTACTCAGACAACGATATATATAATATATAAATACTTAAATACATAGAAACAACCATGACTCAGGAACAAATATCTGTATCATCATACAAATAAATGCCCTTACCAGGATTCGAACCCGGGACCATCGGCTTCATAGGCAGGGTCACTACCCACTAGGCCAGACCGGTCGTCAAACATATCAAAACAAAACAAATATATCAAAATACCTATTAACAAACTAAGTAGGTAACATAATAGCAAAATAATAGTATTAAAGTCAAAAAGCAACCTTAACATCTTGCTTAATAATAATTATCATTGAGCCTGTGTATAGTCTACTTAATTTTAGAAAAAAAAACATTATACATAGGTACGAAGTTCCTGCTCACATCAGCTTGAATATTGCGAATCTTTTTTTTTTCATTTCAATCATCATTGAATAGTCTTAAACGAAAAGAAATGTTTACCGTTAACTCAAACAGTTCTGTCAACCTATTATTTATACGAGATACATATTGACATCTTGATTGATGACCAGATCAGTATATTGACACACAATACGCGCAATACGTCTTACTCGGGATTCGAGCCCACGATTCAGTGGGCTGATCATTTATAAGGCTAACAAAGGTACTGACAAAATGATAGAAGGCCACACACTGTCCGGAAATGGTCATGAGGTCACTAATGATGATGTTACACAAACAACTTTTTCAGCTCTCTTTATGGCATTTATCTTTCTTTATGGCAGTTTTAATTGAATCACAAATCATTAAAATACTAATAGATCTACCTAGTAAGCATTAAAAATCCGTCAAGCACTCGTCTCGTAATACAAATACAGAGATACCTGTTCATTTATTTCTTTATAAAAAGTCATGCATGGCAAGAATATACCTAATAATCAGACATCAGATTCTTAGGGGGCAAAATTTAATGACAGGCAAGGAGTTTCTATATAGATAAACTCAATTATCTCATAAACTCGCCAAGGTATGGTTGTAAAAATGTAGGTAATTTTATTTAAAATATTATCATGAAACTTTTTACCTTTTTATACAACCTATTTATAAAAAGTAAGTACCTTCTCGTATATCTTAAATATAAATAGGTAAAATTGCAGATACAGAGTTTTATTCAACGTAACAAATAAAGTAACAACTAAGAACCTAAACTCCATTTGAATAAAATGCGAAAAAAACTTTCCCGAAAGAGTTTCTAACTCTCAAACAGAACCATGAGAACGGCAAAAGAAATTCGAAAATCATTCCCATATAATGCGGCAAAATATGGCACAAATATCATGAATGCATTTTTTGCCCGCTTGGGCAAGTGTTGCACTGGACGGGTTCGCAAATGACAGGCGCGTGACACGCGGGGGATTTGCTATCTTTCCGCGTTCCTTGTCATTTATAAATGACATTTATGACATGAGGCATAGTGACTGTTATCCTGTGAAGTGTGGTGCAGCTGTGTGAAACAGTTCCGTAATTCGATCCTTTACACGATGTGCCCGTTATTATGTGGGGATTCAATGTTTGCAATGACGGGACGGTTTTCAGCTTTCGGCTGAAGGGTTAGGTTTAACAGTTATGAGACCACTTGCGTCCTAAGAAATTTAAAGAAATGCATATAAGCAATATTGGTTTACATTTTAGATCTTTATATTAAATTCAGTTAGGCACTTACCTACTTATTGTTTAGCACACAATATTAGTTAAGTACAATTTTCATATATACCTAATGAAATGTATGTCATATACCTACTAAAGAAAAAACCTAAAGAAATAACATAAAATAAATATTAACATTAGGTACACTCATACCTTTTTTATCTATAAATGCTCAAAATGTTACGAAATTTATTTACCTACTAAATTATTTTAAGATGCTGAAAGTCAAAACTAGTATATATGTATAGATGATAGATAAAAAAACACTGACTTTTGTTATTAAATGGTCCGTAAAATGATTAACCTAAATTTTATGCAGGATTAAGTTTTTAAGATCTTTGTTTTTTTTCATTTTAATTCGTATCTACCTACCTATCGACGCATGTGACACATTTTATATTCAACTTTTATAAGTTCTGTTTCTAAATTAATAACTTACTTTTATAATATTTAAACTTAGTCTTATTACATATCGGTAAAACCATGCAATTTGCAAAATCTGATTTGCAACGCTCCACCTTGAAGAAAGTTCTTCGAAAAGGATTATAAGTTGCAACCGTCATTGTCCATCGTAAAGGACAATGGACAGAATAACGGGCCTTGCAAAAGTCTGCGACAAAAGGATCGCAATGTTCCCTCTAGAGCCCAAAAGGTAGTCGATATTCTAAAAAAGGATTAAGTTATGATTTATTGGGCCCCTAGTTTAAAATTGAAAGTGCTGTGTTTTTACTGCAGCAATTTAGATAGATTGGAAAAGATTATAGTTGCTGCAGCTGTAAAACTTACTTATTTATTAAAATACCACATTGCCATTTTTATCTATGGTTATATAGGTATTTTTCGTGGACTACACTGGACTAACTAGTACTATATTTTATCAATATTATCATATCTCAAAAAAAAATATTTTAAGAGAATGAAATTAAAAATAAAGTAACTAAATAATCAGCCTTTAAAAATCTTGGAATAGATTGAAAATTTACAATTGATTAACTTCTTTAATGAAATTAGAAAGCAGAGCGGGCGGCAGTTTATACATTTCTACAGCAATTATTGATCAATACGGAAACAGGCGAATAAAACTTGTTAACAATAATATTGCTTCATAAGAAATAAATTATTGATGGAGATTGCTCAAAACAGAGACGAATGGAAATCGAGGGAGGCCTTTGCCCAGCAATGGGACACCGTATAGGCTTATAATAATAATATAAGAAATAAATTATAATTTGTTAAAATTTTTAAGTTCAAAATGTTTGATTCTACTGTTTTGCAACTACCTACATTGATTAATAAAGAATTAGTGGAATATAATTTATTTCTTATTTATATCAAAAAATATAATTTTATTCTTACATTATTGTAAAAAAATATAATTTTACTCTTACATTATTGTAAGATTAAATTTTTTTTTAACTTTACTTTGGGTATTTAATCAGTGTAAGTATGCAATAAAAGTAAAGTAATTCAGTCAATTCGATTTATTAGCAGACTAGACCAAACTCTCAAATCTTAAACCTAAATCTCTTTCTTATATATAATCTTAGACAAATATCAGTCCTTGCTTATCACAACATAGGAACAAAAGTTATACAATACTAAATTGCACAAAATAAATTATTAATCTAACTATATTTATAGCTATTTACAAAATTGCACGAAACTCCAAAATATCCTTTTTTCTTCCCATTTTATCCGCGGAAAGAATTGCATCTCACACATAGTCCTGAAGCAAGCATCGCCCTAAGTTTGGCGGCTTCTTTTTCTAGGTAAGTCACTTTAAGGGCAAGCCTCACTTCTCTCAGCTTCCTGCGGTCTCTGCTTTGTTTGGCAGCGAAGTTGTTCCTCTCCCTCTGCTGTCTGTACGAGTCATCGAATGTTTCTTTCGTGGAGCGGACGGAGCGGCGCATACGAGGATTGTTTCCTAGTAAAGTCCCTCCGTTTTTCTCAGCCATAGCTCTTAAAGCGTCACGCTCAAAAGCCTGGTAGTCCGGGTCATCGGCAAGGAACTCCATGTCGACGTGATTGGAGAGTCTGGTGAGGCTCTGGCGATTGTGGTCGGCTTCAGGTGAGTCAGGGGGCGAAAGCGTGGCCATCCGGTTGCCAGACAGCATAGCTTCTTCGTTTCCTGAGCTGCTGCTTGGTGACATCTGCGGCACTGGGTATCCATGGTACATTGGGCTACCAGGAGACACTTGCGGTACTGGGTAACTGTACCATGGGTAGGAAAGCACAGGGCTGGTCGTGGCCGGCATGTAGGGGAGGCAAGGCGGGCTCGGCGCCACCGGTTCTGTCTTCATGGCGGCTTTGCTCAAGTCCAGGGCTTCGTCAGCGTACGGGGTCCACAGGAGCGCCATTTTACAAACAAAATACGATCAACAATTGTAAAAACAGTTGACGATTGCAAAAGAGTTGAAGATCGCAAAGGAACAATTAGTCGCAAGAGTACGTGTGTCTCGATTGAAAGTCGGAGCACAAGTGAAGATTGCAATGCCCAGGCGTCCCTTAAGAGCAAGGGTGCAAGGGAGGGAAGGGCGGGGTTGTACCGCTGGCCACGGTAAACAGGGGGATTAACGCAAGGGGTAAACAATGGGGGATTAACGGGGTTGTAAAATTCTTGATTAGAATTGATAAAATTTTGCCGATATTTTTAAATGCCACGTTTCATTTTATCTGGTAAAGAAAGATAACAACAAAGTCAAGATAAGTTACATATTAAAATTATATGCGCTAAAATATTTGGTGCGAATTTAAATAAACTAACTAACAATCGAATTAAGTAATGGAGAATAATAAACACATTAAAATTGAATTAAGTACTCACGTTTTTGAATATACTTATACCTGCTATATTTTAGGTATCCCATACAATATAATTACTTTGTTTTATAAGTTGTATATATAGATACATTATACACACAAAACAGACACATTTTCATCAGGCCGGCCGGTAGGTAAAAGCGGCGCATTGTGATTGGTGGACGCGTTGCGTCAGACGCCGCCCCTGCGCATGATTGTGCAATCGCATCGTTTGTGTTCACAAGTCAGCTTTTTCATGTTATATAATTATATGTGACGTTCCACGCGAAAAGGTACCTTATGAGGGTTTCTAGTTTCGGAGATATGAAATGTTTTGTAAAGAGGTGAAAAAATGCTCAATTTTTTTTTATTGTATGATCTGAAACCTTAATGCGTAACGTTTGTTTACCTGTTTTTATTTTTGTTATAAGTTAGTTATAAGCCTAGTAATGTCGTCTCAGAGTTTAGTAGAAAAGGTACCTTATGGAAAAAAGATTGAATATTCCCAAAAAAACTAGTCAATACGGGAAAAGAAGTTTGGTAGAGAACTGTATTAGCATTCTGCAAAACTAATTTGATAATTTCAGTTCTGGTTGGGGCGCCTCGCAAATATTATAACCGTACATAGACCGACATCACAAATCCAAGTAGCCTGCTATTATACCAAAGTTACTCTCGTCAAGTCTTTCTTAACTAGAATAATCTTCATTTGGTTTGGTCGCATGCAGTAAATCAGCCATTGGTTTGCTGAAAAATGCCAATACCCGACGCATTACCTTATGGAATATCTGAGGTCATTGAACCTCAATGCCGCTTATCTTCAATAGCAACCGAAATATATTATTGATAAGAAATAGACGATTTATACCATTACCAAAATATTATTAGTTTATCCTAACTGTTCCATCATCATCATGCCTCATCATGTAACTTAATCACAAGGTACCTTTTCATTACATACAAATTATTGGTCTTTTTTGAGATTATTATGACGAAGAACTAATTAAATTTGGGGCAGTTTAATGTAAATTAATATTTTCTATTCATAAAAGATAAACTGTAATATGATTGATATTTTGTAGTGACGTATTATTAGATATTTTATTTCCATAAGGTACCTTTTTGTAAATGTATGGAGCAAATACTGTTATTGTTATGTAAGTTTAAAGTGGCATAAGGGGTTAAATATAGTATTTAGTTGGGGTTTTAGGATTTATTTCATTTGAATGACAGAATATCTTTCATATGTGCTCAGAAAAATTGATTGTGTGTCACATTAAAAGTAAAAATATTCAATTTTGTGATTTTATATGAAAAAGTCAGAAAATACATTTTCACCTCTAAATCGGTATTGTTTTTTGCTTAAACTGTCTGTCAGTGTCGTTTTCTAATAGATAAAATTTAAATCTTGAGAGCTCATTGCAATCAATCGTGAAAATGAAATAAAATTTTATTTTCAAGAGATTGGTTAGTATACACATAAATCAGTCGATATCAAAAGTTTATATTTGCATTACAGAACAAGTCGCAATATTTTTTTAATCTCAGATATATAAGGTATTATTATTTGTAGTCAACTATGTAACTTACTTCAGGAACATAGTTTTTTAGGCGGCTAAACTTAAAACTTCTCTATCGTAAAATTGCTCATTTCACAACATTATTTTCAAAAAATCATATCTCTGTAACTACGCAACCTAGAAGGTTGATCTTTTGTGTTATCGATAGCTTATTTATTGTAGATTACTGGGGTATGCATAACTCCATACCCGCCATAAGGTACCTTTGACCGTGGGACGTCACATATATATTTTAAATAAGGTGGGAAATACGTTCCCTATGTTCGTCAAATAGTTAATATACAATAGGTATAAATATTGTTTATCTATACATGTACCATGTACCTAGTAAGTTCCAGATAAAATGATACATTAATTCAAAAATAAATTCAGACCAAATATGTTTAAGTCCTGAATATTTGTAAAAAGTAGTAAAAGTAATCTTATAAAGTTAATAATGTTAAAATTGCAATTTTAGGGGTACGTAAAAAACTTCGTTCACGGTTCACGGACCACTTATTTGATTATGTATTTTATTAGGTAACGCTTTTGATTTCAAATCAAATGCCAAGAATGAAATTATTGGAGTCGGATTTTGCTATTTACCTACTTTTGACAATTTTAACCTAAGTATTTAACCCTTAAATTGACAACGTCCAAAATACTGGACGTACCTAATTTTTAAACCTCTTTTTATCAAATTAATCAAATAAAAAAATATAAAAGGCCGAAACAAGAAACGTGGTGAGTTAGGCAATAAATAAATAAATAAAGATTAAGAAAATAAACAATACCTAAAAAGTACCTAATGCAATAACACCTACATCTAAAAGGTTCGTAAAAAGTATTAAACGCATAAAATTGGTAGGTAAGTACTATATTATGTACATAATTGTGCGTTTGGCGTTTTCCTCCTTGATCCTAAATATAAGTATATCAACAGGATATAAAAACACTGATATTATACCAAAATCTTGCAAAATTAAATACCTATTGCAAATGTGTTTTGCTCAATCTCATTAGTTAACTAATTTGTTTGTTTACGGCGGCTTGTTAACAATATCATTATGACAGACTATTCATATACCTAATGGATATTATGATATAGGTACTTTATCAAAACAGCTATTGGGTGTTAAAGATTTTCCAATATTTTTTTTAAGTTTCGTAACATGTTTAACTTTTAGGTTAGGTACCTATTACCTTCTTACTAAGGTAGGTAAGTGTTTTTGTAAATGAAGGTACCTACATACTTAGGTTATTATGTATTGCAGTGGTTGTCAATTTACCTATAAGTATATAAGTACATACCTACAGGTGAACTTGTATCTAAGTATATTTTGCCAATCAGAGTACAAAATCATTTGACTAAATTATTTTAACCCTTTATTTAATAATGTATGTACGTATGTTACAAATAACATACCTAATTGTTTACCCTTCTTTGCATTTTTTCCGTTAGGACTATTAAGCGTCAAGATTGTTGCATTGGCCGTTTGAAAACTAGTGTCAGAGGGCCTACCGCGAACTACATTAGACGTGTTGCCGGCACACTTACGTAGGAATTTACAAGTGCGACAGAGAGGCAACACGTCGAACGTGGCTCGCGGTAGGCCCTCAGACATAGATACAAGTATACCTACTTATGTTACCTAAATGTTCAAGCCAAGTTTCATGTAATTTAAGCATGTCGTTTTAAAAATGCGATTCGATATTAAGGGAGCCACTCTTTGGCGGCAAGTTCGTGTGACTCTTAAAATAATTAGTCGAACTGTAGGATACTAGGATATCACTTAACTATAATTCGATAGCCACAAACACAATGTCTCAATTTACCATCCCAAAAACTCTTCTTAAGAACAGGTGTTACTAATCTGATCCCCGACACAATATTTTGATTTCAGCCATTAACAAAACCTCTCGTATTCTTATCTGTCCATCGCAAAAACCTCGGCACGCGAACGCATGTAATGTAAACACCTAAATGTCAGTTGTCAAAGGATTGTTATCTTTGGGCGCGTGGACATGTGGGCTTCAGATGATGCAGCTGCCGGCTTCATGTTAATATCTACTTCGTGACGTTGAAAAAGTAAGTATGTCCTTAAAGATAATAAATAAATATTATAGGACAATTTTACACACATCGACCTTAGGTACTACTTAAATGATAGTACCTACGATTGCCACAATTTGTGATACCGCAAAAAAAGGCACAAAATCAGGATGATTGGGGGTAGTAAATTTACTTGGGATAAAAAAACACACCATGGGTAGAGTCTGTGCGGAAAGAGAAGAGTCGTGGAATGTATTGGGCCCCTTAACATTCCACGACTCTTCTCTTTCCGCACAGACTACCTAAATAGGTGTACTCTATCAAATGGCTAATACAAATTACAATTATGCCATAGTTTTAAGATCCGTTTGGTCACTTATAATAAGACACATATTATTATAATAAGACACCTTATAATTCCGCCAATATTGATTAGATCGGCGTAAAATGGCGGCCCTTGCACTATGTGCACAACATCGTACATAAACGTGGTTATATACGAGAGGGATGCAACCCCAACTCTGTTGCGTCCTTTTGCGTCTCTCTCTGTTCATAGTTTGTGTAACATGACTTACTAAAAGCAAGCGCTTTGACTTCGTTTGTTGTAGTACTTTACATTTGTTGTACAGTCGACGCCAAAAATATGTTTACACTTTTGCACCTTACTCCTTTGTAATAAGGCGAAAAATGTAAACCTATTTTTGACGTCGACTGTACTGTACACATATACCGGGTGTGGCCTGTAATACGAGCAAATAATTAAAACATAGATTGTACTCCTCAAACGGTGATACTTTTGTTCAACAACTTTTAAAAATTATAAAGTATTTAGAGTCCCTATTTTTCATACAAAATAAATATTATCTTCAATGGACGCCATCGCCACGCCATATCATTGTGATTGACGTTGCTTGTCACGCCTTAAACATAACAAAATTCGCAATACATTGCGTCTTAGAATAAACTTTAAAGTGTATTAAAAATCAAACCACAAGTTATTTTTAAAAGTCGCTGAACAAATGTTGGTCAGCATGAGGAGTACAGCCTACAGGTTTTTGCTCATGTTACAGGCCACACCCTATGGGCCCGATTCGGATTTTGAAATAGACATCTATTAGATATCTTTTAGACATCACCAAGATACGATAACGATATGTTTAAGATCTAACCTGTCAAATTTGACATTTGCGCGATTCTGGAGATACTCTTGAACGATTTCCACAGGATATGACTTAGAGATCCAATTCACATCTAATAGATATCTTACTCTATCTAACGTAAAAGTGACATTGGTTGCCCGAATTGCGCTGCAAAGGAGAACTAGTTGATATCTAAACTATAACGTATCTAGAATGGATCTAGTACGTGTCGTCTCTTGTGAATATCTTGGAGTTCGAATACGGCAGTTTATTAAATGTGTTTGTATCATGTTGAGACCATACTTTATTCACAGCTTCCTTTTGATGGAAAAAATACGTTACAAACGACACAACTGCACCTGCAACATATTAGTACATTATATAGTGTAATAACTATAGGTACTAGTAAATATTTTGCTGGTTTTTTTTGGCAGCAAAGTATTTATTTGTAATAAGACAATAAAAAGACAAATAAATAACTTATGAACTAAATACATCTATGAATAAAATTAAATTAAAACTAAGAATCCTAAATATATCTAGTGCTATAGTCTGACAAAAAAGTGTAGAAATTAAAAAGTGGCAATAATGTAGTGTCGTCCCTTTCAAATCAATATATATATATATATATGTATACACGGTGTAACATGAGTAAACCGAATAATTTTAACAGCGTATTCCTGATCATATTTAGAGACAAAAATGTCCTATAAACTTTTTTTTAAAACGCCTAGTTTCAGAGATAATATTAATTTAAAAATAAACAAGTTTTTGTTGTTACATAATGTAAAAGGCTTTTTTGATGGTAATGTTGCTGCTATGGGACGTAGTCTAAATATCCTTATTGATAGATGTCAAAAAGTGACAAGTACCACTTTGCAAAAAGAAGGTATTGCGAAAAAAAATTTAAAAATCAATTTTAAGTAACAAGTTCACCAATAACATTTATTTTTTATGTAAAAATACATTCAAATAATTAAAAAAAAACAAAACAAAAAAAAAATTTTTTTGGCGAAATTGACCTAAACTCATATTACATTTTTTCCTTCTTTTGACCTCAGAAATGCGTGGTTAAAATTATTCGGTTTCCTCGTGTTACACCGTGTATAAGAAAACGGGACGACACTGCCTACTGTATTGCCACTTTTTAATTTCTACTCTTTTTTGTCAGACTGCAGTTTGTTTATTAAAATGGTTATTTATATAACTATATTTAAAGCGACATCTTATTTTTTAACACATAAGTTATAAAATTGTACTTTAATAAACTAGAACGTGGCGGTACATTTTAACTAGCGGATTAGTTAATTTTGCAGTTTGCCGATGTTTTTAAACAAGGCTCCGCCAGCGGAAGAGGATTAGGTTAGGATTATCTTTAATAAGATTAAACATTTACCACAAAAACTGGTACCAATAAAAATCTAGTTCTTAGACTAACTAGGCTAATTATAACATCCAATTACAGACTAAAATATGTAAGTAGAGTACAGAGCAGATATAGTTACCTAACCCTTTTCTTGGCAATGTATTTTATAACATAATTACATATTTTTGGATCTTTAACTTTAATCTAACAAAACTTTCGGCGACAACCATAATAATCATGCATTTTTTTAAAAACCCTTTGGACGTTATAATCATAAACTCTCGGTTAGATAAGATCGTAAAATAGTCGTGGTTACTGCGCCTGATGCGCATCGTAGTCAAAACGTGAAGCGCTCGATTTGTAGTTCTCTATTACATTTCAGGATGGCTCCATCCCCACATTGCGCCAAATAATTGAGTTGCCTTTATGTAATTTACCCCTAGCCTCGCTGGACGTGCGCAAATATGCGGGGGAACAAATGCCCCTCTATTAGCGATAGGGTAAAGTAAATCCTTTGAAATATTGAGTATAGGACTAAATACGATTTGCCTTGCAATATTTTTCTTCGCCGGGATGCAACTTAGTGTGCGCACCAAAATGGTGTGGCTCCTTAAGTTTAAGAGTAACACGAGCCTGCCGATGCCGCTCCTATACAATCGACGTTACGCTCTCTCATTTAAAAGGACATGCGTGAATTACAAGAAATTTGATATGAACATTCAAAAGGAGTTCTGTATAAGTTTAATAGCGGCTAAAGTTAAAACATAGCTGACATGTTCATTGCCTTATTAAATTATTCATCAGTAACTTTGCGAATTATGCGACGCCAAATATTGTGAACATTGGTATTGGGTATTGGGTACCTACTTATCTAGAGTACATCATATTTACATGTATCAATGATTCAATGTGCATTACTTTAAAGATAAAAATTGTGGTAAAGATTTCCCATTAACTGTTTTAAAAACGTGTTAATACTATAAACGTACAGTCGCAAAATATTAAAAAAAACTATTCGTCGGTGTCGGCACGCGCGACTCTACCTGCGCCTGAGTTGCAACCTAAAAGCTCCCGAAATCTCCTAAAAAGATTAACAAACGCTACCTATTGTTTATTGCGTAGCCATAAAATACTACCTTATCTACTACCCGTACAATCAGGCTACCTTATCCATCTACCTGTATTTTTATGGCATCGGCGAATGTTTGAGTCCTGGATTTAATCCAGTGCAATAAAACTGATTGGGTACTGAATACTGATTAAGTGTGGTGTTTTTAAATTAGTCATAGTATGTACTTAGGTACTGGTTCTCAAACAACAACTTTACATATTGAAAAAAAAATGAAAAAAATATTTATTGGTTTTGTATAAGTATTGCTACAATATAGGTTGGGATCTTCTTTTAAGCAACAGATATGCTTGTGACATATTATTTCGTACCTATGCCTGTCTTCAAAGAGAAGGCAGAGGACCGCCAAACATGGAAATTGCTCCACCGACAAGAGTCATGCATACTCTTAAATATATGATGATGATGCCTGTCTTGCAGTTTCAGGTTTGTGACATAAGTATAGTACGTACCTCCATCCTACCTGTATAACGACAAGGTTCTGAATGTTCCGTTCTCGTTAAACTCGGAAGGAACCCTAAAAAACGATTACAAATCTATTGCCTAATCACCGCGTTACCGCTTTTTTGCGGAAGGAACGATTTTCCGCACTTGACCATAAGCGCATTTTCAACGCATCTTACTCCATACATCATTTTACTTTGATGTCTATTACAACATACCGTAATATTCAATGTCCTTTATAATAACCCGAGCGACAAAGGGTTGAGACCACCGTGACGTCATTGACAATCAAGATGGCGACCGGAAGCACAATTGAACTGTCATCTATGACAGTCGCTTATGAACGCTTGGATGACTTTTGTGAGTGGACAGTGGATATGATGACATAATTTGTATCATTTGAGTGTCCATCTGCAAGACGACAATGTTTAATTGAAGTCTTTTATGGCTGACACAAGTTTTGAATTATTATATCGGCATTATCGGCGACTTCAAACAGTGGTATGTAGATAATGTTGTATCTGAATGTATAATATAGAAAATACTATTTTTTTATCTATAAATATCAATTTTAATTTATTAAAACATAAAAAAATTGCATTAACTACTGAAAAAGTCATCATGTAGGTATTTTTTTTACAAATTACTTAGTTGCAAAAGTAACAATATAAACGTCCCAAATTCATATTTTATTTAAAAATAGGTATACCTACTTACCCACCTATACGGATATGATGGCTGTTCTTGTCTAGGTACGTGACATCAGCGTGATAAAACGGTGTCCATCACTTTCTATCCCGCGGTGTTAAAATTTAAAAAGTGACAGTTATTTTATCACGTGAATAAAATCATCCATAGGTAATACCTACGCCTACCTACGCCTGCTGATAAGGAAAACTTCTAGAAAAAAATATAATCTTATAAAGGACTTTGAACTAGAAATCGCAACTATCGCAAGATAGTTATGTTAAAGTTGGCATTGAAGTAATGAGCAGATGAAACAATAAATCGGATAAGTAAACACATTACGATGTTGACAACCGTCATTCTTAATCCCGTAAATAGCACAACAACAGACCTTTAGAATAAAAGTGATTCATCGTTATTTGCGTAGAATATGATCAAAACAAAATCATTAGGTTCACATTTTAAGCATTCCTACATAGGTATATAAGTAATAGGTCAATACATATGCTTTAGAAAGGATTCTATATAAAAAGAGGTATACGTACTCTACCTACTTGATTGATACATGTTTTAGTTTGGAGCTAGTTCGATATGTGTAAGGTTAGCCCCAAAATATTTACGTACATTTTTTCCAATGTTTACTAAATTAAATACCTACTTAGGTATGCGTTTTATAAAATAAACAGCGTAAAGCTAAATAAAGCTTTTATTTTGTCGATCATGATAGAAATTCTTATATTTTTGACATCAATGCAAACTTATTATGTAATTGTCTTTCATGAAATAAATCATCTAATCTAATCTAAACTTTGTACGTTTCGGCAAGTATTTTTAATGATGAATAAAATTTAATTATTAGTTTTTAATAAGTTAGGAATAGTTTCAAATATTTGATAGCTAAAATAGTAGGTATTGTAATACTACCGATTTAGTGCAACTTTAGTACCTAGCTTTCAGTCTGGTATTGTAAGTAGGTATATACTTCCTAATCGCAAACTCCTAACAAAACATCCATCAAATCCACTGCCCGCATAAATCATAATCCGCTCTAAAAACCCAAGGCAAATACAAAAATAAAAATTAATCCTCGCAATATTTATGGCGCCTGCGTGGTCATTACTACGGGCAATGTTTTTGGTTTGCATCAACACGGTCCCGTTAGGCAGGTAGCCAACCCTTCCCTACCATTACAAAGCCACGCCCTCATCGCGACAGACGACAAGCAACCCTTCATTCGTAGCTGTCACTTCGCAATAGCCACATCTAATCATCTAACTTTTGTCGGTCTTCGATTTAAATCTAACTTCGACATCGATTCGATCTGCATTTGTTTCGAATTTGAGTTTCCCGCTTGTCATTTATTTAATCAGTGACAATGTCAATGTCTTTATGGACACCGTATGCGGAGGAGGCGGCCTTGGACCTGACGAAAGCGGTACCGGTGAAGGCGGAACGCGCCTCGCCGGTACCCGAGTACCGCTACCCGAGCCCTGTACCGCAGTACCCTTACTACGCTGCGCCTCAGCTGTCACCAACATCTGGAAGTACCTGCTCATACGATGAAGCGTATTTGAATCGAGGAACGCTGTCACCGCCGGATTCACCATCGTCAGAGAGACTCAAGGATTCGCTGTCAGATGACCCGGAGTTTCAAGCGTTCGAGCGGGACGCGCTACGAGCGATGGCGGAGAAAAACGGAGGCTCCCTATTGGGCAATAATCCTAGAATGCGTCGCGCTGTGCGTTCGACCAATCAGAACGCTGCTGATGACTCCTATAGGTCTCAGCGTCAGAGGAACAACTTCGCAGCGAAGCAGAGCAGAGACCGAAGGAAGTTGAGAGAGATCCACCTAGCCCTGAAAGCTACGTACTTGGGTAACGAGGTGGCTAGACTGAAGGCGCAGCTGGCTGGCCGGTGTTGTGGGAGATGTCAGCATCCCTGCGAATGCTGATGTTCCGTGACTTGAGTTTTAGCACCGTTGTTTACCATACGTTTGATTAAAAAAATATTTGTCAAAAATCGTGGATAAAATGTATTTTGAAATGTACGCGTTGTCAAATATAACGAACAGCGGCGGTGAAAGGGTTAAATATATTAGATGATAAGTATATGTTTATATGAAATTTAGATGTAAAAAGTGCAATTGTGATTTTTAAAAATATTAATTTTGTAAATAAATGTATGCTGATTTTGTATGTACTTAGGTACCTACAATTAATGAAATGCTGGCGACATACGCCTATATCTACCTAGGCACCTACTCGAATGAAATATTAGTTTTTAAGCCTGTGAATGTAATATACCTATTGTTAATTAAGCTGTAATACCTATACTTAGCTTAGTTATTTAACAATAAACTTAATGCCACAAGAAGTTTTTCTTTCATTTTAGGTACTAATACCTATAGGTATTAAGATTGTAAAACTATCTACTTGCTTACCTACCTCTAATTTACCTAATACCTATATAAATTAATATTCAGAAATGAGACAAAAAAATACTTTAAGCTACAAAATTATTGAGTAGATTTTTGTGAGTGTTTGTAAATCGATTCATAGGATACCTCTTTATGTAGGAGTTTTTTTCTCAAATAGGTAACCGTCTTAGGCCAAAACGGTTTGTATTAGTTATTTAGAAAATCTGTAAATATAATACTATAAAATAAAAAAACAATCAATAAAATGTGTGTGCATACTGCATATACATACTTAAAGTCATTTTTTTTATTCGGTAGACTAAAATGACATTTCCTAGTATGAACATAAAATGTCATTTCATAGTATGAAATGTCATTTTAGTCTACCGAATAAAAAAATAGACTTTAGGTGTATTTATTTCGAAACGTCGTTTTAAAATGAGAGCGTAAAGGTAGAACAAAATTTTGATAGTTCCGAACAACTGACAGGCCGATACCGTCCGGCGGACTGTTAATCAGTGGGCCCCTTAACTACGATTGTTTGGCGGAGGCCATTATTTTCCTGTAGTTAACTGCATAATGCATGTTGGAGCCGGAAGGGTAAATATGTATCTGCAGTTGGGGCAGTAAAACCCGCATGCGAGGGTTAGTCCTACTCCTACCTACAATCCTACTTTACCCTCTTGTTTATAAATAGGTACCTAGGGGTCATCCATTAATTACGTCACACGAATTTCTAGGTTTTTTTACCCCTCCCCCCCTCCTTGTCACACTTGGTCACATTTGGCAAACCCCTCCCCCCCTGGTGTGACGTCACATTTCTTCAACGAAATCGGCAAATATTTATTTAATATTTTATCAAAATATTTTAGACATCTATCTTCTATACATATAATAAAGCTGAAGAGGGTCGAAAGTCTGTACATGGAAGATATTTGGAGAATATAGAAGGTAACAGAACACGTTCCAAAAGTTTTTAGAATTTTTGTCTGTTTGTCTGTTTATCTGTTTATCTGTTTGTCTGTTTATTTGAACGCGCATCACGTGAAAACGGCTAAACGGATTTTGATGAAAACTTTACTAATCTGTCGAGAAAATCCCCGGCCAGGTTATAGGCTATAAAAATTTAACCCCTAAAATGGGGGGTAGCCACAACAATCGATTGACTTAAGTTTGCCCCTGAATCTTATGGCGCTACTTAGGAAGGAGGGGCAAACTTTTTTCAAATATATGCTACCACTATTGAGTAACCTGGTATACTAACAGATGGAGCTGAATTTAATACGTTGTGATATGAATAAGCTACCGAGGAAAGATTTTCCCAAATTAACTCTAAGTTTAGAACAGGGGGAACGGATATCAGCAAAAATAATTGAATAATTATGTTGATTTAATAAATTAATAATACAACAAAATTAAACGACAGTAAATTAATTGTCCCTCATTGCGCAGTCTTTTGGGGAACTGAGTAAACATTAATTAATAAAGAAAACTAAAAATGAGTTTACATAGTTACATATAGTGGTAAAATAAACACACATAATTATCAACACGCGTATAATTGCATAATTATTTAAAATTATTAATTTTCTGCATCATGAATTATCCAATTTTCATACAAGGTGGGTACTTTGAAAAAAAAAAAAACATTGACCTCTGTCATTTGCTGTGCCGGATTAACCCTTTTATTAGGCAAAATAAGCAGTTGCTTAGGGCACGCGTCTAGGGGGCACCAAAACCGTAGGCAAAAAAAAGCGCAGGCTGCATCAGCATTGCAGTCGTGGAGTAGGTACCTACAAGTACCCATCTAATAACGTCCCATCCCTTCTGGGACTAAAAGTAAAAATGTACAACTGTCTATCAAACTGCGTTTTTTATATCGAAAAATTTTCGCGCTCGCTTCGCTCGCGTTTACAATAACATTATAGGATATGATAAAAGTCACATTCGGGTGGCGACTGCAGCAGAATTACTCTGTTGCAACGTTACTGCTGCAACACTGTCAATTTTCGTGATAAAATGATGTGACTGATTTCCATACTACAAGTAAAAATGTACAACTGTCTATCAAATTGCGTTTTTATATCGAAAAATTTACGCGCTCGCTTCGCTCGCGTTTTCAATAACTTTCTAAGATATGGCGACTGTAGCAGCATTAATCTGTTGCAACGTTACTGCTGCAGCACTGTCAATTTTCGTGATAAAATGATGTGAATGATTTCCATACTAAAAGTAAAAATGTACAACTGTCTATCAAATTGCGTTTTTATATCGAAAAATTTTCGCGCTCGCTTCGCTCGCGTTTTCAATAACTTTCAACGTCAAATTGCGTTTTTTATATCGAAATATTTTCGCTCTTGCTTCGCTCGCGTTTTCAGTAACATTCTAAGATATGATAAAGGTGACATTCGGGTGGCGACTGCAGTAGCATTACTCTGTTGCAACGTTACTGCTGCAGTACTGTCAATTTTTGTGATAAAATGATGTGACTGATTTAGATACTAAAAGTAGAAATGTACAACTGTCTATCAAACTGCGATTTTATATCGAAAAATTTTCGCGCTCGCTTCGCTCGCGTTTTCAATAACTTTCTAAGATATAGCGACTGCAGCAGCATTACTCTGTTGCAACGCTACTACTGCAGTACTGTCAATTTTCGTGATAAAATGATGTGACTGATTTCCATACTAAAAGTAGAAATGTACAACTGTCTATCAAATTGCGTTTTTATATCGAAAAATTTGCACGCTCGCTTCGCTCGCGTCTTCAATAACTTTCTAAGGTATGGCGACTGCAGCAGCATTACTCTGTTGCAACGTTACTGCTGCAACACTGTCAATTTTCGTGATAAAATGATGTGACTGATTTCCATACTAAAAGTAAAAATGTACAACTGTCTATCAAATTGCGTTTTTATATCGAAAAATTTTCGCGCTCGCTTCGCTCGCGTTTTCAATAACTTTCTAAGGTATGGCTACTGTAGCGGCATTTATCTGTTGCAACGTTACTGCTGCAGCACTGACAATTTTCGTGATAAAATGATGTGACTGATTTCCATACTAAAAGTAAAAATATACAACTGTCTATCAAATTGCGTTTTTATATCGAAAAATTTTCGCGCTTGCGTCGCTCGCGTTTTCAATAACTTTCTAAGGTATGGTGACTGCAGCAGCATTACTCTGTTGCAACGTTACTGCTGCAGCACTGTCAATTTTCGTGATAAAATGATGTGACTGATTTCCATACTAAAAGTAAAAATGTACAACTGTCTATCAAATTGCGTTTTTATATCGAAAAATTTGCGCGCTCGCTTCGCTCGCGTTTTCAATTACTTTCTAAGGTATGGCGACTGCAACAGCATTACTCTGTTGCAACGTTACTACTGCAGCACTGTCAATTTTCGTGATAAAATGATGTGACTAATTTCCATTCTCAGCTGTAATGCGACAATGAACGTCACTCAACTAACCAAAAAAATTCAATGTACCTAATCTCGATGACCCTAGGGAGAGGGGGCACCATGGTCTAGAAATGCTTAGGGCATCAAAACGGCACTGGTCGTTTGCGGAGTCAAACGATTTGGGACTCGCATTACCGCCTTCCAGAAAAAAATTCAATCATTCGCGAAAGTCTCGCAACGCATTGAGGTTACAAGGGGCACGTGGTCTTCCTCAGGAGTCTGAAGAAGACCACGTTGAGTGGCGCTCTAGCCAGGCAGGCCGGTTCGCTTTCGCTCGCGCGCGTATACCTTACTGTATCGTCCGATATACATCTACTACTCTGTCGTTTAAATCACGTGTAAAATTTGAATAAGGGCGAAAAAATCTATTGATTTTGGAGTGTAGTTTTATTTAGTGGTGCCTAATTGTAAAATATTTTATCTGGACTGCAGTCCTCTAGCATATCCATCTGTCAACTTTACTTCAAGCTCCGCCTCCAGGAGAGAGGGAGAGAAATTAGGATTAGTAATTAGCCGCTTACTGACACAGACCGAAGACCACGCGAGCGGAGCCGCGGGCACAGCTAGTAAGAAATAATAGTAATTTTATAACCCAAAACTGATTAAGAATTAAAATTAAACGAATAAAAACGATTATCGTTTCAAAACCTTGTTATTTAAATGATAATTAGCGTAAGTATAAAATAATTTAAATACATTTTCGGTTACTGATGAAAGTGATGAAGTTAAAGTGACGTCACAAAGTTTATGACTCCCCCCTCCCGTTTGTCACAACATGTCACATTTTCTTGACCCCCTCCCTCCCCCTAAACGTGTGATGTAATTAATGGATGACCCCCCTACCTACTTACATGGGAAAACCTAAATCTATTTCCTGATAAACTAACCAATTTACTAATAAAAAAGAACTTACTAAATAGCATTGTCTACTATACATTAGGGGTTTAGTCACTACGATACATTTTATTTTACTACCTACTGCCTGATACTACTAAAATATATAAATACCTAATAATAAAGTTCAGGTATAACTAAAGCTTAGAATCGACCCTCGTTGCACAAGGGGTCCAAGGGGAGTTGCGCAAGCGTTTATTCATTCCACCAATCACAGCGCTCGAGTCGCTCGACGGGCCTTTTGTATCAATTATATGTGACCTTTCAAGAAAAAAGGTAAAGGTAAAGGTATATTCTAAATAGAATTCGGTAGTGGTGGTATATTCTTAGTCTCTACCTACAATAAAGGTCAGCCGGCCTAGCCAAGGTTACAATCGCTATCGCTTAGACAACGAAAAGCTTTATGTCTCTCTATCACTCTTCCATATTAGTGCGACAGTGACAGTTGCGTTTCGATCGCTACGGAGCGTAAGCGATTGGCATATTGGCTACGCGGCCAGGTACCTACCTAAAGTTTAGAATCGACCCCCGTTGCACAAGGGAAGATGCGCAAGCGTCTGTCGTTTGACCAATCACAGCGCCTTTGTATGTGACCTTTTAAGAAAAAAAAATACATTAACTATTTACGGTACTGGTCAGGTGGTGTATAATATATTTTGTTAGTCTCTGTAGCTACAATAAAGGTCAGGTAACTACAAAGGTTTCGTATCGCTCCCTTATTTATTGCGCAAGGGGCGGGCATTGCGTACGCGACGATGACGATCGACCAATCAGCGTCGGCGAGCGTCACAACCTTTTGCAAAAAAGTTTGTAGGTAAATAACACGTAGTCATAACACCAGGGCCACAGAATAACTAATAGTACCACCGTACAGAAAATTCACTCGTTCACAAAAGTCACATTTAGGTATAAAATTATACCTATACTCGCCGCCTGCAAGCAAAATTGAAACTTATATACCTACGTAACCGCACACGAACCGTGAATCTTCCTTGCGCGCCGCAGTTTTATGACCGAGCTGTGAGCGTCGGCACGGGGTTGAAACTTGACAAGTTTTTGTACCTATACCTACCGATTTATTATTTTTAAGATTAATATGTAGGAATTACAAACGTTGATTCTGTAAACATATTTTTTTTATCCGGAGATAGTAGGTATGTCTGATTCTTACGGAAGTAGGTAGGTAGGTATGCCACCGCCGTATGCCTTTGAAAATATGTCGGTCAGTTCCTAATATTGTTTCTGGGCAACCAATAATCATTTTAAATGGTGTCATGGAAATGATTAATGTAAGAAGTCGACGTATAAAAGATTTATTGGACTACGATCCTAGTGTAACTGTAAACTATACACTATAGTGTGGCAGGTCATTTAAATAAAAATAAAGATGTCGACTTATAACATATTTATTGAACTATGATCCTATAAGTAAGCTATACAGGGTGAATTCGTTAAGGTTTGGGTTTCACGACGTGTGGCAGGTCGTGGACGCCGCGGACGCACTTCAGCTTGACGCCGGGGCAGTCCTTTAATCTGTAGACAATAGGACCAATTAATCGTGGAAACTCGTTAAAACTGTAGGGTTATTTTACATTTCCCGAATTGGCAGTAAGCAATTGGTGCAGTGCCATGCACTAATTTGTTCTAAATGGGAACTTTCGAAAAACCGGTAAAACACCACAGACAACTGTGTTTAGTGCAATTGCAAAAGTTCCATCTCTACACGCTTGTTGGCACAGTTACTATAAAACGCTCTTATCTCGTCATGTCATGTTATGTCTCGTAATGTTTGCAGTACTTAGGTACATTGCTGCTTGGTAAATTTTGGAAAAAATATTACTAGGTCATAATAAAGTGTACTTAACTTAAAAAAACTTCATAACTTAATTAATGATTAGGTACACATATAAATTCTATTTATTTTGTGGTTTAATATTTCCCGTATTAGATTTACACACTGTACCTATACCTATAGAATTTTATACAGATGATTTATGCCAGAAACACAAATTTTGAATTATAAGGAGACGGGCGGGATTTTTGTGGCCATTTGGTGGAATTTTACTGACGTGAGTTTGTAAACTCTTTTCACATGTGGCCGATACTGACTACCTACGTTACTTACTCGTGTGTTCCTCAAAATTATATATAGAATGGTTACTCACCTCCCCACCCTAACCAGAACAATGTTGTGTTCTTGAAGATTATGTCCGATGCCAGGCACATAGGCCACCATCTCCTTGGCGTTTGACAGCCGGACCAACACACACTTGCGGTTGGCCGAGTTTGGTTTCTTAGGCTTCTTTATGAGGGTCTTTAGGACGACACCCTGAAAGCAATACAAATTACGTTAATGTTACATTATAAAAGAAAAAGTAAGGGCAAATCGGTACGGGCATGAGATGCGGAGGGATGAAAATCATGTGACGAGAAAGATATTATGAATGAATGTGGAGGGAGGTACAAGGAAAAGGTGGATGGACTGTGTGAGAGATGATATGAACGAACGCGAGTGAATGATGAGATGACGGGCGACAGAGATGTATGGAAGAAAAAGATATGCTGCAAAGACCCCAAGTGAATGGGACAAGGGCAAGCGAATGATGTTAGATTATAAAATAAAGTAACAGTATCAATATTTCACCGCATGACCTAAAATACTAGATGCCTAGTACAGTCAGAATCAAAAAGGCAGTAACGGCCGATGTGGCCAAATATAATCGGGACCCATCCTTATTCATATGGTAACAAAGGTATCTTTTAAATACCTTAGCAAAGGGGTTTCCATTGAGAGGGTTCCTTGACTTCCTGTGCTTGATGTGCGGGCCTGTGCGGTGCATTTGTGCTAGCGACGCCATGGTTCTGGCCAATAAGGACTGTCCAGGTGTTGGCAATAAAGATGGTAGAGCTAGCGGCTTGGGAGCCGGCGAGATGGGCGCTGAAATAAAAGAAACGGTAAAAAAATTGGTACGAGCTCTAACCATGTCAGGGAGTATTGGGATCCTAGGTGTCGTCATCTCCAGTGACGTCCAATTCCGTAGCCACCTGGAAGGTAAGGCTGCGCTGGCATCCAAAAAACTCGGTGTGCTCAATAAAGCAAGGCGATACTTTACTCCGGGGCAAAGACTGCTGCTTTATAAATCGCAAGTCAGACCCCATATGGAGTACTGCTGTCACCTTTGGGCAGGAGCACCTGGATGCCAGCTTGGACCCTTCGACTCAGTCCAAAGGCAGTGTACGAATCGTCGATGATCCCAAACTCACAAGCGGTATTGAACCTTTAAGTCTAAGGAGAGACTTTGCCTCCTTGTGTGTGTTCTACCGCTTGTACAATGGGCTGTGCTCTGAGGAATTATTTGACATGATGCCAACGGCCGCTTTCTATCACCGCACCGCTCGACGTCGGCAGGGTGTTCATCCTCACCCCTAGAACCTATATGGTCGCGTACTGTGCGATTTAAGAGGAATTTCCTCCCGCGGACGCTCCGGCTGTGGAATGAGCTCCCTTCCGAGGTTTTCCCGAGGGTCTACAGTATGGGGTTCTTCAAAAAAGGAGTGTACAGGTTTTTAAAAGGTCGGCAACGCGCTTGTAACACCTCTGGAGATGCAGGCGTCCATAGGCTACGGTGACTGCTTACCATCAGGCGGGCCGTAAGCTTGTTTGCCACCGATGTGGTATAAAAAATAAATCTTAGACCAGTTTCATGGTACCATAACATTTCATTGTCACAATATTACATTAGATACCTATTCATGTTCCTTTCGTCAATATTAATATTGAATACAAAAGAGGTGCCTCTCCGGACGGGTTGCTATTCCTACTTTCTAAGACAATAGGGTATTATACTGTATTTAAAATAAATTATTTTACACCATGCATAAAATAAAGCACCTGATAATTATTAGAAAAACACAGATAGGAGTTATTTTTAAACACAAGTTCTATTTAATAAATCGGATAGAAATATAAAAAGTAGGTGAGTTGACCGTGCCCAAGTAACACACAAGCAGGATAATAGAGTAAAATTATCATCTTATTCAAATTAAGATTGCATAAATTTTGTGTATAAGCGGTGGAAATTACTAAATTCGGAATAAGAAAATATGTGGGCCTAGTGGGGCCCTGGGGCCTATATACCAATAAATGCTGAATAAATTTTGCATAGTATCGGTTTTGCATATTAAAGCTGAATAATACTTATTTCTTACACAGTTAGTCAGACATTATTCAGCTTAAAGCATTTGTGGTTACTAAAAGCTGCATAATAGCAGCATTAGCAGCAATTAGCTGTATATATTTTGTGTCGTGAGATATTAAGCAGACAATATTAAGAAAAATGTGATAGTGGCTACTAAATGCTGAAAAGAAGCGTCGGTGAAGACTTTCAACTGTATATAAGCGGTTGCAGTTTCTGTTTTAATGCTAGTTTTTGAATAAAGGTGGACGCTATTACTGGAAGCTGTAATGAAATCCACATATTATTTGTTATTCAGTAGCTGCATATATGGGTTAGTTATGGCTTTTATAGACATAACGTCTGAATAATAAATACTAAAACAACACTTATACTTAAGTTATAGCGATTTTAGTACACATACAGTGTGTTTTTTTTAAGTGGGACAGTATGGGGAAATCCTAAAGTATAAGAGATACAGGGAAACTGTCTTAGGAAACATTAGGTACTTTTTTGTGAAAAAAAAATTGGTATAGTCAAAATTTTGGTCAAGTGTGAGTTGTCCCTAAAAATGATTAATTTTGATGAATTTTTTTTTGACGCACATCTACTCAGTTTCATGAGGGGATCATTTTATTGTATGGGAAGAAAAAAATCGGGACAGCAGAAGTTAGGTAAATTTAATAAAATAATTTTACATTAAAGTAAATGTTCAAAGTGGCCTCCCTCTTGTCGAATGCAGGCACGAGCGCGTTTCAGAACACCTCTGGTAGCTTTAGACAAGGCGTTGTGATGTATGTTGTTCAAATGATAATGCACTGCGTCTTTTAACTCTTGTACCGAGTTGTAAGTATCTGCATAAATTCGACCTTTAAGGTACCCCCAAATGAAAAAATCCAACGGTGTTAAATCGGGTGAACGTGGTGGCCATTTAATAGGGCCATTTGTGCCCATCCAGCGATCAAGAAAATGTTCATTTAAAAACTGTTTCGTAGCGATACTATTGTGGGCAGGGGCGCCGTCTTGTTGGTAGATGATATTATTCAAATTATTTAATGGAATTGCCATATCTACTAAATCCACAGCCATGTTTAATATTTCCTGATATTTTTGACTATTCAATGTTCCATGGTAAATTTTAATGGCAAAGATTTTATTATCTAATATTGCACACCAACAATTAAAGGAAAAGCGGACCTGGTTATGGGTTGCCGTAGTTCGGAAGGGGTTTGTACGTGCCCAAAAATGATTATTTTTTCTATTGTACATGCCATTGTTTGAAAAATTGCATTCATCTGTCCAAATGATCCGGCTTGGAAAAGACGGGTTTCTAATCGAGCATGCTACAAACCACTGGCAAAATGCTAATCTCCGGTCAGTGTCTCCTGGAAGCAATGCTTGTACAAGATGACCTTCTATGTAACACTTGTACTTGTAAGCCTTCAATACCTTTCGTACTGTAGATTTATGCACACCGATAGTGTTAGCAGCTTCCCTCAATGAGGCTTTTGGGTAGGCTTCAAAATATCCTAAGATTGCGATAGTTGTAAATTCATTTATTACTGTGGCTCGTCTCTTCCGTTTTAATTTAAAACAGCCTCCCTTTCTTAAATTTTTCACCAGTTTGTCAAAAATTTTGCGGTCCGGTTGATCGCGGTCCGGATAACGTTCCCGATACCACTGTAACGCATTCACAGAGCTACGATAATTTACAAAATACGCTTCAATTAAATCTACTTTATGCGAGTTTGGTAATTCCATGACGAAAACTTAACATAATGTTAACTTTAAACAATGAAATATCAAGTAAAATACTGTTTGTTTCAAGAAGTTCCAAATTTAAAATTTGTTTTTTTTTTTAAATTAGATTTGTAAGGTAAGGCTCGCGTAAGAATATCTTAAAGTATTTTAATCCTTTTTAAACCAAATAAAGTGTTCCAAATTCAAATGTAAAACTGGAATAGGCAATATTTTTTAAATAAAAACCTTGCAGTGGGCAGTGGTTTTCAATTTACACGGGTTGTAAAAATGAAAACGATTTTCTTAAATTTGACTAACTTCTGCTGTCCCGATTTTTTTCTTCCCATACAATAAAATGATCCCCTCATGAAACTGAGTAGATGTGCGTCAAAAAAAAATTTCATCAAAATTAATCATTTTTAGGGACAACTCACACTTGACCAAAATTTTGACTATACCATTTTTTTTTTCACAAAAAAGTACCTAATGTTTCCTAAGACAGTTTCCCTGTATCTCTTATACTTTGGGATTTCCCCATACTGTCCCACTTAAAAAAAACACACTGTATACTATCTTTTCTTGCTAAAAGCTGCAAAATGAACGCAATGAGCAGCGCTATTCAAACTACTGCTTAGTATCAACAAATGCGCGGTGGAGAGGGTTCCGTAGCTTTATAAGTTTATACACGGTCAACAGTGCTACTTGAGCCTGTTTGCTTTGAGCTTGAGCGTGTTTTTATTTTATTTTGAACGCATCTTGCGTATTTATTCTTTAATCCAACCATTATTTAAAAAATCGAGGTTTAGTTTTCTTAACAATTCTCTTCGATTGGTTATTTTCCACAAGATGCATTGTCGTTTTAATGACGTAAAACAATTGCTAGCTACCATCGTAAACACTGTTAACTGACCATTTGCATACCTTACTGCAACGAGATAAAGTTTACCAATGGCCATTTAAGGTTGTTGCTAGTTGGCAAACAAGGTGGCAAATGCTAGTTATTGATATTGTTGCATTAAAAACTTGTAGACTGGACTGGGTATGAGAAAAATGTAATAATCACCCCCATTAAAATATAGCGAAATTTTGAACAGACTGTTTTTAGGTTTCAAGTGGGTCTACTCATACCCATCCCACACTATACTCGTACTCATACCTAAACAATACTGCCCATACCAAACTATACTTGTACTCATACCCGTGATACCCGCTACTAATATACCCGCACCTTCGCACCTATACCATATTCATATTCATACCATACTCGTAACCACACCATACTCATACTATACACATCTTCGTACTCACTTCGTACATCTTTGCGTATACCTTTACCTACTACATATTTGTCGGAACTGATAACGGAAAAAATAACTGTGTAATCTGCCGTGCCCCCAGATTTATCATATAACTTAAATATCATATCGCGTTTATAATATTAGTAGGAAGTAGGATTGAATATTGCCCGTGTTACATACCTATAATGTTTCTCATCAAACTAGTCAGGATCTATGTGGTTTTTACTATTTGTGTACAGAACCCTAATAGGTTTAAGATTGAGAAAACAATTACTATTATACTGATGTTATTCAAAACTTGTTGTTCTAAAACCATTATTATCTAACATGTAGCTTAGTAACGCGAATAATGTGAATGCTTATTCAGAAATTTAGCACAAAATGCCTGTGGCAGCAGCTTATATTCAGCACAGTCGGACGCCATTACGGTTGCTCATATTCTAACCTCTACAATTATATAGGAATTGAAAATGAACTGAAAATCCCATTTTTATTCATTTATAAAACTAGTTTTATCGTAGCATAACTTGTTAAAGTACATTTTCTATCACTAAAACATCTAAACACCGCAAAAAAAGTACAAATTTAAAAGTGGAGTAGTAAATTTTCTATATTTACTTTTTAAACAGTGCATTATTTACGCGGCGCTTTAAAATTTTAAATCAAAATGTATATATATATATATATTAACAGTAAAGTCGCATGCGCAATGAAATTGATGTTATGTAAACATCAAATCAATATATGGGTAATGTCCTCCTTATTTTGTATTCACTTCAGACACTACACTTTGACACGAGTTCACAAATTAAAATGGAAGACAAATCATACACAAATAGCTGAATATATTTTCTGTAACAATGCACTTTTGAACCAAAAGCTGCATAACGTGTGACTAACTGAGTCATTCTATACAAAGCTGGATAACTTTGGTTTAAAAGCGGTATAGAAGCTTTTGACAGCCTCTATACAAGTGTTATTCAGCGATTCAATGTGTGGGCACACACTTATACAGCTATTACATTACTGTTATTCAGTAATAAGCGGCGTGGGCTAGCCCACTTTGCGCCCAAACCTTCTGTATAACGTCTGTATAAGCGCTTATACAGACGTTATACAGCTACCTTATTTAGCATACAGTACGGAATGCTCTATTATTCAAACAATATTCAGCTACTTTTGTGTTACTTGGGTGACGTCACGATGTAAAGTTCCATATAAATTTCATATTAACACATAGTTTTGACAGTTCTAAAAAAGTAACTGATTTGACTAGTTGGAAAATACCCTATTATTATCGTCTTAAAACCACAATACGAACAGCCAAATGCCCAACAGTTTTATTGAGATTAAGCAGTATTTATCATTAACCAATTTAGGCACAAATGTTAGGTACGTTACGTCTTTACTAGCTATATTCAAAAGAAAGCTTCATGTGTATAAAAGAAAATCTATTCAGCGCGAGAAGACGTTTACTCTAATACAGTTATCCATAAAACAGGGAAGTCTAGACTCAGAACTAGAGCTAAGATTCATCAAAACACGGAGTGCACTCACGCGCAACGAAAATAGGTCACTTTAAAAGAAATTCCCGTACAACGTAGCCCGTTTTCCTAGCCTCCGAGTGTAGTTTTCCGATCGTTCATCACTCGCCGTCATCTCGGCTTCGAGTTCCGCTCGATCGTGATAAATTGTGCAAATGGCTTCAAACTTCACAGATTGACTTAAGTTTTGCAATTTTAGAACTCGGCGAACAGATTAGGTTTGTTAGATTTTGAGAAATAAAACGGATTATATCGCGTATAATTCATTTAAAATACATCCAGACGTTTCGATTTTCGAACCCTCAATGCTACACTGAAAAAATAATTAGCTGTGAACTCATTGAGTATTAGGTAATCCAAAAAATAACTGGACTTAACCTCCTAAAACCTATAATACAAAATGTTGTTTATATTCTTTTAAATATTTTGTTACTGTTATGCAAACATTTCTTTCAGTGTAGGTATCCTTAAGTTTTCTAAATCCTTATAGCCTAATTTGATCACAAATTATTGGTTACAAGTAACAATCATAAAACGACACATTGCCGAGTACCAACCCTTTAAAGCGCTACATTTCGATTACTGAGCTCAAAAGACAGAGGTTTACAACAGCGAATAAGGGGCCCACTGATTACCAGTCCACCGGATGATATCGGCCTGTCAGTTAAACGCAAAAGGTGCCAGTTCTAAACAACTGACAGGCTGATATCGTCCGGCGAACTGGTAATCTGTGGGCCCCTTTAAACATGGTGTTTTATAATTTATAACTTATAAGTATAACCGTGGAGGACCAGTTTTTTTAAACAACACAAATCTGTATCTCACGAATAGCCCAAGAGCCATAAACGGCAAATCCATCACTACCGTTATCCACACCGATAAGCTCCGCAGGTGCCAACACCACGTTTCCAAGGATAATCCCCAAATAAAGACACAGTGTGACGCTTTAGTATCTCCAAAAGAACAACTGCTATAGCAAAATATACCTTATACATATAGTAACAAGTATAGCATTTAACAGTAATGAAAACTAAATGAATACAGTTACAAGATGGTAGGCGTTGCCGGCAGCGCCCTCTGATTGTGTCAACTGTAACGATTCGATGCGCAAGCACATGTCAATGTGGCATAATGTTTGATTGACATTGCGCTGTGTGGTCCGCAATACATATTGATATTATGGAAGGGATGAGGCGATTTGGCAGATGTGAAACCGTTACTTTTATAGCTTTTTGATGCTAAATCCCAGCGGGACTTAAGTATAGACACTTATACATAGCAATAGGTAGGTTCATACAAGCAATTAGATTCACGCGCGCCCATATTACCTTAACCACAAGATGGATCATACCTATACCTAAGACAACTCTAGGTTCTAATAATTTACTCGCTAAACTATCTACATAATTATAGTCTCGATTATAGTTTGGCAAGATTCGTTTGTCAGTGCATAGGCATGCATAAAAAATCATTCTGTGTTTTTGTTATGCTTGTAATAAAACCCCAAAAAGAGGGATGAGAATATTTCTTTTATTCTACTGTTACTTACTGACAATATTGGTTTACCAAAATATATTTTGTCGGTGAACTCGATAATGCATCGTTACCCAGAGTTGGGCAAAAATTAACTTGAATAAGAATAAGAATAAGAATAAAAACAGAAATTTTATTCTTATTCAAATCAATTTGAATTAGAATAATTCTTGCACTAGTTATTTTAGAATAAAATTAAGGTGAATAAATCATGTGATTTTTATTTTAAATGCGGAATAAAAAACAGAATAATTATTCTAGAAGTGAGGCTATTCTAACTAAGGTTTTATTCAATTAAAATGTTATTTAGAATTAAGTCAATTTTTGTAGTACAATTGGTTAAATTGTGTAAGTAGATTTTCACCCTTCTATTTAAAAGTCGGATTGATTTGATATTTGTTACTTTAGGTATAGGTACACATTGAAGAGTTCCGCTATACGCTATCTAGTTCTATCATCCGATCAGGGTGCTTAGCCAACATGCCAAACGTTGACGCTCCGTAGAGTTGCGCATAGTCTCTCTCTATCACTCTTACATATTAGTGCGATACAGAGACAGATAGCGTTTCGTTGTCGTAGCACTCGAAGGGCAAACGATTGGGTGCCTAGCTAAGATGCCAATTTTTGTTTTTAATTTAATAACCAAATCATAAGGTACAATTTAGCCGTTTTTAGCGCTTTCTGTCTCTATCACTCTTACATATTAGTGCAATAGAGAGACAGAGATAGCGTTTAATTGTCGTAGCGCAAACGATTGGCATGTTGGCTACGCACCCAAGGTGCTAAGCAAAGATGACAATTTTTGTTTTTAATTTCATAACCAAATCATTAAGTAAATTTAGCTTTTCTGGGGGCCTAGCCAAGATGCCAATCGCTTGTGCTCCGACAACGAAGCACTTTCTGTCTCTATCACTCTTACATATTAGTGCGATAGAGGGACAGAGATACCGTTTCATTCTCGTAGCGCAAACGATTGGCATATTGGCTACGCACCCAAGGTGCCTAGCCAAGATGTCAATTTTTGTTTTTAATTTAATAACCAAATATTTGGGTACAATTTAGCTGTTCAGGGGGCCTAGCCAATATGCCAATCGCTTGCGCTCCGCCAACGAAGCGCTTTCTGTCTCTATCACTCTTACATATTAGTGCGATAGAGAGACATATAGCGTTTTGTTGTCGTGGCGCAAACGTTTGGTATGTTGGCTACGCTTCCATGTGCCTTGCCAAGATGCCAATTTTTGTTTTTAATTTAATAACCAAATTAGGTAAATTTAGCTGTTCTGGGGGCCTAGCCAACATGCCAATCGCTCCAACAACGAAGCGCTTTCTGTCTCTGTCACTCTTATATATAAGTGCGATAGAGAGACAGAGAGAGCGCTTCATTGTCGGAGTGCAAACTATTGGCATAATGGCTAGGCCCCCAGAACAGCTAAATTGTATCCAAAGATTTGGTTATTAAATTAAAAACAAAAATTGTCATCTTGGCTAGGCACTTTGGGTTCGTAGCCAGTATGCCAATCGTTTGCGCTACGACAACTAAACGCTATCTCTGTCTCTCTATCGCACTAATATGTAGGAGTGATAGACAGAAAGCGCTTCGTTGTTGGAGCGCAAGCGATTGGCATGTTGACTAGGTCCCCATAACGGTTAAATTTACCTGATGATTTGATTATTAAATTAAAAACAAAAATTGACATCTTGGCTAGGCATCTTGGGTGCATAGCCAACATGCCAATCGTTTGCGCTACGACAACGAAACGCTATCTCTGTCTCTCTATCGCACTAATATGTAAGAGTGATAGAGACAGAAAGCGCTTCGTTGTTGGAGCGCAAGCGATTGGCATGTTGGCTAGGCCCCCAGAACAGCTATACCTAATGTATGGTTATTAAAATAAAAACAAAAAATTGGCATCTTAGCTAGGCACATTGGGAGCGTAGCCAACATGCCAAACGTTTGCGCTACGACAACAAATGCTATCTTTGTCGCTCTATCGCACTAATATGTAAGAGTGATAGAGACAGAAAGCGCTTCGTTGTTGGAGCGCAAGCGATTGGCATGTTGGCTAGGTCTCCAGAACAGCTAAATTGACGTAATGATTTGGTTATTAAATTAAAAACAAAAATTGTCATCTTGGCTAGGTTCCTTGGGTTCGTAGCCAATATGCCAATCGTTTGCGCTACGACAACAAAACTCTATCTCTGTCTCTCTATCGTACTAATATGTAAGTGATAGAAACAGAAAGCGCTTTGTTGTTGGAGCGCAAGCGATTGGCATGTTGACAATGCCCCCAGAACGGTTAAATGTACCTGATGATTTGATTATTAAATTAAAAACAAAAATTGGCATCTTGGCTAGGCACCTTGAGTGCGTAGCCAACATGCCAATGGGTTGCGCTACTTCAACGAAACGCTACCTCCGTCTTTCTATCGCACTAATATGTAAGAGTGATAGAGACAAAGCGCTTCGTTGTCGGAGCGCAAACGATTGGCATCTTGGCTAGGCCCCTAGACCAGTTAAATTGAACCTAATGATTTGATTAGTAAATTAAAAATAATACGGTTACTGAAACTATGCGTTATGCGACAGTCAATTTTAGGTATAAATTAGACAAGAGTCTAACTACTATTACATCTACCTAACTATACGTAATTAGTACCTATACGGTACCCGAACTACCTTTTTATTCGTGGAATATTATTTCAATTAAAAATCATGATTATATTTATTTGATTAAGAATAAGTTATTCTCATTCAATTTTTTCTCATACGAATTATTCCCGACCAAAATTATTTGAATATTTTTGACGGGAATAAAATCGAGATGATTTTATTCCTACGAATTCTTATTCAAATAATGATTTTATTCTTGAATGCCCAACACTGTCGTTACCTAGGTATTCTTAACATCAATGTTTGCGTCCATTTTTTCATTTTTATGTTTTGTTGGTAGGTCTAAGTTATTTGGCTTTTTCCGGATGCAAATAAAACTTGTAAAATGTTAGGTAAATAGCTCCAGATCCGATCTTATACAATCTAACGCCACATAATGAATGCTAAATTAAAAACCTGCAGGTTCCATTCTAATCGTGTTCTTAAGATTCGGGTATGAGAAAGACGAAAGTCAGAAATTTTGAAAGGATCTCGAAAATCACATCTACGTTAACAATCAAACTTAACACAGATTCAAATTAACAAGAAACCAACCCAAAATGAAAAATAAGCAAATATGTTCCCCGAAATCCGAAGCACATGTTGCTATAAGAAGGTACAGAAGTCCTGTTTGTCCAGCGCTGGGACAACAAAATAGACTCCTTAGGGACCTCGAGTCACGTACTAAACTACATATTTAAATGACCTTAGGTAGACTTTATCTTCATTGCAATAAGGGTCACGTTTGGTGAACTGTACGGTATCTACGTCGTCCAGAAATGTATGAGTATTGTCGCGTATTGTTAAGGAGTTTTTCTTGTAGTTTGTTGTGGGATAATCGGCAGGACACTTGCATCTGCTCACGCAAGCAAATATTAACAATATTTTGTGGTGCGAGTGATGAGAGATGAGCGTTAGCAGTTATAAAATAAGATGAAAGTCGAAAGAAATTTAACCGCATATTTTTAAGAAATGATCTTCTAAATCTTTTGAGGTAAATATCGGCCAGTTAAATGTCAGAATGGTATCATTTTACACGGAAGGTTTTAAAATTTTTATATTATCTGTGGGGACTGTGGGTATACATATGACAGTGAGTAGACTTGGAAGTGAGGATTAACAATCTTAAGCGCAATTTTACTAACAGATTGTTATGAGTTATGATACTTCGAAAATAGCATTTTTGTCAAGTCATCAAAAGGTTTTCTCTGTGTGGAGAAAATATCATACATCGCGCACGACGCAATAGAAACCTCGCTGTCGCTTACACACTGCACCGTTTGCATTCGTCCAGAAAGTACCTGCTCTTTTTGCGGATTATAATCCGCTAATAGTGGGCATTGTCCACCGTCCCGTCTTTGACAGCGTGACTCCGGCAAAAACCACAATGGGCAAGAGTTGAGCCACCAGGCGTTCCAAGAATCGTCAATCATATTTTACACCATTCACTTCGAATTTCAACTTTAAACACAACGCGTACGATCGCTTTTACAGCTATAGGATTAATTTATAACATGCGCTCGCGACAGTTAAGTCTTCGCCCGCTGGCGCTTGTGAATTAAATCGTATCCCAACGGAATAAAGTCGGTTTTGCCTCAATTTTGAAGCGGATTTGGTATATTGATTGTGTAACTTTATCAGTAAACTGATTTGCTGATGATTCTAACGCGTTCGCAATTGTAGTCCACAATGGGCTGGATAATAAGGACTGTGCAAATCTTAGAGCATATTACGTAGTAGTGTTTGCTTCATTCAATGTTGTTTTCTAGGAAGCAAGGATTATATTTGCTAGTTTTGTAATTGGCTCGCGCGAAGGCGTGAAGTGTTATGGAATTGACCAAAGGAATGTGTTAAATAGAAAAATTTAATCCATCTTTTCAGTAAAAGTTATATAATGCTTCAGACGCGTGGACATTAAATTAAAATATTGAAAGGAACTGGACAGACGGGTTTTGTTGTTCATATATTACAAATAGTTGAAACGCTATGGCATTGTTAAGTTACATCTAATTTCTATGGTTCCATAAACTGTAAATAGAAATTATTTTTTACTAATCGAACAAGAGCCCATATTATAAATTTAAAACTCATAAGATAATACGAAATGCCCTTCATAGGATGAGAACTCGTTAAAACAAATTTATATTTTTTCCTAAATATTCATGGTTGTCGAGGTTGAATATTAAAATAAAACCAGTAATAGTAAGTACCTATAATTAAATAGGAATGTTGAAGTTAATATAAAATTACACTGAGGTAAATAGGTAAATTAACGGAATGGAATTATTTAGTGCAGGACTCAGGAGATGAAGAGCCAAGCCGACCGCAATAGAAATCACCACTTTTAAGAATCTCAAAGAGCCGCGAATGTTGTTTTCAGTGGTCTAAGAACTCTAATTGTAAATTTTTTGGGTGGCTTGAAGAGCCGCATGTGGCTCTCGTGCCGCGGTTTGCTGACCCCTAACTTAGTGAATCCATTCACTGATCAAATATTCCTAACTACGCTATGGATATCATATACTTCATAAAAATGGCGTCCGTTGGCTCGTTGGGTGGATGACGTTCGAAAAATCGTGGGGCAATTTTGGTTGAGACTAGCCCAGTACCGGGATAAGTGGCGTAGGTACAGTGGATGTCGACCGTAATGCCTTAATATTACGGTTGAAACATGTCCATGCACTTTTGAACGCTAGTGTACACGAGAGAGGCCTATGCTCAGCAGTGGGCGACTAAAGGCTAAAATGATGATGATGATGATTATAAAAAAATCCTTACATGCACATTATCATCCTTTTCCAATAGCCTACTTAGCTTAGTGAAGCGGTCAGGCGTCCGGAAGCCAGCACTTTCTTCCCGTGGGAAGAAAGCTGCCCGGGGAGGTCCCACGCAACAATGCGATGTGGTTAATGCCAAATGTATGGCCATTGTGTTTGGGGGTGGTAACGGTCCTATGTGGAAGTGTTTGCTTGAGTTTGTATCGCGTATTTGAATTTATTTATATAGCCCTTTTACAAGACTAACAAACCACACTAGACATGAATGCATTAAAGTTGTTTAGGTATATAGGTACTTAGTTCTAATTCTCAATGTTGGAATAAAACTCGGTGATTTAGTGGATTGTCTCCCTTGCTCTGTATAAGGTGTGGATGGAAGTTAGACAAAACCAGTATGTATTTCAGCGGATAATTATAAATTTGTAACATATAAACCCTACGTTATCTACCTAATTAGCGTCTAGTTGCATGGCATAGCCGAACCGGCATATGGTCAACACAATACACAAATAGCCAGAAATATGGACATCCAATGAAAACCTCAAGTCATCCCGCACAAAGCTGAGGTGTGAATGGGCTTGGACAATGTGGTCACCGTATTGTATCAATTGTACTGACATAAACATATTAACTGATCACTGGTATCCCTTATGTCTATGCCTTAAGGTTCACATAAGGGCAGATAACTGTGTCAATTGTACTGCAATCCTTTCCAAATGTAACGTCGGCCACAAAAGATGTTAGATAACATAACTGAGATGTCAAAAACAGATTGCTTCTAAATATAAATGTTGGTATTATTCTTAGAAATTGCGGATTCAAAGTTATCTCTCTATCACGCGTTTTGCACCTCGATATGGTTTTTAAGAATATTTAGAAAAGTAATTTATCGGCCTCCGTAGCCTCATAACTACAATATTTCAACTAATACCTATATTGTTCAAACGCAACCAACCTGAATGAGCTTAGTTTTATTTTACTTCTAGTTATTTCAACAACAACAATACCACGCTTGTCGGCTTCATAGTGAGAATAACGGTGTTTTAAGAAATTATGATAAAAATTTTCTTAAGCCGGAACCTATGCAATACCTATAAGGAAAAAACGGTAAGTCCACACGGAGGTCTCGCGGCGTCTTTTGTTTCCAAGTTTCCAAAACCGTTATTCCGAAAACTACATTAATGAAATATTGACAATACGGATTACGAATTGTTTCAATGCAATAACAATGCAATATCCACCTTAAACTTATACAGTTAAGGTTGGAATTTGAATGTGTTGTGGAGATGATGGTATCGAGAATTAATGCTGTCCATGCGGAAGGGTTCCAATGACAGGCGTGTGACAACCCTTATTGACCATAACAATTATCAATCTAAAAACAACCTTAAACATATACGCATAAATTTCATTTTCACTTGTACTAATTACAGTAGACGATGGCAAAGTGAAATGGACCTTGATGGCTGGTATTAAGGTTTGTTTTTGATTGGTGCGGGTGGCAGATGCTTGTTTAGTGCAGATGTGGTTTATGTGTTGGGCAGTTAGAGCAATTGCAGTTGTTGCATTTTGGTGACAAGTTTTTTGTTTAAATAATTGCTTTTAGTGATACATAGGAAACACACAACATTATACATAGGAAATAATGTTAGGCAGGCAATAGGGAATATTACGCAAAACTCTGAGTAGGGGGCGCCACTAGCACAAACTGTAAACAAACTGTCTTGATGCATCAATGGCATATTTATTTGTAACAAATAATCTGTGAAAAGTGGTCAAAAATACATAGGTATAGGCAAAGACATATGTAACTTCGTATAAGACGAATAAAGTCTAAGGAAAAAACGTGCCTCGGAATTCAAGTAAAAGTCATTCTCGAATAGGTGGCGCACACACCTTTAGCCTATCCTCGGCTAGATGGCGTGACGACACCGTTTCATATTTAACAATTTTAACACATAGATATCAGTGAATGAACATGGATCAAAATGATATAAAAATTATAAAATCATTTATCCATATATATACATTTTTTGATAACTTTATACGTTTTCATTTTGAGTTTTAGTCGTGTGTCGATAGATGGCAGTAAATTTACAGTGACTACAAAATTTACAATGACAGGACCCCTCTATACTATCTATTCTTTTTGGTATAGGTAAGTTACTCTATGGTTCATGCTAGTGCTGCCTCTCTGCCTCAGGTGGCAGAACATTGCAGTATCCCTATTGCAACTATCTACTCATATACAAGAAGGGAGTCTAAGGCCAGAGAAACTTCTAGAAAGTTATGACACTTATGACACACTTTCGCCCGTCATAAATGAGACGGCCCATGGCACCTAAGTGGCTACAGCTCACTCACTTCTTGGTTTTTTAGAGTAGTTGCATTTGTCCCACAGATGCAATTGCCCTGGCTGACCTTAGCTACATTTAGCAAATAGCAGGTAAAAATAATTAAATTAAACGCATGTGTGAATAATCTTTATAATTTAAAATTCTATAACCTTGTAAGATTCTATTTTGTCAATATATTTGTGTGTTTTTGATCTATTGGACCCTAAGCCATAGGGTTCAGTCATTTGGTTTTGATTCATACAACTCCAATTATAGGTATATGACATTTAGGAACAGTAGTAGTAGTAGTAGTAATCACTTTATTGTACACAACACAGGTTTACATAATATTTACAGAAATAAAGGTACAAAGGCGAACTTATCCCTGTAAGGGATCTCTTCCAGCTAACCTTCGAGTAGATGAGGGGAGAATTCAAATTAGATAGACAAACTTACGGAATGCACAGTAACATTTTAAAAGTAAACTAACTAAAACGTTTGATTTGAAGGGAATTACCCCCGTTCTGAGTCATGGCTTGTCCAACAGGTCTCCACCGCCGCCATACAGCGGGCAACGCTGCTAGTGTGATGGGGACCTTTGAACCCGGCATGGCTCAGAATGGGTTTTAGTTTCTTAAGATTTGATACCTCTTCTTATGACTGCTACTCATAATTATATACTGTGCTGCACAGGGTGCCTACTCACAAGTACCTGGTAAGCACCAGGTTTATGTATGTAGCAATTTTAATTGTTTCTGTATAAAATTTGTTTTGACAATACAGTATTCTACTCAGATATGTTAAATTTAGGAATTGTAATTGATAAATACCTGTAATTGCTGCACATTGGGTTCTAATTCCAGCGGAGACGAGAGATAACCCTCTTCGTATAAGATTCATCTAAAACAAGCAATATTCACTATGAAATTACTAGCACACACTCTCGGTAAACAAACTTAGCCTAAAATATATATTTATACTTACTTTATGATACAGAAAATAATCTTAAAAATCTAATTTGTACAAAATTATGTTATTATTGAAATAATAACCTCAATAAAATACTGACATTTGACAAATGACAGCTGTTTTTAGAGTTGCCAGGACATTAAAATTGATCTCCAACATTTTATTTGTCATCGTATTGCTATTCGATGGTAGATGGCGCTAAAATCAAGTTTTGATTTTAGTTATTCTATCGTCCACTAGATGGTATAGTTAGCGAAGTATTTCAATCTTGAGAAAAATGTTCAAAAATCATGTTCTCAATAAATAATTTACTTAAGTGTTTGTTTTAATATCTATACGAATATTCGTTGTTAAATCAGTAAATACAAGGTTGTTAATTTTCTTTCAGTTAGGATTTCGAGCAAAAGCTTAGCATACAGGTTGTATTACTTAAATAAAACTTCCGTCGTAATCTTTCTCAAGTTTTATTAGATCGCTTTTCGAATATTATACTTTAACATTTATATTGAAATTTTTACATAATCCCGAAAAAGGTCCTACAGTTGAAGAATATCTCTTTACAGTGTTATTTTAATATCAAAACATTAATTATCAGTAGGTAAGTATTTAACCATTGTTATAATATTTGGATACCATGGCCAATATGCGTATGATCGGCACGTCCTAGTGAAATGTGGAATAGACTAGACTCGTAACAAAGAAAGCACATAACTAATTCGACAAACACAACAGGTACCCAAACTAAAGTGAAAACGGGATTTCACTTTAGTTTACTTACTTGTTAAATCAAAATCGAAAGGGACTGCCCGAAAGTTATTTAGTCGAGTAGTTTTCCCTGTCTGTTGTTGGCGGCAGTTTCCGGAACCCGAATTTTCGGAAACATTTTAACTTTGCCTTGGTCAGAGACAGCTATTGATATAGATTGATAGTCTGTATTGAAAGTCGTATTCCGTATTATAGTACCAGGTGTTCTGGCAACCGTTGTGAAGCCATTTAAAGTGTACATATGGCATCAAAAGTAGGTACTGCATCAGAGACTATGCGTCAAAAGTATCTACACCTAGTGGGTATCTGGTATAGGCTATTGGAACTGAAAGTCGGAGAGAATGACGACAGATGAACTAAAATATTAACGGATATGTAAGAAAAACGTGGCCCATTAAAACTAACGTTTATTAAACAAATAATTAAGCGGACCTCAGGCTACCATGAACCGTGGCGAAATGCCGGGACGAGGAAGAAGATTAAACAAATAATTAACTTTTCAGTCATAAAGTCATAATTACTTTTTACATTAATTCCTGTTCCAGAGAATTAATATAAGAAGCAAAAAGGTACTAACTCACCCTAGCCGAAGATTTACAGGTTAATTTGCGAGGAAACATAATTTACAATTTTACTGAAATACTGTCTTAATAATTTCAGCCGTTTTGTAAATTATGAAAGTGTAATCAGGATTGACGTCGGTATTTGGATCTCAGACATTTACTGAATTATGTTACTTTGTCATTGATTATTATTTATGACTGGAACTCCCTTAATTTGGCAACGTCCAAAAATCTTTGACACAATTTAGGTATGTATTTTATTCTTGACCAGAATCATTGATCAATACTATTGAGCGCCGAGAAGGTTTGAACACTTTGAACTCACGAAATTGTGCAATATTTTCTGCCAAGTTAAGGGTTAAAGAATGAGTAGGTACGGGTTGGTCTAAGGTGACTTTTAATAAATACCTGCCTAAAGCTTTTCAAAAACTCAGCAAGCCATAGTATTCTGGTCATATTAAAACCTCTGCCCACGACAGCGACAGTTTAGCAACAATGTCGCCCACACGCTACAAATAGCAAGTTATGAACAAAATATAATTATAGCGACACGTCACAATATGTTTGGGGACAGAAGTTCCTAATTGTTTGACACAATGTAACACCCCCAGTGGTGGGGGTGTGTTCGAAAACGCGCTACGTCAGTATGTGAATTAGATTGGACATCCATGGAGTTTCCATAGGCCACCGTGCTCGATTATCATCAGGCGCGCTGCATATTTGTTGCCACTTTGCTACCGATATGGTAAACGTAGTTATTTATTTTACAAGGGTGCAAAGTTGTTGTTTAACCCTTTGACCGAACAAGAGAAAGATTCCAAAATTAAAGTTCGGAGTAGCGAGTTGTTCAAACAGTGGAATTTTGAGCGTTTCGATTTCGATTGGGCTTGAATTAGAATAGGATAAAAACTAGCAGAATACAGGTCCAGGTCAATGTTTCATTGTTAACATGTTTGTTTGGTGTAAGTTGTCGGACGATTCAGGCGGCTAAGATAACTTTGTTGCTTACGAGTAGATTACATTCTAGACTCCATATTGAGGTTAGACATAGCTAGAGTAGAGACTCTAGCTTGCTGAATGGTGAATAAAAACAGCTAGCCTGTAACTCATAGTTAGTAGACTGAGTTCAATTACATGCATGCATGCAGTGCATGCTTTTCGAAAAATTTCATTTTGGAAACGTAAATATCGATTACGAGTATATCGATCACCATACAAAAATATGAGCAGTTTCTAACATTTTTAACGTGAGTATTTTGTAATTTTGAAAACTCCTAAGGCTAGGAGGAGGGCCTACCGCAAACACCGATGTTCAGTTAGTCCAAGCAAAGTTACGGAGTCATAAATTGTGTTCCAAGCATTTCCCTCTATGTATATCTCTTCTTGTTGTTTGGCCTATTTGACAAGATTAGATTGGAGACTAATTCGACTTTACAAAATCTTGTTTTATTTATAATGATACTTGTGTATCTTCCTACTTATGTACATATAAAATAACAGCAGATTTATCTATTCTATCAAATTATGAGTGAAATAACGCAGATTTTATAGATTTTTTTTAATGTTTCACTCAAAAGCCTGACCTTCCAAAAATAAATATTCCAAGACAAAATTCGTCTTTAAACGCCTCAAAGTATTAGCGTCGTATTTATATTTTAACACTTCATCATCCTAACGGCCGCCATTCGTCTCCGATAAAATCTGTTTAATGGTGGGGACCACTTTGTCAACACACTTTCCGGTAAAAAGTGGATTTCGGATATCGTGAGGTCTCATTTTGCTGACATCTATTTTGGAAGTAAATTGTGAAGTTGACTGATTGAACACCAACCTGTTGTATACTATGGGGCAATAAATAAAGGTCAATTTGTTTTGAAATTTGCTTAGGTATACGTAGGTACATACATGCAAAACTAACAAAAAATAAAGGGAACTAAATAATACTTAGTTTGAATCCGTACTGTCATATTGACGATGTTCACAAAAAGACAGATTTAAAAATATACCTATCATAAAAATCTGCGTCAAAAATCCACTAGGTACTTTATTAGCTAAGCAAAATTAAAACAGTATTAACTAAGCTTTAGAAAAACTTAAAATCCTAAAACGTTAAACCTGGGCTAGCGTCTAGATTATTTTGTGTAAAGGTATTGTAATTTTGCGAATATAAAGGTTTGTGCACACTATTGTAACGAGACTATTTATAGGTTTTAACGCTTTGAATGCCAAGAATCTTTAAAGCTACCATGAGTGTATGAAAGCCGCCCGTTTCACTATCGCTGGAGGATCTAACAGCACAAGCTATTAATTTAATTTCGAACTTGAATGTAAGTATATTATATTTGCATGTATGTATATACTATAGTTTTCAAGCTCACATAATCATGTACCTTATTTATACATAAGATACCTGAACCAAAGAAGGCCCATCGTTATTTTTTTTCGTTTAGTTTAGTCTATGGTTCCTACTAGCGAACATGGACGCAATATGAACCGATTCACACTTATAAAAGTATGAAATTTTGAAAGTAGGCAAGCTGAAGAACCGGGCCTTCTTTGGCTCCTCCTTACCTTATAAGGTATACGATTGAGATCGTATACCTTATAAGGTACCCTAAGGTACCCTAACCTAATGAGTAACCTAATGGTAAGGTAACCTAATGAGTTAGGTTATAAAGAAAACTTGTTGGTCACGTCATATTTCTGTAATAAAGAAAAAAAAAACATTTAATGACAAAGTTTTATTAAATAAATATTTCGTACTCTCTAATGGTTACTCTACACCTTGGCCTATCATAGTGGTCCAATATGATGGGCCAACGTGTAGAGAAGGTAGTGGTGTCAGATGGCTTATGGCGCGCGGGATGGCGATGGGATGGCCGCGATGTCGATTTTTCGTCCGCACATCAAAGGTGGTGGGCCAGCGATGGCGGTACACATCTACACGTGGCCCAATCCACAGTGCGTGCTTGAACGCCGTCGAGTGTGGACGTTTGTGCTCAGTAACAATTTACGGTTTCTTTTGATTAAAAATCACGAGTACGTGGCCTCATTATGGACGTAATGAAGGAATGAATGAATTTACGTAGACAGTACATTTATAATTTAAATAAATAAATATAACAATACATACCAATAGGTACTTAAAAAAATGAATATTAGATACACTAGGTATACATAGTAAGTACCTACAGTCCTACATTGCTCAATTTGCAGCCACAGCTACGGCCATGTTGGTAAACTTGTAACAAAATTAAATAACAATTATAATATGGTCTAAAATAATTTAAGAAAATTAAGGTAACATGAAATTAAATTTTTTTTATTAATTCTTTAAAAAATCTAACATAATTTTTTTTCGGGAAGTAGGTATCATCAAAAAACTCCTGCAACTACTACGCCATTTTTTAAAAATTACTTGAAGAAAATATTGATACGTGGCATATAGATAAATTGCTGCAACGGCTAAAGCATCCACGTCCATCTTGGAAATCGGATAGATCACAACTGAATGTTGCCATCGTGTAGTTGCGTTCCAACCATCGCATAGCCATCTCGCTGGCCCAGCGCTGGCGCAGCGATGGGCCATCGTGTAGAGGAGCCATAACTATTGCTAATAAAATTGCAAATATTTCAAATCGTAATATGAATGAACTTTCATATCAATGAATTTGAAATATTCGTATAGCACATTTATTTGAAATGAATTTGATTTTAAATCACAGATCTCATCTATATTCGAAACAGGCGTATCAATTTATTAATATCTAGAATATTTATTTACAAAACCTGTGTGATGTAGTTCGACAGACTTCAGGTACCTAACTTATCAAAATTGTAGGTTTATTGTGTCAAATAGGTACTTTGAGTTGCGTTCTTTATCAATTAAAGTGAAAAACAATTAAAATAGGCTACTTTGTATGGATAATTTCTCTTTTATTATAAATAGCTGCTTTGTTACTGCACACCGTTGTATGGGGACCTTGCACTTTGAGACTATGCGCTGAAACTTGGCACAGTTGATTCGTAGCTGGTCTTGAGCAGATTAAAGACCGGGAGCCGTCGAGAGCCACCTCTCATTTAGTGGGGGGGGAGGGGGAAAGTTCGACGCTGCCGCGCTTCACTTGGAGCAACATTTCTCTAAAACTATACCTATTAGGGCATGTAATATATCATTTTCGGATAAATTAAGGATGAAGAATCTAGTTTTGGAACAAAAACAATGCACTTTCTAACAAAAAAAAAAGCATAAAGTAGAAAAGACTAAAAAACGTATTTTTGATTTTTTCATAATTGCCATTTTTTTTAAAAGTGTAGCAGGAATCTGAAAACAAAAACTAACAGTCGTAAAGCTACACTTATTACGTTTAAGAAAATATATAGTTTAATATACAAAACTGTTGATAAATGGGAGATTAAAAATAATATTAAGCGTGGGTCAGAGTGATCTCAATACAAAATATTATGAATGTGGGAAAGTTACTTATAATTTGTTCTACAATCGTTTATTTTTCTTGTTTTTCGTAAATAACTCGTAAACGGTAGCCCACAGCAAAAAATTATCTGTTACGTAAATAATCTGTTTCAGATTTCTTATAAAATAAGTACTACTGTTTTTCGCTACCATCAATATTAAAAAAAATATTGAAGGGAGAAAATAAATACTTAGGTCCCCTTTTTTAGTCATTCGTAAATAACTCGTAAACGATGGCCAATAGCAAAAAATTTTTTAGTACATGAATAATTTACATAAAATTTCCTACAAAAAAGGTCATTCAAACTTTTTCGCTAGGATCAATATTAAAAACGATATTAAAGAGAGAAAATAAATTCTAAGGTCCCCTTTTTAAATATTGATCCTAGCGAAAAAGTTTGAATAACCTTATTTGTAGGAAATTTTATGCTAATTATTCATGTGTTAAAATATTTTTTGCTATTGGCCATCCTTTACGAGTTATTTACGAATGACTAAAAAAGGGGACCTGAGTATTTATTTTCTCCCTTCAATATTTTTTTTAAATATTGATCTTAGCGAAAAAAAGTTGCACTTATTTTATAAGAAATCTGAAACAGATTATTTACGTAAAAGATATTTTTTTGCTGTGGGCTACCGTTTACGAGTTATTTACGAAAAACTAAAAAAATAAACGATTGTAGAACAAATTATAAGTAACTTTCCCACATTAATAATATTTTGTATTGAGATCACTCTGGCCCACGCTTAATATTATTTTTTATCTCCCATGTAACAACGGTTTTGTATAATAAACTATATATTTTCTTAAACGTAATAAGTGTAGCTTTACAACTATATTTTCTGTTTTCAGATTCCTACTACACTTAAAAAAAAATTGGTAATTATGAAAAAATCCAAGATACGTTTTTTTGTCTTTTCTACTTTATGTTTTTTTTTTTGTTAGAAAGTGCATTGTTTTGGTTCCAAAAAAAAGTTCCTCATCCTTAATTTATCCGAAAATGATATATCACATGCCCTAATAGGTACAGTTTTAGAGAAATGTTGCTCCAAGTGAAGCGCGGCGGCGTCGAACTTCCCCCCCTCCCCCCCACTAAATGAGACGTGGCTCTCGAGGTCTCCCGGTCTGTATCTGCTCATGACCAGCTAAGAATCAACTGTGCCAAGTTTCAGCGCATAGTCACAAAGTGCAAGGTGTCGTGCACTAACAAACTAGCTAAAATTATAAGTCACTAGGCTTTCAGTGCGCCCGCGTCCTAAACCACTAAAAAGCACAAAGAGATCGGAAAAGCCAAGGCTTTTACCTAAAATCACATTAGAACGGACTTTTAACAAATCCCATTTATTAACAACCTTATGCAGTCTAATTAGAGTTCATTTTCCATAAGCGTAGAACCCGTGGCCGGCGCCGTGGCCACCGAAGTACAGACCATTTCCAAACCCGCCGTAGAACGTTCTAAAATGGTTCATGTCGTCTCTATCTTCTGCCTTCTTTTCAACTCTTAAATGCCCAAACTTCTGTGCTCTTAAAGGTATTACAGACAAATCGTGCAATAGTTGTTGCTGTATTAGATTGTGTTGTTGTTGTACATTATGTTGTGGCACATAATTATGTTGGATTGGCACTAAAATTGGCACTAATTGCGTTGGATGCGTGATGTTCGTAGACGAATGTGACACAGTTTGCGAGAACACAGGAATCTGTCCATGACTAGTGACTATATGTTGAAGTCCGGTATGCACGGAACTGTGATGCACATTTGACGTGGCTGGTAGTACGTGTAGCTGCGATGGTAGCAGCAGATGATGAGTGACAGGGAGAGGATATGCTATGTTTATCCCTTTCTTTTTTCTGAGGTCTCTCTTGATGTCGTGGAAGTCTTTCTGAGGTAGATTGAAGGCTGGCTGGATCGCGAAGACTAGGATGAGGTATGGCAACATCTGAAAAAAGAAAGAAATTGTTTATAACACGGATTTAAGTACAAAATCCAGGTCCAAAAATGTGTTCAAAAGTCAATGAGGTAGAGTCCGCTCATTTTGGTAAAGGTAATGTTGATTCTGAGAAAGTATAGATAACTAAGGTTCTCTTAGATTTGGACGAACATTTATAGAGCCAGTTAATGATTCTTCTTTAATTTTTTTTATTTATCCTTCAAGCCATGTAGACACTAGGTAGGTACCTATATTAATTAAGTTCAAAGCTCAACTTTCAGAGCAACACAATTAACTCCTCTCATATAAAAGCACACACTGCCGTTAATAATGAGTTTCCGAGACCCGAGTAATTAACGAAATAAAGCCAAACGAGAACCCGATTCGAACTTTGATTTTTGCCAATTTGATCTAATTTAGACATCACTCGCTCGTGATAGGAGAGTTGAGTTAGTTTTATAGATGCTTACAAAGTCGATCAAAAATACAAAATATTTTTACGAATATGATACTTTAAATACTCGCGTTTTGTACACATATAGTATTAACGATATGAACAGGTAATACATATTATATCGCGGTAGACCCGTTCATAACACAAAATTTTTTTAGGAATATTTTTCTCACTAACTACACATCAATCATTAAAAATGATACATAACTATGTACAAAAAGAATAGATAGTATAGAGGGGTCCTGTCATTGTAAATTTTGTAGTCACTGTAAATTTACTGCCATCTATCGACACACGACTAAAACTCAAAATGAAAACGTATAAAGTTATCAAAAAATGTATATATATGGATAAATGATTTTATTATTTTTATATCATTTTGATCCATGTTCATTCACTGATATCTATGTGTTAAAATTGTTAAATATGAAACGGTGTCGTCACGCCATCTAGCCGAGGATAGGCTAAAGGTGTGTGCGCCATCTATTCGAGAATGACTTTTGCTTGAATTCCGAGGCACGTTTTTTCCTTAGACTTTATTCGTCTTATACGAAGTTACATATGTCTTTGATTTTACTATGGAAATTGACAATAACACCGACTAACCGACGCGTTCGTACTAGTAGTGCAGCTGCGGTCAGAAATGGAATGTTACCCTTTAGCTTTGATACAAAAACAAAAATGTAAAAAAAAAACCGGGCAAGTGCGAGTCGGACTCGCGCACGAAGGGTTCCGTACCATAATGCAAAAAAAAAAAACAAAAAAAAAGCAAAAAAAAAAACGCTCACCCATCCAAATACTGACCACTCCCGACGTTGCTTAACTTTGGTCAAAAATCACGTTTGTTGTATGGGAGCCCCATTTAAATCTTTATTTTATTCTGTTTTTAGTATTTGTTGTTATAGCGGCAACAGAAATACATCATCTGTGAAAATTTCAACTGTCTAGCTATCACGGTTCGTGAGATACAGCCTGGTGACAGACGGACGGACGGACGGACGGACGGACGGACAGCGAAGTCTTAGTAATAGGGTCCCGTTTTACCCTTTGGGTACGGAACCCTAAAAACAACTTATTTTTGGGCCTCATTTTGCATTGGTGCGAGCGAGAAGCGAAAATAGCAAGTTTATAACAAAATATAAATTTCGAAGCCGCTTTGAGTCGGAAATCACGTTAAGTGTCATCAATCTTAATAATCGTATGGTCGAAGTGCTTTGATAATCCTGCTGCAAGCTGATGAGTTAGGATCTGCCTATTAGCCTCCTGTTTAGATTAATTAGGTGATCATATTACTGAGCCAGAGATTTAGGTCTAATTCAGCTTTTCTTTTTGGTGAAATGCTTACTTAAAGCCTAAAATTATGCTACCAGCTACGTACCAGCTTCACAAAGTCTAAGTTACGCTAGTTAGTTGTATGTAAAACTTCTACTCGCTCTAATTCCTTTATACTACAATTTATAGCAATGAAAACTACTATTACAGTCACCTGCAATAATATGTGACACGACGAAGGCCGCAAAAATATCTGACACGATCTTATTTGTAGAGCCATAAGAGCGTGTCACATATTTATGCGGGCTTCGAAGAGGCACATATTATTGCAGGTGACTGTACCAGACATAGGTTATGTTACGAATATGTTCAAGCTATGTTTCATGTCAAAATTCATGTTATTTTAGAATGCCGTTTTATTGTATGGCGGCGGCTATTTATGAAGGGTTAGTTTTGAAAGAACCTTTTCCTGCCCAAGTAAATACGAGTATTTCGTAAGGAACTTTATGGGCATTAATTACTATTTTCTTAAAATTTAAATAAATATATGTTTGAGATTATCATTTGATATACAATACATAAACCACGATATAGTTTAGATTTATCTTGTTTGGATTTTTTTTTCCCCAAAAGTGGCTTCTATGTTTAAAATTCATTTGTTTACGTTACATGTCCGTCTTTGGGTCACAGACTTACATATTTTAATTTAAATAATTGGTCCAGTAGTTTCGGAGCAAATAGGCTGACCGACGGACAGACAGACAGACAGACGCACGAGTGATCCTATAAGGGATCCGTTTTCTCTTTTACGGAACCCTAATAAGCAATGAATTCGTTTCCCTAAACCTAAAATAGCTGTCACTTCATGCCTCCCTGTCTCATTACAAAGAAAATGTGAAAAGGGGTCAAAAACTATCATGAAACCGAAGAAAAACGAGTGGAAGCTGTCCAAACAAGCGGCTCCAAGAAATCAAACTCACTATTATCCCTCAAATAAGGGCCGTGACATACCTGCGTCATATTTCAGGCTGAGCCCATCTGTCAGCAGCCGGTCGTAATGACATGTCAGTCCGGGCGACGTTCTAGCAGCTTGGCGCACTTTTGTTTCAAGCCATCCAATTAGAGTTACACCAAGCAGACCAAGAAAGGTCTGCAGCGATTTAAGATACGTCGTAATTTCATAGAAGTTTGACGTTTAAAATAACACTTGCACTGCGTGAGCATTGAGCAATCAAAATCTCTCAGACTTTTCTTGGTCTAACTCTATGTAGGTTTCGAGGAGATTATTTAGCTTTGAATAAACATACGTTTGTTTATTATAATTAAACACGGTGTTTGTTTCTTGCTCTCCCTTCGAATGCAAAATTGTGCATAACCTACATACATATTATTTTCCTTGGTAATGGTTTTCCGAATGTTTTCCGAGGTTTGCCATGGTTAAACTGAAAGTGGTGTTTAAAGGATAACTCACGTTAAACCGGGCCGTGTCCGACCCGGAGCTTCCGGCGCATCGTTTTCTATGGAAAGCATCACGTGATCGCCTGTCATGTCATAGAAAAGTAAGCGCCAGAAGCTCCGGCCCGGACACGGCCCGGTCTAACGTGAGTCATCCTTAAAGCGACCATTTTCCTCAATCCTGCAAGTGGCAGTAACAGCCCCCGGTCCGAAGGGCCGGATCAGGGCGAGAGTAATGGTTTCCACGGATTTGCGCCGACCTAATTAACGCTGTCACCTGTGTGATTATAATTGCCGCGATGTGATTATAATTAACGCGTTGCTTAGTGACGGCGTAATTTGACGATTAATTTACATACATGTACATAGTGAATTAACGTGTAAAGTGTCATTCTATAGAACTTGCTAACTATGTAAACAAACCGCCATATTGAAACTGTCACTGAATGATGATTTCAGTATGGCGGTTGGTTTACATAGTTAGCAAGTTCCATAGAATGACACTTTAGTAGCAAATGTATTCATAATTGCATCTACTTAGTTAAATAGATTATATTTTGATGATTTTATAAGCTTAATTGACCAATGAAGGTTACTTCTTTAGGTGTTTATTTCTCACTCGTGCAAAAACTACTAAAGGGACTCCGATGAAGTTAGGCGTACATAGTTTATAACTTATACATAAGGTCAATGTGGGGAAACCGTCTATCAGGTAAGATCGTCTACATGCTCTTTCGTCGCTTGTACATACATATTCGGTAGAGCTGAAGGGGCGAAGCTCTTCCTTCCTGACTTTGTCTGAGCGACGTAGGTACGTATACAAATATGAGACTTCTTAAGGGCAAAGGTCAATAGGGATGACGGTCTTCCCAACCAAAAATTGTTTATCTTCTCCACATTTACTTTAAAACCTTTCATAAAACTCATTACTTATATCCCAAAATAAAACATCAACGGAGATGCAATGAGGGTTACAAAAGCGCAGATGAAGACGCGGGCATAGGTTAGTTTAAAATAAACAAGTGACGTATTCAATGTCTTGTTTACCTACATTAGAGATGATCTTCACATTGACCGCGAACTTGATTGATCATTTCACAAATCGATAAATCTCGATCGCATAGTGATTGCCCTTGATTAGTTATGCGAATATTAAACATGGCGATTAGTATAAATTATGTTAAAGGCCGACGGGTAATTAGATTTTTGACTACATGCCCTTTGTGTTTAAGAGCGCTATTACATTTCGGCGTTGAGCGAGTTTAGGTATTTTACGCGCTGCGGCAGGCCGTGCGAGCTCAGTACGCCGATCCCTTCTACCACACTCGCACTACAATGATGGATTAAACATTCTTGATCCTTCGCGAAGCATATTGAAATCAACCATAACAACACTAACTGTACTTAACTTTTAAAGTTCTAAAACTGTTATTTGGTAAGTACGAAAATACTAAATGCAGTGCAAATGTACATAGGGGCTGTTCATAAATTACGTCATCTATTTTTGACGATTTTTGACCCCCCCCACCCCTCAAATCATCCATAAATCAAGCTTGTTACGTCTACGTCATGTTACCATCATCCGATGTCCAGACCCCCCCCCCCCCACTCCTCCCATTTGAAACGACGTAATTTATGAATAGCCCCATACTCGTACTTATGAAGGTATATTACTTTACTTTCATCATCAGACCCTCAGTACTACCTTGTGTCAAAGATCTTGTTGCGACAAATCAAACGAGCCCAAACACGAAGTGGTTCAGTTACATGGTAGACTGTTACCCGTGGCCACCTTCCAGCTCCATCATCAGATCCTGAGTACTATCTTGTGTCTAAGGTCTTGTTGAGACGAATCAAACGAGCCTAAACACGAAGTGGTGTAGTTGAATGGTTGATTGGTACCGGTGACCACCTTCCGGCTCCAACATCAGACCCTGAGTACTATCTTGTGTCAAAGATCTTATAGAAACGAATAAAACGAGCCTAAACACGAAGTGGTTTAGTGGCATGGTTGATTGGTACCGGTGACCACCTTCCGGCTCCATCATCAGACCCTGAGTATTATCTTGTGCCAAAGATCTTGTTGAGACGAATCAAACGAGCCCAAACACGAAGTGGTTTAGTTGCATGGTTGATTGGTACCGGTGACCACCTTCCGGCTCCATCATCAGACCCTGAGTACTATCTTAAGTCAAAGATCTTGTTGAGACGAATAAAACGAGCCTAAACACGAAGTGGTTTAGTTGCATTGTTGATTGGTACTGGTGACCACCTTCCGGCTCCATCATCAGACCCTGAGTACTATCTTAAGTCAAAGATCTTGTTGAGCCGAATCAAACGAGCCCAAACACGAAGTGGTTTAGTTGCATGGTTGATTGGTACCGGTGACCACCTTCCGGCTCCATCATCAGACCCTGAGTACTATCTTGTGTCAAAGATCTTGTTGAGATGAATAAAACGAGCCTAAACACGAAGTGGTGTAGTTGCATGGTTGATTGGTACCGGTGACCACCTTCCGGCTCCAACATCAGACCCTGAGTACTATCTTGTGTCAAAGATCTTATAGAAACGAATAAAACGAGCCTAAACACGAAGTGGTTTAGTGGCATGGTTGATTGGTACCGGTGACCACCTTCCGGCTCCATCATCAGACCCTGAGTATTATCTTGTGCCAAAGATCTTGTTGAGACGAATCAAACGAGCCCAAACACGAAGTGGTTTAGTTGCATGGTTGATTGGTACCGGTGACCACCTTCCGGCTCCATCATCAGACCCTGAGTACTATCTTAAGTCAAAGATCTTGTTGAGACGAATAAAACGAGCCTAAACACGAAGTGGTTTAGTTGCATTGTTGATTGGTACTGGTGACCACCTTCCGGCTCCATCATCAGACCCTGAGTACTATCTTAAGTCAAAGATCTTGTTGAGCCGAATCAAACGAGCCCAAACACGAAGTGGTTTAGTTGCATGGTTGATTGGTACCGGTGACCACCTTCCGGCTCCATCATCAGACCCTGAGTACTATCTTGTGTCAAAGATCTTGTTGAGATGAATAAAACGAGCCTAAACACGAAGTGGTTTAGTTGCATGGTTGATTGGTACCGGTGACCACCTTCCGGCTCCATCATCAGACCCTGAGTACTATCTTGAGTCAAATAAATACATATAGAATGTCAGGTCGTTTCAAATATTTTTAATCCTGTCCGGTAGTTTATTAAACTGTACCATTATAAATTATAATACTATAAAAACAGTGCTAGGATCAAAGTCTCTCGTTGCGGTTTACACGCACACAGTATAGCGTTTTACACGGCGCCCGCCGCACACAATGATAAAAAACCTCGTCGTCGCCGTTGAAAATGTGCGGAGTCGACCGACACACGTCCTGCCTCTACAAGCTCTGCCGCGGCACTGAGCTGGCGCAGCGCGCGTCATCGGTAATATAGAGTAGTTTTCAAAAAATTGCCAAAAAATTATAGTAGAATTTCATAAACACTAATGTATACCAACAGTATAAGCAAACGTTGCAGATTGCTTGAGTATGAAAATGACTTCGATATTAAGTAGATTTTCGTAGGAATTGACACTTGTTTCGGAGAGAAAATCGAGTTCGTTTTACTTTGATTTTCTCTTTCTCAAAGGTATGTAGGAAAAATATAGTTTGATATGCCGAAAGTACAGGGTATTAGTAATACAAAATAGCCAGGTTTAGCAGAGTAAAATTCTCAACATTTCCAAATAAGAGCTCGCCATTCAGTGCTTCACGGGGTTTTTCGGAAACGACCATCAGAAAAAAAATCATTACTAATTTAATAAGTCCTTTTTCTAATATTTACAACGATATTTATAAAGATAAGAAGACGCTTTTACTGGAACAAGTACTCATTGTTTCTAATAATGAGAACAAAGTCCTGAATTTCGTCGACTAGTATCATCAATTTTGCATTATTTCGACTTTTCTTGTAAGAGCGCTCTTAAATGTTGACAACTTTTTAAATCAAGTTGTAGTCAACAAGTCAAAGTGTAGGTGACTTCAAAAAATTTGCAATGGTCTAATTACTAGGTATATTTGAATTTTTGTACTGTTGTGTGTTTTGTTATATGTTGTAGCAATTATGTTGTGTTTATAAAAATATATATTCTTGCTTATATTATATTTTTAATATCTGGGAGACCGAGCTTTGCTCGGAAAACATATAAAAACTCAAAAATGCGCCGTTTCTCAGAGATAAGACCTAGCTAGATCGATTTATGGCCCCCGAAAACTCCGATACTATAGCAAATTTCATCGAAATCGTTAGAGCCGTTTCGAGATCCCAGAAAAATAAACAAGAATTGCTCGTTTAAAGGTATTAGATTTGCTTATAATTTATTACATATTTCAATATAGCATGAAAGTGAAGCTTGTACATTTTTAATCTCAAAACCCTGTATGTAACAGCGACAGCGATCGTAACATATCAATACCTACTTATTAAATACTTATAAGACCATTTACTTCCTCAGCAGCTGAAAATGAAATGATTCGTCCACTAAGACCCGTAATCAGTCGCCTGCAGCACAAAGGCCTGATCCTATTCATTATTCGTGGATGCACCTCCCCCCCCCCTCATCCAACCCTCCCCTCTTTCGTTTACTGAGCTAGGCGATGTGCATTTGCTTTTTAAGTTTGAAAATGGTATTTTCTGTGATTTTACGAGCGTGGGTCAGAGACTCTGGAACCGCTTACCCTAATCGAGTTATTAAAACGCTTGTTTTGAGAAACCTCATAATTCGGATTAATTGTATCACCGGTTGAGCTAGTAAAAAGATTAACCCGATATAGAATTAATTGCGAATAGAGGTTAACGACTGACTGACTGGCTTAATCCACATGAGTGACTTAAATTTAAAAGGGGGTTTTCCGGTCCCTGGCACGGGTAGATATATAAGATTTTAAACTTTCGGGTTTTGAACGCATATTAACTCACATTTATAGACGGGTCTATCGCGAATTTATTCATCGTTTAAACGTCGGTAAATAAAGGTAATAAAATATGTGTTGTTTATGTGTATTTTGTGTTATGGGTTAAAAGCCTGAAATAAACGATATTTTATTTTATTTTTATTATATAAATAAATTCGCGATAAACTTGTCTATAAATGTAAGTTAATATGGGTAGATATAATGTTCGAATAAGTGAGGTAATGTTAGATGATACAATTTAATTTGCTATTTCCTTTTCAGGGGCTATGCCTACGCGACAAGTTTTCCATCTTCGCCACATAGATGATTGGTAGTCCTCAACTGTGCGTTTCTCCAGAAACTTGGTGCCTCGCACAGTTAAACTTGGTGCCTCGCACAGCTAAACTTGGTGCCTCGCACACCTAAACTTGGTGCCTCGCACAGCTAAACTTGCTGCCTCGCACAGCTAAACTTGCTGCCTCGCACAGCTAAACTTGCTGCCTTGCACAGCTAAACTTGCTGCCTCGCACAGCTAAACTTGCTGCCTCGCACAGCTAAACTTGCTGCCTCGCAGCTAAACTGTGGAATGTACTCTGATTTAAACTCTCACGATTTTTTACTCATTATTATTCACAAAGACGGGACTTAATCTTCTCAAAGACCACGGGGACAACGCCGTCCTCGAAACGTCGGAGGTAAATTTAAAATTTAATTTTACGCGAAGGCTCGTTGTGAATAAGTAATAATGTGAAATGAACAGTCGCCCGCGGTATTTCAGGACGGATATGACCTTCAAGGAAAGAGCGTACTCCCATCTTAAAGGCCGGCACCGCACTTACAACTCTTCTGGTGTTGCACGTGTCCATGGGCAAACACAAGAGGTCAATAGAGTAAATAATGACACCAAAAATGCATATTTTTAAATATTTTATAAAACCTGACATTTGTCCCACTTCCAATAATGACATCGCTTAATCAGACCGCGTTCAAATCCAAATGCCGCCTCTTTAGGATTCCGCTACTAATTGCCGGCAGATACTTCTCACCTCTAATTAATAGCGGGTTTAACTCACACAGAAATCTGCGGCTAAACCTGATAACTTAATGTTCTGGGAACTGCGAACCTCTATTCACCTATATTAAATATATTAAAAACGGGTCACTCACGTATTTTAAGTCGAAAAACGCTCGACATGTTTCACTCCGTACCGAGGAGTGTCATCAGGAGCTTGCGTTTACGGTGACGGACCGGCGCGGCGCAGACTGCGGGCCGCAGCTCTCCGCGCCCGATGACTCGGCGCAGGCGCCGGTGGCGGCAGGGGGGGCGAGAAACTACCCTCATTATTCGACTATCATTTCATCTCTATTCACCTATCTGTCGCTCAAATGTTCAAGTCTTCAAGAGTGACAGAGAAGCAAATAGACTAAACTTGGATTATTGTATTTCGCACAGTAGCTCCCCTGCTTTGTGCCGTTCAACGAATTTCTAACACAAGGATGACACGCTAGAACGGCCCGGGTCCGGGCCGAGGCAACCGACACTTGACCAGGTGACCGGTGATCACGTGATGCTTTCTATAGAAAACTAAGTGTCAGATGCCTATAATATTTGTTGTGGTGTAGGGCTCGAATCATATTCTTATAATACGGACTTCGGTCCCCAATTTCTCTTTTTCGTTGTCCATGATTCTGTTTGCCGGGCGTTTTCTAGGCCTTTAGATACCTAGGTGGGAATCAGGTTTCCTGAAGATATGCCTAGAGCCTCTAATTTACTATTTTCGATATATCAACTTACTAGGTTTTGTCTTTTGGCATTAGACCTCCAGAGTTGGCAAATTCCGCTTAAGGCGCTGACCATTCCTGGCGACTGGTCTAACGATATGAATTATGGAGTGCCGCACTTGTAGTACTTTGCATACTGAATCAGAGCACTGCTGATAACCGAATTAGTAAATTGAATGTTAAATCCCCTTTACAGGGCACGTTCTGTATTGTAAATTGTAAGGCATAAAGGACCACATCATAACATACTCTTTTTGACGACCGGTCTGGCCTAGTGGGTAGTGACCCTGCCTATGAAGCCGATGGTCCCGGGTTCGAATCCTGGTAAGGGCATTTATTTGTATGATGATACAGATATTTGTTCCTGAGTCATGGTTGTTTTCTATGTATTTAAGTATTTATATATTATATATATCGTTGTCTGAGTACCCACAACACAAGCTTTCTTGAGCTGTGGGGCTTAGTCAATTTGCGTAAAAATGTCCTATAATATTTATTTATTTATTTATTTATTATTATTATTTATTTTTGTAGAGTTTCGTACGAATAATTTTTAAGGACTAGACTAACCAACCAACCACCATGACTACCAGATATTGATTCTTGAAACTGAGTCAAAAACGCCTTATATATCACATTATTACAAGTACCAGAAGTAACTTATGAATACCTACCCTGGCGTTGTAAACCACTAGGTATTTAAAAAAAATGTACTAAGCTTTTATATTTAGTACCCATATCTACTTACTAATAAATACCTAACTAATATTGGCTTTTCTAATTTAAATTTAATATAAAACCTCACAAACCTCATAATAACATACAACAATGTACCTAACCACAACAACAACAAAACAAAACCAAAGTACAATCCAATTTAGTCTGCGCTGTGTTAAAATAAGGTCGGTTCATAATTAAAACATATATAATTACGAATTCATAAATTACAGGGTCAGGGTAGCAACGGGTCTTAATTACAAATATATTATGTTACAATATATCCAACGGGGAAACGCAGCAAGCGTCCTGGGGACCATGCCCCTGGCAACTTTAAGTTTTATAGACGAAATTAAACTATTATACATATATATATTGTACCTATATTGTTATTGTAAATAAAAATAATATACATTTTATTCGATGTCGTGGCAAAAAAAGAAATGTCGAAAAAAGTTTGTTTTGAGTTTCAGTAATAATTGTATGATGCTCCCACTATTCTTGGCTCTGGGTCTATAACATACGGACGGACTGACAGACAGACATCCATAACAAAATCAGAAATTTCCGTTTTTGCCATTTTCTCTACAGAAATCTAAAAATGGACAATTCTTATACTTTTTAACTGTGGAAAAATAAAATTATGCCTTTTTATAAAAAGTTCATTCATAAACAGTTTTTATCTCTGAACCGGTATATCACACGATATAATCAGTCTCAGACACACGCCCGCGTATCTAGGTAACCCTAGGTCCCTACAGAGGGCCTAAAGGTCAGCTTTTGTACCGTCTGGGCATAGAAAGTCTAGGGCTTAGGACGGGTCTAATCATGAAGCTTAATGAACATATATAATGAATAAACAACTTAGCTTTAACGAAATGATTAATAATAATATGAGCGGCAAAAAAAAAACAGAATATATTAAAAAGTTATTTACAAAATTATCGTAGAAAAGTTACACCAGACTGTTTTGCTCCGTAATTGCTTATTTTGATGATCACACTTAATTATTCTCAATGAAATATCTAATGCGAAGAAAATCGTGTAAAGATGGGTTTACAATGAAAGTCCGTGAAAGTACGTATAATAATGAATTAGTGCACAATACGGTAAATTCTATATTCCTACATTAGTAGGAATAATAATAATTACAAATGCGAAAGTAGCTCTATCTGTCTGTCTATCTGCCTTTTCACGCTTAAACTGCTGAACCGAATAAGATCAAATTTGTTATGGATATATTTAAGGCCTGTGGAAGGAAATATGTAAGTATTTATCAATTAGCACCAATAATAACATAATAATTAATAAGTTTATTTCCTGGAAACCTAAATTTAAAGGAAGTTTTGTTCAGAGCCCAGGATTTAAATTCGCTAAACTAAACGCCTTTGCTTGTGAGCCTCATTTGCATTGCTTAATTAATCATATGTGGTTCATGTGGAGATAGTTGGTGCGAGGCCATTCGGTGCCGGCAGGGACTAGTTCATAATGGAGACAGCAATCTCCATACGAACTTATAGAAATAAACTTTGATAACCGTTAGGGCGTAAGGGGGCCCACTGTATCGGCCTGTCAGTTAGAACAAAATTTTGACAGTTCCGAACAACTGACAGGCCGGTACCATCCGGCGGACTGTTAATCAGTGGGCCCCTTAACAGTTGTATTTCATATGCGTGCCAATGGTCTCACAAAAGAGGAAGAAGATCGAAGATCTTGCAAATTACTTAGAGGAGAAAAAGTCGGCAAGCAAACCAGAGACGGGGGAGAGCGATGTTTGTGTTGACGCGAATTTATTACATTTAGGTACTTTAATGAGATTTGCTGTAAATAGCGTCAATTACCTATATTGCGACTTTGTAAATTTATTTGTAACATTTTTGTAAATTTATTTAATATTTTTGTTTTAATTAAATCGGTATCAGTCACATAAGTCACATTTAAGGATGGCTCACGCTACAACGGTCCGGGCCCGGACCGGGGCGTCCGACACTTCAGTTTTCTATAAAAAGCGTCACGTGATTACCGTCACCTGTCATAGAAAAAGAAGTCTCGGACGGCGGCCCGGGCCCGGACGGTTCTAGCGTGAGTCATACTTTTTAAGGCATTCTATATCTCTGCTTAATACCCTAATGTTATTAAAGGCTGAATACCCTAATGTTATTATTTTAAAAGCTTATTAATTGCGTTCCGGTTATCAGCGTGCAATGTTAACAACGAAATTAATTTACTTAAATTGAAAATATAATCGAAATTAAGTACTTTATACAATATTTGTTATATTGTCAATCTCTATTGTATTCTTGTCTCTGCCACCGAGCAGTATTGCGTCTAGTTCACATTGTACAGTCGCGGTGGAATGTGGATTGTGCATTATGCAATATATTTGGAACTTAATCAGATTTTTGACTGCAAATAACAAAGTAAATGAATAATATTGAAAAAAAATTTAAACGTCAAAAAGCGTATGCTTTCTTCTATGAATATATAAATTCAACCTCTACTTTTATTGCTAATTTGAATTTAAATTATTTGTTTTAATTTTAATTAATATGAATCTTAGAGCATAAAATAATTAATAAGCTACTAACATTAGGAACGTAAGTCTACTAACAAATCTGTATGAGTCCATAGTTGCTCGAAATAAATATTTTTCATTAATTCATTAAAATATATTTTTTGCATTTTAATTTATTTTTGTGCTACCTACTTATTCGATATTAGTAATATAATATTTATTTGATACAATGTATATACTTATATGAACTATTGTAATCTTAGGTATTAATTGTAGATTTGTCCTAAGTTCTTAAATTAATTTTGAAATTGACAATCCGCACATCACAATGTGAATTCCCTTTATGAATAATAAAAAGAAAGGGCCATCTATAGACATTTTATTTATGTACTTAAGTGGGAATATAATTGTATGTAACTTACGTTTACTGCACCGCCGCAGTTCACAGTTCACAGTACACGGCACAAGTCACTGTCACCGACTGTCACGGCACGGACAGTGTGCGCGAGCGCAAGTTACACAGTATTCCCAATTTCTTGTTCAGATAGAACGAGGCGAACCAGGGAGTTTAGCCAAGGTGACAATCGTTGATAAAAAACGCCGATCGCCGATTGAAAGTTACAGTACCCGGCGATAAAGATTGCACATCGGTCTTTAGAAAGGGAATATTGGAGACAACGAGAGAGAAAAAGACAACACTCTACGAAGCCGAAATTCCGATGTGCAATCTTTATCGCCAGGTACTGTAAATAATGTACCTACTTATGGAAATAGTCACATGACTTTCCCGAGCACCTGTCATCGGGAATCGCGATACATTTTTAGGGTTCCGTACCCAAAGGGTAAAACGGGACCCTATTACTAAGACTTCGCTGTCCGTCCGTCCGTCTGTCACCAGGCTGTATCTCACGAACCGTGATAGCTAGACAGTTGAAATTTTCACAGATGATGTATTTCTGTTGCCGCTATAACAACAAATACTAAAAACAGAATAAAATAAAGATTTAAATGGGGCTCCCATACAACAAACGTGATTTTTGACCAAAGTTAAGCAACGTTGGGAGTGGTCAGTACTTGGATGGGTGACCGTTGTTTTTTTCCTTTTTTTTTGTTTGTTTTTTTTTTTTTATATGGTACGGAACCCTTCGTGTGCGAGTCCGACTCGCACTTGCCCGATTTTTTAGTTTTCGTTTGGCATTTGATGTTTTACAATTGTCATCTTGCTAGGCCCCCAGAGCGGAATAAGCCAAGTAACTAGTAGAAAATTTCCAATTGAAATTAGTGTTTCACGCAAATATTAATAAAAAAAGTTCATACTAAAACGTGACCATCCGAAAAGGATAATTTGGGACTTGCTTCAATTACAATCTTAATAAGAAACTAAAAAAAAATTGTAAAAAGTTTTTTATATACAAAATTTTTTGGATTCCGCTAAAGTTTGACTCGCTGGTTAGCGTTAAGAATGACATCCTAGCGCTCCGTTTGATCGTACGTGGGAACCGACCCGGGGCCACTAAATAAGCGAGATTTGAGGTCAAAGTTAATCGCTACGAGCGATTATGTCCGTCTTGCTATGGGTAAAATATTGCAAGTAAAATTTGACCCACTTCTCGATTTCCGGTGAAGCTGAAAATTTGCATACATATGTAAATTAGGTGACAATGCAATATTATGGTACCATCAAGCTGATCTGATGATGGAGACAGGAGTTGGCCAAGGGAACTCTGGAGCTCTGCGACAACACAACGTAACCTTGTAACGTAACCTAATTGTGTTTGGGATTGTTATAACTGTCTCGACGAGTATTAGTTGCTAGTTGAAAAAAAATTACAGTCGGCGATAAAAGCTGGTATTAAATAAGTTTTTGGCAAACATTTCATTTTTGGTACAAGCTTTTATCGCTGACTGTACTTTTCTTACGATTACAATTAGGTTGCGTTGTTTTATCACAGAGTTCCTATGGCCACCTTCTGTCTCCATCATCAGATCAGTTCGACAGTACCATATTATTGTATTGTCATCAGAACTACATACAGCTGCCAATTTTCATGACGCTACGATCCTTGGAAGACGGTTAAATTAGTTACCTTAGATTCCATTACATATGTAGTTACATAGGTACAGGTCGACCTAATTAAAGCTTGTTAAAAATGAAATCTAATCGCGTCATCTTGGCTAGACCCCTAGACACACTAAAGACTATTTCCATGGAATGATTCTTTAAGTCGCCCCACACACTAGGTACGCTCTCAACACGACTAAAGCAGGCCACTGACGAGCCTTCCAAATGGATGCCGTTACAATGGATTCATCCAAATGGACGGCATCCTAATATTAAACATTGTACGTTTTTGACATTCACGGACCGATTTTGGATTGCAGCCACGCTATTTGGACTGTTGGAAGGCTCGTCAGTGGCCACCTTAATCGAAACCCGCCGTTTCGGTGGCCTCGCGGGGAAAGGACCGCGGCCTCCACTCCTGCCAACAAATTGCAGCTAATCTGCGATTTATTGTCTACCACATATACAGGCTGCATTACGACAAAAAAAACCTGATGTTGATTTGATATTAGTTTGACAACTATTACTTGCAGGGAAGTAAGTTCGAAGTGTTCCAATACATAAGAATTAAGTAGGGAGTGCTCCCAGTACTGGAGTTCTATACAAATACAGTACCGGAACCTGGAATTCCCGGTTTTCGCCATACAAACTCAGTACCGCATTCCGTAGAAGAAAGCAAATAAAGGTAAATAAAGTTAAGTCACACGTACCCGCCGCTATATAAAAAAAAAACCAGCCAAGTGCGAGTCGGACTCGCAAACGAAGGGTTCCGTACCATTATCTATAAAAACGGTCACCAATCCAAGTACTGACCCCGCCCGACGTTGCTTAACTTCGGTCAAAAATCACGTTTGTTGTATGGGAGCCCCACTTAAATCTTTATTTTATTCTGTTTTTAGTATTTGTTGTTATAGCGGCAACAGAAATACATCATTTGTGAAAATTCCAGCTGTCTAGCTATTACAGATCACGAGATACAGCCTGGTGACAGACGGACGGACGGACGGACGGACGGACCGACGGACAGCGAAGTCTTAGTAATAGGGTCCCGTTTTTTACCCTTTGGGTACGGAACCCTAAAAATATAAATAAAAGAAGACCAACAAAGGATCAATATAGCCGCTCCATCCCATACAATCGACGTTACGATCTCATTTTTAAATGACATGCTTAAATTACATGAACATTTACATAACATAATATCTGTGTCTAGTACTGTTATCGTAGCTAAAAAAAATTATGGGTATAAAGAAAAGTTATAGAGCGAGTAGTACTGAAAACAACATGAAAATGTGGGTTAAGGTGAGCGTTTCTTTTATTTTTTGCCATTTTTATATGTTGTGACCTTTTTGCCACTTTTGTGTTATTTCTAGCCAGGATCGCGAGTCCTTTTCATCCCTATAGGAGAAAAAAGTGTCCTAAAATTTCCATACATTTTTCAAACTTTCCTTTTTGTTACCGCAATACAAAGTATATGGGGAAATGGTAACACAATACGAAAAAACTCTGGGACATTTTTTTATCCCATTAGGATCGTGATTCTGAGTAGAAATAACACAAAAGTAGCAAAAAACGTCACAATATATAAAAATGGCAAAAAATAAAAGAAACGCTCAGTACGGTTACCATCAGTTTGTCACTGACATAAACGCCGTCGAGAACGTAATTTACTTTCTATACATCTCGCTCGCACTCGCATATTAGTGTAAACGGGATGTATAGAAAGTAAATTACGTTCTCGACGGCGTTTATGTCAGTGACAAACTGATGGTAACCGTACTGGTACATGTGTTTTTACCTATAAACCTATAAATTACACCTGCCAGGCTTGTGGTCGTGTTTGCCGCTCCGGTATTGGCTTACACAGCCTCAAAAAACGATGTCGCCCGACCAGCCGGCCTAGCCAAGGTTGCAATTTAATCGCTATCGCTTCGACAACCAAAAGCATTATGTCTCTCTATCACTCTTCCATATTAGTGCGACAGTGACAGTTGCGTTTCGATCGCTACGGAGCGTAAGCGATCGGCATCTTGGCTACGCGGCCTGACACTGCTTGTATAATCTGTAATATACTCGAAGGCCAATGATGAAACTGCGAGTAAATGTCGAATAAATATCAAATCAAAACCAGATTTTGAAAGTCCGAATGCCTCTATAGATCGTTATTTATTTATTCGAGACACCTGTTCGCCTCGATTCGCGCCTACTTTACGCGATTATTCACATTTTAATGACGTCTAATTGATTGGTTACCTACTTTCTATTATATGTGATAGATTAATATTAATTTGAGAATTATTTTATCTATAAATTATAAAATCCTTGAAATTATAGGAAGCCGATGAGTCCAGTTATAAGCGTCCCAACTAATATTATAAATTCGTAAAAGTAGCTCTGTCTGTCTGTCGTCTCTGCATGCTCGCTATAGTAGCCGCAATAAAAAAACTAAGTTCGAGACCTTTACAAGTGCACACTGGCACTAACAATGTTAAAAACGGTAAATATTCATGAAAAACCTTAATTTGGCAATAACTTGAAAACGGCGCCACTATTACTGTGGTCATGTTAAGTTAGTTTGGGTCCTCTTGGCCTGGTCTACCTCCAGTGTCACTGTGACGTGTCATTTATGAGACAGCCTGTATATCTCGCTCGTACTGGCATATTAGTGCGAGCGAGATTTATAGAAAGTAAGTAACGCAGACGATAGCGAATATGTCAGTGTCAAACTCGTAGTAAGGCTAATAGTTGTAAGCAGACGGAGTCGCAGGTAGAAGCTAGTATCTAATATAAAATTCAACATGTGTGACATGTGTCATCCCTAGTCGGAAGTAGGAAGACGGATGCGACTACTTAAGAGCGCTCTTACAAGAAAAGTCGAAATAATGCAAAATTGATGATACTAGTCGACGAAATTCAGGACTTTGCGCTCATTATTAGAAACAATGAGTACTTGTTCCAGTAAAAGCGTCTTCTTATCTTTATAAATATCGTTGTAAATATTAGAAAAAGGACTTATTAAATTAGTAATGATTTTTTTTCTGATGGTCGTTTCCGAAAAACCCCGTGAAGCACTGAATGGCGAGCTCTTATTTGGAAATGTTGAGAATTTTACTCTGCTAAACCTGGCTATTTTGTATTACTAATACCCTGTACTTTAGGCATATCAAACTATATTTTTCCTACATACCTTTGAGAAAGAGAAAATCAAAGTAAAACGAACTCGATTTTCTCTCCGAAACAAGTGTCAATTCCTACGAAAATCTACTTAATATCGAAGTCATTTTCATACTCAAGCAATCTGCAACGTTTGCTTATACTGTTGGTATACATTAGTGTTTATGAAATTCTACTATAATTTTTTGGCAATTTTTTGAAAACTACTCTATATTACCGATGACGCGCGCTGCGCCAGCTCAGTGCCGCGGCAGAGCTTGTAGAGGCAGGACGTGTGTCGGTCGGCTCCGCACATTTTCAACGGCGACGACGAGGTTTTTTATCATTGTGTGCGGCGGGCGCCGTGTAAAACGCTATACTGTGTGCGTGTAAACCGCAACGAGAGACTTTGATCCTAGCACTGTTTTTATAGTATTATAATTTATAATGGTACAGTTTAATAAACTACCGGACAGGATTAAAACTATTTGAAACGACCTGACATTCTATATGTATTTATTTGACTCAAGATAGTACTCAGGGTCTGATGATGGAGCCGGAAGGTGGTCACCGGTACCAATCAACCATGCAACTAAACCACTTCGTGTTTGGGCTCGTTTGATTCGGCTCAACAAGATCTTTGACTTAAGATAGTACTCAGGGTCTGATGATGGAGCCGGAAGGTGGTCACCAGTACCAATCAACAATGCAACTAAACCACTTCGTGTTTAGGCTCGTTTTATTCGTCTCAACAAGATCTTTGACTTAAGATAGTACTCAGGGTCTGATGATGGAGCCGGAAGGTAGTCACCGGTACCAATCAACCATGCAACTAAACCACTTCGTATTTGGGCTCGTTTGATTCGTCTCAACAAGATCTTTGGCACAAGATAATACTCAGGGTCTGATGATGGAGCCGGCAGGTGGTCACCGGTACCAATCAACCATGCCACTAAACCACTTCGTGTTTAGGCTCGTTTTATTCGTTTCTATAAGATCTTTGACACAAGATAGTACTCAGGGTCTGATGTTGGAGCCGGAAGGTGGTCACCGGTACCAATCAACCATGCCACTAAACCACTTCGTGTTTAGGCTCGTTTTATTCGTTTCTATAAGATCTTTGACACAAGATAGTACTCAGGGTCTGATGTTGGAGCCGGAAGGTGGTCACCGGTACCAATCAACCATGCAACTAAACCACTTCGTGTTTAGGCTCGTTTGATTCGTCTCAACAAGACCTTGGACACAAGATAGTACTCAGGATCTGATGATGGAGCTGGAAGGTGGCCACGGGTACCAGTCTACCATGTAACTGAACCACTTCGTGTTTGGGCTCGTTTGATTTGTCGCAACAAGATCTTTGACACAAGGTAGTACTGAGGGTATGATGATGGATCCGGAAGGTGGTCACCGGTACCAATCAACCATGCAACTACACCACTTCGTGTTTGGCTTCGTTTGATTCGTCGCAACAAGATCTTTGACACAAGTTAATACTCAGGGTCTGATGATGGAGCTGGACTGTGGCCACGGGTACCAGTCTACCATGTAACTGAACCACTTCGTGTTTGGGCTCGTTTGATTCGTCGCAATAAGATGTTTGACACAAGATACTACTCAGGGTATGATGATGGAGCTGATGATGATAGACAAGTACCCGTCGCCACCTTCGCGCTCCATCATCAGACCCTGAGTACTACCTTGTGTCAAAGATCTTGTTGAGATGAATAAAACGTGCCTAAACACGAAGTGGCTTAGTTGCATGGTTGATTGGTACCGGTGACCACCTTCCGGCTCCAACATCAGACCCTGAGTACTATCTTGAGTCAAAGATCTTGTTGAAACGAATAAAACGAGCCTAAACACGAAGTGGTTTAGTTGCATGGTTCATTGATACCGGTGACCACCTTCCAGCTCCATCATCAGACTCTGAGTATCACCTAGTGTCAAAGATCTTGTTGAGACGAATCAAACGATCCTAAACACGATGTGGTTTAGTTGCATGGTTGATTGGTAATGGTACCTTCCAGCTCCATCATCAGACCCTGAGTACTGTCTTGTGTCAAAGATCTTGTTGAGACGAATCAAACGAGCCCAAACACGAAGTTGTTTAGTTACATGATAGACTGGTACCCGTGGCCACCTTCCAGCTCCATCATCAGACCCTGTGTATCTTCAGTGTCAAAGATCTTGTTGAGACGAATCAAACGAGCCTAATCATGTTACTACATGGTTGATTGGTATCCGTGACCACCTTAATCATCATCAGATCCTCAGTACCAGTTCGTTTTTAAACCCTCGTTGATACAAACTTTACAACCTATAGGTACCAAATGCAATGACGAAACATGTAAATAAGCGAGTAGGTACCTATAATTTCTTTCGAGTAATATACCTTCATAAGTACGAGTATGGGGCTATTCATAAATTACTTCGTTTCAAATGGGAGGAGTGGGGGGGGGGTCTGGACATCGGATGATGGTAACATGACGTAGGAGGAAACAGATTCATCCGAAGCTTGATTTTTGGATGATTTGAGGGGCGGGGGGGGTCAAAAATCGTCAAAAATAGATGACGTAATTTATGAACAGCCCCTATGTACATTTGCACTGCATTTAGTATTTTCGTACTTACCAAATAACAGTTTTAGAACTTTAAAAGTTAAGTACAGTTAGTGTTGTTATGGTTGATTTCAATATGCTTCGCGAAGGATCAAGAATGTTTAATCCATCATTGTAGTGCGAGTGTGGTAGAAGGGATCGGCATACTGAGCTCGCACGGCCTGCCGCAGCGCGTAAAACACCTAAACTCGCTCAACGCCGAAATGTAATAGCGCTCTTAAGGTCATTTTTAAAGTTTTCCTCTATTCGACGTGTACCTATCTATTTTATTTATACTAATAAAATAAGACATATTATTATACTTAGATTCAATATTTTTAAATGTCTTTTGAATATCAATAGTCAGTACTGCCGGTGTTTGAAAACGCCGATGCATCGCGTCAACAGATAATTTAACTACTAAACTGAATTACAATTTTTTTAATTAAACGAAGAATGAAAAAAATCATTGCTTCTTATAACTTGCGACCTTTCGAAACACCGGTTCACAGCCGTATTTGAACAATGAGATACGTCAAATACTAGATATTGAAACGATATGGATTGGATATGTCAGTGTCAAACAAGTGTCAAAGGTGACGTTTTTGTTTGAAGAAACGTCAATTTTGACACTTGTTTGACACTGACATATCCAATCCATATTGTTTCAATATCTAGTATTTGACGTATCTCATTGTTCGAATACGGCTGTCAATCACTCTTTTAACCAACTGAGCTAGGTACCAAAACTTACCAGAAGCGTGCGAGTCTTTCCCTTCCTTCCTTTTTAGGGTGCCGTACCCAAAGGGACCCTATTATGTACTAAGTAACGGCGCGATTCGGGAAATGAATTAGAGATTAACTAGATACGATATACTAAAGATAACTTTACTATTTCATACCTAGTGAATCTCTAATTCATTTACCGAATCGCGGCGCCAGCCGCCATAAGGTACCTTTTTGCCGTGGAACGTCACATATCTTTACTATTTCATATCTAGTGAATGAATCTCTAATTTATTTCCCAAATCGAGCCGTAAGACTTCAATGTCTGTCTGTCACCAGGCTGTATCTTTTGAACCGTGATAGCTAGACACTTTCTGTTGAAATTTTCTGAATTATATCTGCATTGCCGCTATAACAACAAATACTAAAAAGTACGGAACCCTCGGTGGGCGAGTCCGACTTGCACTTGTCCGGGTTTTTAATTACACGCCTTAGGGAGGCGCATAGCGACATCTACATATCATCTATATTACTTATATCTTATAAATGTTGGTCAACTGTTGATTTTGATTAGTCTTCTTTCCGGCCCTAAACCTATTTCTTAGAACGTTACCCTTTTAGAGTAGAGTAGCCTAACACGGATTAAGGTCACTATTGCCCGGCCTTAACGTGTTATTGTCCCATATCTTGGCTGTTGATCCACTAATCTATGTTGGTAGTCATCTGGAGTCGCACAAGGCTCTTAATTATATCGCTAAAGTTATATGGAGAGTTCTGACTTTTGCACTAGTCTTAAACGTTTAGGGTTTTGGTGCTTAAACGTTCTGGTGGTGGAAATTTATAAGTATTTTGTTGTTGCTATAGGGGTAACTAAAACTATTGGAATAAATAAAAAATATATTATTTCTACGACTGGATCTTAAATTAAAAAAAAAACGGTAAAGACCAATTAAGTATACCATTTGTAAGGGGGATCTGTTGCATATGTCAAGGAGTACTGTTAAATATTTTTTAACCAATAAAATATGTACCTTGTAAATCAAATCAAATAAAAATAAAAATATATTTATTTCAGATAACTATGATGATGATGATAAATTTAGATAAAATTACATTTGAATACCTTTGATTGACATCAACTTCTCCAACTAACTGCTAACTGTAACTTATTAACTAGCGAACTAAAAGCAATCCCAAATCATACCTACATAATATGATTCTTCAAATCTTTCATAAACCCTTCCTTCTCAGAGCCGATATTCCGTCCGGACGTTCCGGCCCGATTGAATTCCGACTGCCCCGATATTTACTATGCAGGGAGCCGGATGCCACAGTACTATAATACCGGTACCACAGAATAAATAATAGTACTAGGTACAGAAGACTCACTCTCTAACAAAACGCGTCTGTTACGATCAGCACAGATATGGTCGCTAGGTGGCGAGAGCGCCACGCGCGGCTTATGGCTTTCCCCAAAATTGGGGCGGAACGGATGTACTTTTAGCTACCTGTAGCAAAGCGATGAAATCGCGGAGTGAGCCACGCCTGCCAGTACGGAGATTTAGGTAAGTCAACGGAAATGTGTATGTAAATGATTAGAATCAGCTAAATACGATTACGGTACCGTTATGATTCAGGTTGCACCTGTATAACTGCCGACTGCATTACTGCAGGAAATGTCGAAATCCTCATTTTTAGGGTTCCGTACCTCAAAAGAAAAAAACGAAACCCTTATAGGAGCCCTCGATTTCGGGGTTGGTCCCATAATAAAAGTTGTTCAGTATAACCCCATAATCTCCCTGGCAACGGGAATGCACTTATTTTTTGGCCACCGTGTATACATAGACAGATAATATTTAATAAAATAATTTGATGAGGTCCCAAAGAGTAGATGTAACTGCGAGCCGAATCGGCGACTTTTTGCGTCTGAATTTAACGGTGGACCTGTAGCCGACTGCAACTCTCGCTTCCAATACTACTCTGATATACATATTTTATTGTTAGATACTAGTATATTAGACGGATAATATTTAATAAAATATTTTTGATCAGTTCCCAAAGAAAAATAGAGAAATTAATTTTTGATCAGTTCCCAAAGAAAAATAGAGAAATTAATTTATTGACCAAAAAAAAAACCATAATAATAACAGCAGCTTCAGCACAGGCTTCGTCATCATACAGATAGCTTATCCACCTCAGATTTCGCCAAAATAAAACGTACACACATATGTCATCCGCAACATGCATAGTCAAATTTAAAAGGAAATTGGTCATTACAAAACACATAATAAGCCATAAACCTAATCCGGTAAGTACCCGGCACAAATGTCCCTAAAATACCAGCGGCGTTCCCGCGCTGAAGAATAGCCAAGTATATACGCTAGACCAGGTACGAACTATATAGACCTAGGATCGCAACCCCTATCCCGCAAGCGCTTTCCCAGGTCCCTCACAAAAACCTTCCCAAAAGATCCCAAAACCAAAGTAGATGTAACTACTGTTATTATTCTCCTGCGGTGGATCAATGATTGATGCGAGCTGAATCGGCGACTTTTTGCGTCTGCATTTAACGGTGGACCCGTAGCCGACTGCAATCCTCGTGTCCAATACTATGATATATTTTTTACGGTTAGGTATTAAATTACTACCCGAATAGGTCTCAGTGTTTACTTTAAAACAAACAATTCCTGGAATATACTACAGACGTGTATTGTTATAAATACGTCACTCCTTTTCACGTGATTCCCTGTCAAAAAAAAAAAATGGTTATTGTTTTTTTACACGTCTGCCGTAGTATGTCTTTCGGTTTCGAGCCCTATTGTATCGTGTTGTGTATTGTCATTTACATACACATTGAAATTTAAACTTACTAAGTGTTTAAATGTCTCTTGGAGGATAAAACGAGTCGAAATTTGCCTCTCTTTTCCTTTTGTGACCACCAATCCTGTAAAACAATCAATTGAAATTTACACAAAGTGACAATCATAACACACATGGTGTACGTGGCACAAAAATACGTTGACAAAAATTTTTAATATATAGGTACATAGTTACATATCTTTCGCAAAATTTTGATACACACATGCAAACTTTAGCTAAAATTATGAATAATATGCCGCGATAAAAATTTCGTCACCGATTTTTTGGGCGATCTTATAAAGACAAAAATGGTTGGCCAGATTGTAAATGATAATAAACACATTTAAATGTTTATTCATTCGTAAAAATATAAAATAGGCGCTTACCGGGCTTGATAGCTATTCGTAGAGTCGGAGTTGGGATCGGCTGAGTACTCGTCGTCAACTCGTCTAAACAGGATATGCAATGTGCCGCCGGGCCTGGAAAGAGAGTGAAATAGTGAATACATAATAAAATAACATAAATAACATGGAACTTGGCGTAAACATTCAAATAAACATAAATACTACTACTAGCTTAGTGTTCGTTACTAAAAATTGTACATAACTACTTAATACACAGAAAATAGAGCGATTAGGTCAAATATCTTTTTGTATGAGTTAAGGTTCTGCGGCTTTCCCGTGGAGATCATAAAATAAATGAATTTCAAAACCTTCTACTTCTTATAAAGTCTTACAAAAATATACTCAAAACGTTAACTTTCGTAAATGTCCAGAGAGAGCACGCTGGTTTTTCCGAACGTTTTTGCCCGTCATGGTACTCGTACTTTGTATTAAATTTTTTGTACAAAAGTGGTGCTCGGCCGCATCGGCAGCAGCGCCAGCTCTAGAAGAGGTCCCTGGAAGATGGGACGGCGCAAGGTATCCACGCACGTGGCGTCCCAGACGAGGAGCCGATCCAGCCTCCAGGGAACCAGTGTCATGCCATTTTTTGCACAAAATTGGTACAAAAGGATCACTAACCAGTGACCCTGCCGGGAAAGATAAGGTTGTTCTGGCTGAGGGTCGGATGCACGCCGGTAATCGTCAATTAGTCGCAGTGGCTGGTCGGGTGTGCGGCGATGGTGGACATCTGGTCTGGCAACAGAACTAATCATACTTTTTTAAAGGATGACTCAGGCTAGAACGGTCCGGGTCCGGGCCGAGGCACCCGTCGCATAGTTTTCTAATACGAGTGCGGGTGATCGGTGATCACATGGAGCTGTCTATAATAGAAAAGTGTCAGAAAACTATGCTGGGAGGCATTCTAGAGTGACCCCTGACAGTGATACGATTTTAAGAGATAGGAGCGGAAAAAATTGTGAACATGTATTGTCGGGAGTTTCTAATTCTTATAATAGTAGACGAATCCTAAAAGTCAAACAAAGTGTCATAGCTATGATAGTTAACATCAAATAAAATTGTGTAAAAAAATATTCCATTATGACATCTACGTTTGTATGAGTTGTCAATGTAATTATGTAATTAACTTACGTGTACGGGACAAGTACACACTGTGAAGAAAATTTATTAATTAATCCAATTACTATAATATCTCTTCATATTTTATAAATGTGTAAAATCTCACATTTCCAAGGCTCTATAAGTCTACAATTCCAAGGTACAGCTTTTACCACGCTAGGGGGGATTGGGATCCGATTGATGGGGGTACGATTTTTGAAGTGAAAACTTCTTTAGCGGCGCTGTGCACTTTTTGTGATGGGGAAAAAATGTTAAACTCGCGACAGCGTAAGACGTAAGACGCTTCGTAAGACGGACACGTGACCTGATCGAAAAACTGTTACAATGTCATTGAGTTTTCACTTCTGCCGGCACTCCCGGAGTGCAACCCGTTTTTGAAGTGAAAACTTCTTTAGCGGCGCTGAGCACTTTTTGTGATGGGGAAAAAATGTTAAACTCGCGAGAGCGTAAGACGTAAGACGTTACGTCACGTGTGACGGACACTGTTACAAAGTCATTGAGTTTTTCTTTTTTGATTTAAATGCCATCTAGTGAGTTTCCCTCAAACTGGTACTAATATAACTCTAGTACCTACTCACAGTGATGTTCTTAGGGGTTTCAAGTAATGCGACGAAATAACGCTAGATGGCGTTAACCTCAATTATACATAGTACTGCAGACATTAATTGAGTTTTCACTTCTGCCGGCACTCCCGGAGTGCAACCCGTTGTTTTTTTTTTTCTTAATTTTGTTGCAAGTAGGCTCGATCTTTCAATTGAGTCACGACAGAGGGTTGGATATATTAAAACCGGTCACTCACGTATTTTTACTCGAAGATTGCTCGACTTTCTCTCCATAATATATCGATGAGCTTCTAAAGACCGGGCTGCACTCTCCGCGACCGATTGCTCGGCGCGAGCGACGGCGGCGGCAGGTGAAGCGAATAACTACCCTCGTTTTTAATATTATTGTCTAAATTATAGGTTACATAGGGTATAGTTCGTAGGTTTCTAATAGAGCCCGAGCTAATCCTATTGTCTATTGTTAAGTAAAACCGCTCGTGCCACGTGCCACAACCACCTGCATAAAAACCTGCGTACTTCGGTTACTGAGTGCCGGCGAGTCGAACGCTACAGAACCAGTCTAAAATGTGTCATCGAAATGCGTAACAAAGGCGCGTTATCGGAGAGCGCACCTACACTGGTTTTTTGAGTGTTGGACTAGCCCGCGCTCAGGTGCCAAATACCAAAGACATATGTAACTTCGTATAAGACGAATAAAGTCTAAGGAAAAAACGTGCCTCGGAATTCAAGTAAAAGTCATTCTCGAATAGATGCCGCACACACCTTTAGCCTATCCTCGGCTAGATGGCGTGACGACACCGGTTCATATTTAACAATTTTAACACATAGATATCAATGAATGAACATGGATCAAAATGATATAAAAATAATAAAATAATTTATCCATATATATACATTTTTTGATAACTTTATACGTTTTCATTTTGAGTTTTAGTCGTGTGTCGATAGATGGCAGTAAATTTACAGTGACTACAAAATTTACAATGACAGGACCCCTCTATTAACAATAGACAATAGGATTAGCCGTCGAGCTCTGTTACAAAGCTACGAACTATAACATTAATTACATAATTCGCTAAAGGTGCGTCCATAATTATCGCGGACGTAGTACTCAAAACAGTTTTCTAGCTAGGAGGCACTGACCAACCACGATCACGGTTAAAATTCGTGAGTCACCCGTTTTTAATATATTTAATATGTCTGTGTGTGACGAAAACTGACAAAGGGTTACGCACTTGTACTGTAGCCACAGCAGCCATAAGCGTAGCGACGACTACAATCAGCGTACGAGTCATTGTTATCTGGAAAATTAAATATAAGTTACATTACAGTCGTTCGCTAAAGCGCATTAAAGATGACTCACGCTAGACCGGGCCGTGCCCGGGCCGAGGCGTCCGACATGTCATTTTCTATGACGGCTGTTCGGTGATCACGTGGTGCTTTCCATAGAAAACGAAGCGCTGAGTCATCCTTTAGGTATGTCACCGACAAATTAATATCCGCAAGTATTTTTTAAAGGAGCTTTTAGGAGGAGCAGGGCTATGATGGTCGACTTTAGACAAATAGCCTAATGGTAAACTCTCTCTCTCCTGCTCGCTTGCACTACCAGAGGGGTTTTAAATGCGTTCCAAAAAAAGATAGGATAAGGAAACCTCTTGAAGGTTTGAAGGACGCATCGGTCCGGAAATACCGCAGGTAGCGGAAATACAGTTCATTCCACAGTTGAGCTGTGCAAGACCGGAAGTTCCTACACTAAACCGCATGAGTTACGCTTTCTTTGTCGCGGGTACATAGGTATTTAAAGTCGCGCTAGATGTACATATGAAGTCGCGCGCGAGAACGCAACTCATGCTAGCAGGTCGGTAGGGTTGTGGACTTGAGTCCACAAACAGAAATGCGTCTACCAACATACATCTATGGGCCCGATTCGGATTTTGAAATAGACATCTATTAGACATCTTTTAGACATCACCAAGATACGATAACGATATGTTTAAGATCTAACCTGTCAAATTTGACATTTGCGCGATTCTGGAGATACTGTTGAACGATTTCCACAGGATATGACTTAGAGATCCAATTCACATCTAATAGATGTCTTACTCTATCTAACGTAAAAGTGACATTGGTTGCCCGAATTGCGCTGCAAAAGAGAACTAGTTGATATCTAAACTAAACTATAACGTATCTAGAATGGATCTAGTACGTGTCGTCTCTTGTGAATATCTTGAAGTTCGAATACGGCAGTATATTTCTAGACTAGCATTATGAGCAAACTAAAATTATCTATTTAATAAATTAAAACAAAACACGAACCTGTACTCTGAGACTTCGCAATTGATATGGCTGAGAAAATGTTCTTATATACTGACCATGATAACCTATAATAATGTTTATGTCACTTTAATAACCGCTATGTACAAATTCGTCTCGGTAATTTTATTCATATCATATGATTACCTACTTTAAACGTAAGCTGTGTTTTTATAGCCCAGATAAGTAAAACGATTGGGTGTCCTTAGTTCCTTGGAGCTTGGGACGGATGTTAGTGTGGGATGCTACCTGCGTAGACACACTGGCACCGTCCCACCTCCAACGGACTAATGTAAAAGCGGGCGGGGTGGCGGAAAGCGCCGAAATTTTAAAACGTAACAAATATAAGAGCCTCGGTAGAGAGTACCATTTTGTACCATTTGGAGTTTAAGGTCCCAGCGCGCATAAGTTGTTTGCAGAAATCGCGAAGCGTCTGGTTGACGTAACTGGTGACCGAAGAGCTAGCGGCTACCTCGCACAACGTATCAGCATTGCGATACAATGAGAAAATGCCGCCAGAATCCTTGGTACAATGCCTCAGGGGATCTATATCTGAATCCCTAAAATATTTTCTCCTATCTTTCCATTCCCTAATATTGTTTGTCATAATGATCAGATGTCCTAACGCGCGTATTCCCTAATTTTGGTTTCCCTATTATCGAATGGGCGATTTTTTTTTGTCCTAATATCTTTTTCCCTAATGACACTTTCCATATTGAGTATTTATCCTAATGCTATGTAGCATAATTCTTTTTTTGCCTAATTATTGTTAGGCCTAAAAATTATATATCCTAAACATCATGTTACCTAATTTCACTTAGCCTATCGTTGCTTGACCTAACACTCGTATGCCCTAATTTTGATTTCCCTATTGCGTTTCGTTTTTACAATGGTCGCAGTTCTAACCTAACCTAACCCACTTTTGTGGCAGCAGTTCGTTTTTGCGAGGATCACAGTTCTAACCTAACCTAACCCACTTTTGTGGCAACATTTCGTTTTTACAATGGTCGCAGTTCTAACCTATCCTAACCCACTTTTGTGGCAGCAGTTCATTTTTGCGAGGGTCACGGTTCTAACCTAACCCACTTTTGTGGCAACAGTTCGTTACCATTCATTATGGAAAGTAATTGTTATGATAATTGATCAATAGGAAAAGTAACTGTTATGACGATTGATCATTAGGGTAATAGCCATTAGGTCAAAACAGTTAGAACATGTTATTTTATGTCAAACATTGTTAGGGATTTCGAAGAATATGGTAAAAAACATTAGGGATCTTGATAGTTATGGTACAAATGCTTAGGGCAAATGAGTCTTAGGCTAACCATTACATTATGGAAAATAATCGTTATGACAATTGATCGTTAGGGCATGTGTCCATTAGGACAAACCAGTTAGGGCAAGTGACTTTAGGACAAACGTTGTTAGGGATTCAGAATGACACCCTGCCTCAGGGGCCTATTTTAGATTTAAGCTAGTTATTAATTTCGTTTAGTAGTACCTCTGTGTATTGTATGTAAATAAATGATTTTTCTTACAACAGTAGGTATGTATACAAACGATTGGTCAACTTACTGGATTATTCGACGTTCATGCCAATATCGTTTCTTCCTATTCGCAATTTTGCACAGTCTGAAATCTGAATTCCACACCACACACGTATATCACCACATTCGCTATTGTGCACAGTCATATGTTATTTGTGTACAGTAGCGATTCTTCCTATTCGCAGTTTTGCACAAACCGAATTCCACACAATAGAATTTCACCACATTCTCTATTGTACACAGTCATTATTTGTGTACAGTAGCGATTCTTCCTGTTCGCAATTCTGCACAATCTGAATTCTACACAACAGCACTTATTAATCACATTCGTTATTTTGTCTTTGTTTTCAGTCGTTGTATTCACACAATCAAATTCCGTCGGTCACAGCCGATTTGCTCCGAAAATACTGGACCGATTGAGTTAAATATACTGAAGTCAATGACCCAAAGACGGACGCGATACGGAAATACATGAATTGTAAACATGGGGGCCAGTTTTGGGGGTGAACTAGAACTTGAAAAATAACTTTAGCGAACTATACTGTGTGACACATTAAACGAAAGAGCTCGCTGTGAGAATCTTACTTTTTAGGGTTCCGTACCTAAAGGGTAAAACGGGACCCTATTACTAAGACTTCGCTGTCCGTCCGTCCGTCCGTCCGTCTGTCACCAGGCTGTATCTCACGAACCGTGATAGCTAGACAGTTGAAATTTTCACAGATGATGTATTTCTGTTGCCGCTATAACAACAAATACTAAAAACAGAATAAAATAAAGATTTAAATGGGGCTCCCATACAACAAACGTGATTTTTGACCAAAGTTAAGCAACGTCGGGAGTGGTCAGTACTTGGATGGGTGACCGTTTTTTTTTTGCTTTTTTTTTGTTTTTTTTTTTTATATGGTACGGAACCCTTCGTGCGCGACTCGCACTTGCCCGATTTTTTTTTCTGATGAAGCCCATTCCGCTCGCATGGACGGCTGACTTCCACTGAGTCGAATATGAGAGTAGCCGTGCGGGGTTATCACCCAATAGCGGAGAAGACAACCAATACTGTTGATTGATTCTCGCAAGTCTCTTATCTCCGCTCCAGTGGAAAGGCAACCGAAAGCGGGTATTACAAACTGAGCGGACCGGAATTTTAAATACTTAATTAGTTTTGTACTTTTATTGACCTATAGTTTGAGATGACTGATTCTCGCCAATAGGGATTCGATGAAGTCATGGATAAGAACATTGTTTGATTTGCCATAATTTTATTTCCTGGATTATACTTATGACACAGAGGCTTGTAGCCATATTACGTGGTCTTCAAGCTGCCATCACGTCTTTTCACGTTTTTACCTGACAAAAAAATTAACAAATATAATTATTGTTTTTTCAGGCTGCCGAAGGAGCCTAATTAAAAATATCTAAATATAACTCTACGGAAATGGATTCTATCGCGTATACATAGTTAATAAAAAATACATTTCATGAGTAACTATCGCGGTAACCGAAGACATATTAAAAATATCTATTTAATAACTATGATATCCACTATCCCGTGCACGCACGGCCGTCCGCTCAGTGCCCCGCGAGTTACGTTCGGAGAGAGACCTGAAATTAGTTTCAGTCACAGCACCTTAAATTAGTTTTTCTAGTGAAGTTCTTTTAGCAAATACCTACGTGTGAAATATAAACTTGCTAGACGCTGAATGTTCCAGGAGACGGGGGATCATACTGAGAGTCGAATTTTGCTTCCCTTTTTTGTATTATTAGGTCTCTCCAACCCCTGTGGAAAAATTAGAAAAACTCAGAAATGTTTTGTATGTATTTATAAATATCTATATAATATATTATTATTTCGTTGGTCGAGTACCTACAACACAAGCCTTCTTAAGCGGACTGTGGGACTTAGGGCCACTTACACCATTCAATAACCTGAGGTTAAGCGATTAACCCTGGAGTTACCAGTACAATTTTACACTGGGTTAACGGTTTAACCGGTTAACCCCGGGTTAGCGGGATGGCGTTTAGTCAATTTGTGTAATACTCGTAACGTAATGTCCTATATATATTTTTATAATATAGTCGCTTACCGATCGTTGGCGTTGGCACTAGAGTCGGAGTCAAATTCGTCGAGGTCAAGTTTACTACTTCTAAACAGCTGTTTTAAACTTCCCCTGTAAAAAATGTGAATTATTCGACTGGATATGCATATTAAAACATATTAGCGAGTTCATAATAGTAGTTAAAATAACTGTTACATAATGAAAAAATGTTGGTGTCTCAACCAAAAGCTAAAAGAGAATATATTGAAGTGGACACGGAATGAACATGTCTAACGGCTCGATTCGGGAAATGAATTAGAGATTCACTAGATATGAAATAGTAAAGATATGTGACGTTCCACGGCAAAAGGTACCTTATGGCGGCTGCCGCTTACGCCGCATAGCGCCGCAATAATATGGGAGCGGCGTTAATAATAGCGTAAACGCAAACCGCCAAGGTACCTTTACCCGTGGGACGTCACATATCTTTACTATATCGTATCTAGTTAATCTCTAATTCATTTCCCGAATCGCGTCGTAAGTAGATTCTCTAGTTACATTATTAAATTTTGGGTTTTCACCAGTTAATTGCTGAGATGAGATGAGATGCAAATAAAATTGTTTATAACGACATTTTGAATTTTAGTGTGGGTGGCTCCTAAGAAAAATATTCCTAAAAACATTTTTTAACGTATTTTCGGCCCATATTGATATCCAGGGTAGTAAAAAAGGAGCACTAACCACCCCCGACGCCGATAATTGTTAAATCGTTCGGCGTCACGCCGGTAGTCATCGATCAGTCGCATCTGATAATCTGGCGTACGACGATGATGTCCAGGCTGGTCTGTTGGAGGCGGTGGTGGTCTGTCAACAACAGCACGATCCAGATTTGATTGTCAATTTCATTTTATACATATGTAGGTATATTTAAAAGACAACAATGGCCTATAATGTTTAGTAACAATTAAGATTACAAGCCAAGTGTTAGTGGACATATTAATCGTATTAGGATGCAGTACTTTCTTCAGAGAACGGAGTAAAATAAGTCGTAGCGTTTTTTTGGATCACAATACCTCTGCCATATATTTAATTTGCAATCGATTATAAATCGATATCGATTCGAATCCAGAGTTTTTGACTTTCGCTCGATAGAAAAAAATCAAAGCTAAAAGTATGAATATTGCTTCTAAAACTCGGCAAAATCATGTTTGAGGGAACGTATCGATATTTTTTTTTATTTAAACGTACAAAATATTAAAATAAAAAACGTGATATCTGCGCCCCCGGGCACGTACTTCCATCTCGATGTTTTGATTATTATAAGAGTAAAATAGGAGCATAAAACAGATACCATACAAATTTTTAAAAGCATTTCTTATCTTTTATAATACCTCATTAAAAATCGAAAAATAATCAAATATTTTCTATAACGTTAATATCCAGAGAAGGAAATGGGGACTACGCGTCTCATTGCTGGGAGATTAGGTACATAAGTACCTAAATAACTTACGGGGGCATAACACACTGCAAAGAAAATATATTAATTAATTAAATTAGTAAAGGTATGCTACCATCACCCGTCCGGTAATATTATAAATGCGAAAGTAATTCTATCTGTATGTTACTTTTTCACGCTTAAATTGCTGAACTTGAGCTCCAGGGAGGGCAGCCCCCCCCCCCCCCCCCCCTCCTACCTGCCTACACCCATGTACAGTCAGCTACAGAGAGGTGACCCCCTGCATAGAAATTTGTTTGCACATCTCTCTGCAGCTGGCTGTACAAAAAAGTGTAAATCTTTCAGGGGGGTATAGAGAACTACGCACCTGTACTAGTGCGAGAGCAGCCAGCACTGCGACGACGACGAGCGCTCGAGTCATTGTTTTCTGGAACATTTAATACACATTACAATTATGTACGTAATAACGGTCTACTATAAAAACTCATTATGTTACCGATAGAGGAACAGTGTTGGTACTAGAGTCTTTTGAGCCTAAATTTAAGTTTTATCAGACTAAGCGCTTAAAATACTTCCGAGTCTTTTAAGTCTCGTGTAGGTATAGTTCTTTCTTTTTTAAGCGCAACCTAAGAGGACTCCAGCCGAATGGGTGAAGACTCCGTTAACAATTACTTATATTAGTTTTATCTAATTAACAGTAAAGAAAATAGGCGTCACTGTTTGAATTGTGTACCTATACGTATTAGGTACAGTACATGAATTTTATAATATGACAATGATTCTCTGAAAAGGACTCATATTTCTACTAAACACTCGAGTCTCTAAACAATTCTCGCACTATCTTAGAATGCGAAATGTGATATTTATAAAAGGGAATGTAAAAAACACTTAATAATTTAAAAACAAAACACGAACCTGAATAGGAGACGTGGGTAACCTGTACTCGCAGACTTGGCAGTAAAATTAAATGAAGATACGCTTATATACCAAATTTTAATATGTACTGCGACAGTACGTATCGAATGGAACACTATCAATTAAAATTTATATGCCATTTTAACAATTGGCTATGTCCAAATTTGAAACGGTTATAAATTATTAGTATCTATCAGTTTATGTGATTCCTTTAGTTAGATGGAAGCTAATTTGATTTTACGGAAAATTTATTACCCCATTATTATCTTGTTTTTGTATTTGTACTTATTTTGTACTAAAAATACAGGAGACGTATTCTGATTGCAAAAAACAGGTTATAAATTTGAGCTGGATTCGTTATGAATTTGATTTGTTAGCGTCAAAATTTACGAATATCTAGAATATAGAAACATGGTATAGAATTTAGAAATTTTGATGCTCATTATTTTAAAATGACTTTTATGTTTCACGAAAACGAATCCAACTCAACATTGTAATTCTTTTTTGATTCCATATTTTTAGAGCACCGTACAAAACTTTGTTCACGGTGCTCTTATGGGATCACTTCGGTCTTGCAAATCGGTTAAATGCGTTTTTCTTAAAGACCGTTTGATGTAGGTACCTAAAATTTGGAATAGTTATGGCAAGTACCATCACTAACACTGTGAATAAGTCAAAACTGCTTATTTCTGATTTTAGGGGGAAATTTAGGGGGTTGAGAGGGGTAGCCTGAATTTTTTTTTATTTGTAAGAATCGTGTGGGGTACCATTAGAAAGCTTGCAAAAAATTGAGTCGATGGACTGATTATGACTTCATTTTAGAGTGCAATAGTTTCGATAAAAAATGCATTTAAAGTTGCAAGTTCTCATACAAAAATTTTCACCTCTGTCCTGGCGATTTTCGCGAAAACTATAGCTAACAGGCAGTTGACCAGTCAATACCCAACTTAAAGAAGCATGGAGACGGCGGGAAAATTATCAGCTTAACTTTATCTTTATTAGTTTTTCAACTGCAGCCTGATCTTTGGTTGCTTAGGGCTAGCTAACATGCTTACACTGGTCATTTCATATTAGGAAGTAGTTTTAGCGAGAAAGATCCTTAGTTAAAACTTTGGCATTGAAATTTATGACTTATGTCTTTGATACAAAGTTTAATTCTGCTTGCTTATTTTTGTGGGATATTTTTTTTTTCTGTATAGCCTACTATAAGTATGAGAGAGATCTACAAAATACAACCTTATCATATTGCAAATAAGTTTAAATTTCGAACGGGCTTTCCAACCAATTGACTCTGATCTCAATGTGCTCAGTAAGAATCATATTTATTATTGCAGTTTATCTGAAAAAATTCAAATTAAGAATTCCGTTCTTTTTTTTTGAACAGCGCTTCAAGCGGGATGTTGTGGAAACTCAAAATCCCATACAAACGCGTACGTCACGTCACGCTCTCGAATGACACTTGCACTAGGTGTTCCTACCCTACTGACATGTTCAAAGTAATTAGGTAAACCGTCAAAAGCTGCACCCATTGTACAGTCAGCAGCAATAGTTGCTAATAAGCGGGCGAGGTGTTCAAAATGGGTGCGTAACGGTCCATATAACAACTTTTGATATATTTTTAGTCGATATAACGATTGAGGGATATAATGCCCTTTTGCTATAACAATACATGGTATATTCTTAGAGAGTCTAACTATCGTCAAGTATAATGAACTTGTAATATAACAACATCTAATCTAACATTAACAGCGTATAACGTATATGTGATATAATTATGTTCGATATAACGCTCAGTTGGCATAATGTAGTACTGGTATAATTTGTAATATTTACTACTATTATAACAACCTACGTATTCGAACTTAAGGCAGGTCTCAGTTAGGTACGACGACGAGCGAAGCGAGGAGGAGTGTTAGGTAGAACTGCGACCCTACAGCGCGCGAGCCGAGCGAGCGAAGCGAGCGTGCCGCGGTAGCGGCCGGCGAAGCGCCAGAACCGACTTTTTTATTACTTTACAAATAAATGTTTTTAAAGTACTGACAAACCTCAACTTATTTTTATACATTAGAATACATTATACCATAAATACTTATAAAAATATTCATTATACCCAGTAAACGTTATATCGAATAGCTTTTATATCGATTAAGCATTATACCCCATGAAAATAGTTATTTTGTTGTTATATCAAACGTTAATTATACCGTTTCAGTGATTATACACCATGAAATTATATCAAAAGTTGTTATATCTTTTGAAAATATATCAAAAATTGTTATACGGATCATTACACACCCGTTCAAAATTACTTTGACACGCTCTTATTCTCTTAACAATAAATTCGCGTCAAGATCATTTTGAACACCTGACCCGCTTAGCAACTTCGGCTGCTGACTGTACCTAAGTGTCATTAGTTCCCTGTTATTTTCTGGCTTTACACCCTTAACTTGCAATGGCGAACTACCTACATAGAACTAGAAGTACTTCCACAAAAAAAAGTTACGAAAGTGCTCGCAGAGTCGAGCGGATTCTGTGCGTAAGCTATACCTACAAGCAACACTGATTTTCATTCGAGCACTTCTGCCACCAGCAGGTAAGCGAAACGAATTCAGTCGGCACCGCTCACTCTTTTCTGTTGAAGTACTTTTGTGCACTTCGTCATTGTGATATTTGTTATCCTGACTTGGGCTCTATACGTCTGGAGCAATAGAGCGATGCGGCTGTATGGGAGGAAGCTAGCCTGGGGATAATCCAGGAGTCAGGACCCTTCTGCGCCGGTCTTGAATTTGCTACACTGGAATATTCCCACTTCGTATGTGGAACTTGATCTGGGTATGGTTTCTATTGTGGCCTCTGCCTGCCGGGCTACACACGAGTGGTGCGACAGTATCTCGCCCGCGAGAAGGACTTCCCGTCCCTCTTTAATTTATACAAGTAGAACAAGATGGGTAGTCTATCTCGTGGGCGATATACTGTCGCACCTTGGCTTTCCTGTGCTAAGGCATGGGTGTGGGTCTCGCCATTGCGAGTCAGGCGGACTCTGAGTCCGTACCGCTCGCAGTGGAAGGCAGCCTTATGAACTGAGCGGACCAGAGTGCAGAGTAAAAAAGTATTGCACTTATAATTGACCTGTAATTGAGATGACTGATTTTAGTCAAAAGGTACTGGGTTTTGGTACAAGTCAAATGAGAACATGGTTTGCTTTGCGATAAACATTTTTATTTCCTGGATTATATCACACATATGTTGACATATTGTGCGTTATTCAATCCGCCGTTATTCTATTTCACGTTTTCTCCTGTCAAAAAAAATAAAAATAAATTATTGTTTTATTACCGGCTCCGAATGATATATTTAATTCGTATAAAATATAATATAGGCGCTCACGGCTAACGGCCAGGCCATGAAAGCTACCCAAAAGAATTACAATACCGAATCCAATTAAGTCAAAAAGAAGCACGGGAGAATTTAATAAAATCTAAACAATCAAGAAAAATCAGGTATGATTGATTCAAAAACAAATAGTGTTTTATACAAGCCAAACGACAAGGTTTTGATTAAAAATGAAGTTGGCAATAAATTAGCAAATGTTTACATGGGACCATACCGAGTTTTACGCGACTTGTCTCCTAATGTGGAAGTCGAAGTTGATGGAAAATCAATGTTAGTACATAAGAATAGAACTAAGCCCTACTATGAATAATATAATTAATATATATAGATATATTGATTTAACAAAAAAAAAAATACAAAAAATGTTTTTATGTCATAAAAGAAAACAAAACTTGTATAATCACTAGTATATAAAAAAAAAAGTTTGTTATACTTTTTTTCTTCCTTTAAAAGGGGAGGTGTGAGTAGTTATGTTTTGTGTATGTCTCTAATAATGTAAGCATATAAATAGGTAACGCTTTTCTGAATAAATGTCAGTATTTACGCAATACTCGTGTTGTTTAGGTACTTAATTGCTGCCCTACCTCCCGCTCCACAACGGATCCCTGTAAATAAAGTTAGATATTAACGACTGTTACATAGTAGAGAAACAAATATTGGTGTCTTGTGATTTATCTTCCTAAAAAAGAAGTCTACATGTCGCAGGCATTTTGTAAGAATCCGCAGTTTACAACGGAGTCGTAAATTTACAAACTGCTTCTGTAAAATGCTGCGTTTGTAAAATGACGACACCGCGCCGTTTGTAAACGTCGGATTCTTACAATTTGTACAATTACCCCTCCTGACCCAAATATTAGTATAAGACAGTTCGAGAAATGAGCCTCAATTAGTGCTCTTATGGATTAATGCGTCATATATGTCATATTATTGACGTCTAAGGCCAATGATGAAAAACCGGCCAAGTGCGAGTTGGACTCGCGTTCCAAGGGTTCCGTACATTACTAAATTTTTAACAATGTATATTTTTATATGTGAAACGCGAGTGAATTGCCTATAAAAAACCCGTAGGGGTTGGATCAAAAACTAAGTAGTTAGTCCGACTCACGCTTGACTACATTTTTCTAATAGATTTTCCTGTCATCTAAAGGTAAAGACCTATTTCTTTATGTATTTTTTTCAAAACTTTAGACCCAGTAGTTTCGGAGATAAAGAGGGGGAATGGTCGTTTTTTGCCTATTTTCTTGAATTACTTCTAATCCGTTTTTTTTTTTTTAATTATAAAAAAATATATTTGAGATTCTCACATTGAGCTCTTTCATTTCATATGTAACACGATATAGTTTTAAAAAAATATTATAAATTTTCTCATTTACCGTCCAAAAGTGGCCCCCATGTTTAAAATTAATTTGTTTACGTTACATGTCCGTCTTTGGGTCACAAACTTACATATGTGTACCAAATTTCAACGTAATTGGTCCATTCGTTTCGGAGAAAATAGGCTGTGACAGACGGACATACAGATAGACAGAGAGACAGACAGACAGACGCACGAGTGATCCTATAAGGGTTCCGTTTTTTCCCTTTGAGGTACGGAACCCTAAAAAGGATCACTAACCACGACTGCCGGGAATACTGATCCTCCGCGGCACTCCTATAAGAATCATGTGGTGCACGGAGATGATGTCTACGGTGGACTGATGGGTGGTCGGTTGTTCTGTAAATAGGAAAGAGAAAAATATTATTTGTTTTACAAGGGGGCAAAGTTGTTGTTCAACTGTTCGTGCCAGTCGTGCTAATATTTATACCCGAGCAAGCGAAATATTCCAAAGTTGAACCACGAGCAAGGGTTTAACTAATTTTGCCACCGAGTGAAACACCAAATTTTTCACCACACCAACGCGAGGAAAATATACTAAGTAGGTACTAACTATAAAATATCAAACCAAATCAAAACCAAAAGAAATCCTTAATGAACGTTATTAAATATTTATCATCCAAAATCATCATTTAAAAGTCAATTCAACCTGCCAACATAAAGAAATCACTCAAAAGGACCATGGGCAACTTTGTATGGAGCCTGGACCCAACGCCAACAGAAATGAGAGTAAGGTTATTAGATACGTATTTATATGTACTTCATTTTGTTCTATGGGCACCAAGCGGAATTCCATTGCAGAACTGAGAAATTGGTATTTTAGTCAAAATGTCGTCACCCTTATTACCTAGGCAATAGAGTCAATAGAGCACACAGAATGATTTGCCGCGCTCGCCCGGCGGTGCGTAAACATCTCTGCAGCAATTAATTTACTTACTTGGACTCTATTGCCTAGGTAATAAGGGTGACGACATTTTGACTAAAATACCAATTTCTCAGTTCTGCAATGGAATTCCTCTTGGTGCCCATCGAACAAAATGAAGTACATGGGAATACCTATCTAATGACCTAACTCTCAACTCTGTTGGTTTTGGGGCAATTTTGACGCATAGTCCTTTGCATCAGATTACTTTGCCACACATTTGGATAAAATGGAACTTTCCCATCAGTTTTTGACCAACCAAGAGAGCCTTTGGTGAAGACAGCTGGTGTGGTGAAAATACGCTTATTTAACGCCAAAACATAGTACATAAAAAAAAACACACGCGAATCCTTAATCTTCCGTCGCAACTTTTGCGTGGAGCGTCTAGTTTTTTGTTAAATTCTAATTTCCTGGCGTTACGCCACTTTTTAATGAGTTAAATTACAAACCCCATTCCTGCGATTTAAATAACTTACAGTGGCATAATACACTGTAAAGGAAATGATTTAATTAATTCGATAAACTTACGTATCTACAGGGTGATTCAGGAGACGTGAGCAGGACTAACACTGCACATTTCGTAAATTATAAGCAACTGTTTCGTATCAGTATTAGTGAGGTTAACGTTAATTTTCTAGTCGTGTTGAAAAAAAAAGTTATTAATTTATTTACGACATGCATGGTCACCCTAAAATTAGAATACTAAACTACCGATATTCTGTGTCAAATTGAATGTCATCACGGTCTGGTTACTTTTGAAAACTCATATCTCACTCAAGTTTGACATTTAATTTTCTTCGTAATCAAAATGCTGCCATTATTTAAAGAGGTTGTATGTTTATTAATTAGGTATTATAGGGTGACCATGATTGTAGAGAATTAAATTTGCCCTCACCAAAAAGTTAAAAAAATAGGAAATAGTGTGGTTGTTTCACCTAAATACGACGGTGATCGATCAATTATCAGTTACTGAGTGTGCAGGATTAGTCCTGCTCACGTTTCATGAATCACCCTGTATAAAAGAAAACTAAATTAAAACTAAAATCTAATACTAAATAAAATTAAAATACGTCTAAGAAATTGGGCCCCTTAGGCATGGTGCCGAGGTTGCTGGCAGCATTTCCCCGCTGTATTGCGATGCTAATACGTTGTGCAAGAAAGCTGCCAGCTCTTCGGTCAATTAATTCAATTAGTATTAGTAGGTAACTACGAGTATATAGTATTAGTGAGCTACTAGTAGGTTCAGCTAATAGATCGGTACTAAACATTAGTAATGTGGTCATTACTCCATCGTACATCGTACATTTTCCAGCATTTTTGGTGCAGCGGAGTGGAGTTAACTGAATTGATATAAATAATTTCAAATTGGTATAAATAATGTCAAATATATGACGTTAAAATAACATTCACTCTGTTCTGCTCAAGTCGGTGCAAAGTTGACTTAAACTATTGAAATAATACTAGACCGCTAAAACTCTATTTTGATTTCATTCAGCTTGTAATATTACATGAAAACTGTTGAGCATTAGCCTTTTCGTTTGTCGCGACATTCGCGACATCTAGTGTCAAGTAGCGGTACTAATAAGTCCGCTACTTCTAGCGTCAAGTAGCGGACTTTTCAGTACCGCTACTTGATGTCGACTACGAATAAAGCAGGTTCTTGTTTAATGGCTACGCGCATATCAAGGGGGTTGGCGGTCTAGTAAAGTTTTAGTTAGGTTAATGTACGACAGAGGGCTACGCTACGCACCTGTACTGCTGCAACCGCGAGAGCAGCCAGCACTGCGAGGACGACGAGCACTCGAGTCATTGTTGTCTGCAACATTTAATATACATTATAAATGGGGTCCCTTGGTTTAACATGAAGTTCTAAGTCATAAATAATGTATTGTTTGTCATATAATCATTAGTCTTAAAACTGAAATTGTTAACTTTTCAGAATTTTCGTAAGGTAATCAAGAAAAGATACGCGTTTCTGAGAAAGACTAACGAAAATTCGGACAAACAATACCTACATTATGACTTAAAACTATTTGGGAGACAATAGAGTGGATTTATGATATGCAGTCAGATAAAATAGTTAATAATTTAAAAACGAAATACGAACCTGAATAGGAGACGTGGATAACTTGTATACTCGGAGACTTAACCATTAATGTGAAGAATCGCTTATATACCAACTATTATGTAAAGACGACATGTATCAAATTGTGTCAATTATAATATTTATAATTTATATGTCATTTTAACTATTGGTTATGTCCAGATTCGACTCGCTTCTTGAACTGAGTCGAATTTGGACATAACTATATTCTTATAAATTTTTCGAAATCATTTATTTACATACAATATATATACAGTGGTACTACTAAACGAAATTAATAACTAGCTTAAATCTAAAATAGGCCCTTGAGGCATTGTACCAAGGATGCTGGCGGCATTTCCTCGCTGTATCGCAATGCTGATACGTTGTGCTCACCGTACAAATCTATCTGCCATTTTTCGCGGGGGGAAAGGTGCACACAGTCGCACTTCTCACACACTTACATACAAAATCCAATCTGTAATGACGACACAAATACATAGAAAATGACACACGTCAAAGACAAATCTTGCAAACCTCGATCTCTTTTTGTGTACGGACGAGTGACAAGTGTCACAACACGCACACTAACACATTTTTGTTGAAGTATGTTATTGTATTCTGAGAGATGAGAAGTCGGATTTGTCGCTCGACCGATCCGCAATTTGTACTGAGCGAGCAAAATCGATAAATCCAACAATTACATGAGACTAAAATATAATAATTGTGTTTGAATGTAATTAAACGTATGATATGTAAAAAAAATATTACATGTGAAATGTAACACTTTCTTTTTGTAAATTTGATATCCCCGACCTCTTTTTATAACAAAAAACCGAGCAAACAGGCATTTTTGTGCAGCAGTGTTCACGCGCGCGTCTGGACTCGGTCTAGTGAAAAATCCAACTGCAACTAGTTTTATTACCCGCGCTAGATTAGATTGACGCGCTAATCTTGTACCTCGGCAGAGGGGAAATAGTGCGAATGCCGCCTCCCTTCCGTGTTGCTCGAAGCAATACTCACTCACCGATATGATGCTGAATGTCAGTGTCAAAGCTTGACGTTTTTGGTTGAAGAAATGTCACTTTTGATTTTCTCATTAAGGGGCCCCACTGATTAACAGTCCGCCGCATGATATCTGCCTGTCAGTTGTTCGAAACTGTCAAGTTTATGTTCTAACTGACAGGCCGATTCCGTCCGGCGGACTGTTAATCAGTGGGCCCCTTAAAAATCGAATTGGCCTAACAGTCTATTTATAATGCCTATGTAAATTAATCTTCCCTCATAATCGTTTCGTAAATAAATATTAAACTAAGCCATATACCTTAGAAACTAACATATAAGCGTAGTATGTACAGTAATAATAATCTTAAAATCTATTCGGTAGATTTCCACGGAACCACCGAAATACCACACCCTTCGTCGGCCAGAAGTCCGCGCTTGCGATGGGTTCCAGCAGCGCTGCGGCTGTGGCACGCGCAGTACGCGCACCACAAACGAGCTGAAGTGCTCGTAATGCACAGGATACAGCTGGAAAACTTCGTAACGGAAATCAGAATCATCCTGCCTGTATAACGATTGCATGTCAAATTATATCATAATACCTACATACAATTCCCGCGTTCATGTTACTTCATGGACAATTAGGTTCGCAAATATATACTTTTTATTGCACTCAAAAATAAAGAAACTCATTACATTTTACAAATTTACTAAATGAAAAATACTGGTTAAACAATAATGGGCAGTAGAGATTGTCAAATTGTGTAATGTGCTATTTCTATGGCTTTAATTGGATTCATTTGTTTATCTTTTCTTGTCTCTTCGATTTGTTTTTTCTGTTTGCTGGGATTGATTAATTATATCTCGGTTTGGGATAAGAAGATTGATGGTCTAATTATAGGTCTAATGTCCCCTTGGGATAGGCGACCTAGGGCTAAATAATTACATTTACGATTTACAAAATTAATACAATTATATTTCTCATCTTCATTATAGTATCTGCTTTCCGTTGGATACCTCTCAAGACCCAAGTAACACACAAGCAGGATAATAGAGTAAAATTATCATCTTATTCAAATTAAGATTGCATAAATTTTGTGTATAAGCGGTGGAAATTACTAAATTCGGAATAAGAAAATATGTGGGCCTAGTGGGGCCTATATACCAATAAATGCTGAATAAATTTTGCATAGTATCGGTTTTGCATATTAAAGCTGAATAATACTTATTTCTTACATAGTTAGTCAGACATTATTCAGCTTAAAGCATTTGTGGTTACTAAAAGCTGCATAATAGCAGCATTAGCAGCAATTAGCTGTATATATTTTGTGTCGTGAGATATTAAGCAGACAATATTAAGAAAAATGTGATAGTGGCTACTAAATGCTGAAAAGAAGCGTCGGTGAAGACTTTCAACTGTATAAAAGCGGTTGCAGTTTCTGTTTTAATGCTAGTTTTTGAATAAAGGTGGACGCTATTACTGGAAGCTGTAATGAAATCCACATATTATTTGTTATTCAGTAGCTGCATATATGGGTTAGTTATGGCTTTTATAGACATAACGTCTGAATAATAAATACTAAAACAACACTTATACTTAAGTCATAGCGATTTTAGTACACATATACTATCTTTTCTTGCTAAAAGCTGCAAAATGAACGCAATGAGCAGCGCTATTCAAACTACTGCTTAGTATCAACAAATGCGCGGTGGAGAGGGTTCCGTAGCTTTATAAGTTTATACACGGTCAACAGTGCTACTTCAGCCTGTTTGCTTTGAGCTTGAGCGTGTTTTTATTTTATTTTGAACGCATCTTGCGTATTTATTCTTTAATCCAACCATTATTTAAAAAATCGAGGTTTAGTTTTCTTAACAATTCTCTTCGATTGGTTATTTTACACAAGATGCATTGTAGTTTTAATGACGTAAAACAATTGCTAGCTACCATCGTAAACACTGTTAACTGACCATTTGCATACCTTACTGCAACGAGATAAAGTTTACCAATGGCCCTTTAAGGTTGTTGCTGGTTTGCAAACAAGGTGGCAAATGCTAGTGATTGATATTGTTGCATTAAAAACTTGTAGACTGGACTAGGTATGAGAAAAATTAAATAATCACCCCCATTAAAATATAGCGAAATCGATTCTCCACAATCGATCAATCGATTTTGAACAGACTGTTTTTAGGTTTCAAGTGGGTCTACTCATACCCATCCCACACTATACTCGTACTCATACCTAAACAATACTGCCCATACCAAACTATACTTCTGCCCTCCTAAGCTAAAAAACCGTATTTGCAGTCAATTTGTATGAAAACTGAATGCAAATACGGCTTTTTAGCTTAAGAGGGCAGACTTGTACTCATACCCGTGATACCCGCTACTAATATACCCGCACCTTCGCACCTATACCATATTCATATTCATACCATACTCGTAACCACACCATACTCATACTATACACATCTTCGTACTCACTTCGTACATCTTTGCGTATACCTTTACCTCCTACATATTTGTCGGAACTGATAACGGAAAAAATAACTGTGTAGTCTGCCGTGCCCCCAGATTTATCATATAACTTAAATATTATATCGCGTTTATAATATTAGTAGGAAGTAGGATTGAATATTGCCCGTGTTACATACCTATAATGTTTCTCATCAAACTAGTGAGGATATATCTATGTGGTTTTTACCATTTGTGTATAGAACCCTAATATGCTTTAAGATTGCGAAAACAATTACTATTATACTGATGTTATTCAAAACTTGTTGTTCTAAAACCATTATTATCTAACATGTAGCTTAGTAACGCGAATAATGTGAATGCCTATTCAGAAATTTAGCACATAATAGCTGTGGCAGCAGCTTATATTCAGCACAGTCGGACGCCATTACGGTTGCTCATATTCTAACCTCTAAAATTAAATAGGAATTTAAAATGAACTGAAAAACCCATTTATATTCATTATTAAACTAGTTTTATCGTAGCATAAATTTAATTACACAAACGGGTCTACCGCGATATAATTTCATTGTTTTTACCTTTAATTCCGACGTTTCAGCTGAGTTGCACCAGCTGTGGTCACGAAAAAGTGCTAAAGAAAAATGGGTACTTGCAGAAAATCCCACGCACGACTAGAAAAAAAGAAAAAAAGAAAGACATCCGGAGGTTAGTAGGCAACCAGCCTTTTTGCCGTATGTGAAAGGGATAACGGACAAAGTTGGATCAGTACTGAAGAAATTCTCCATTAAGACTGTATACACGCCGTTATCTAAAGTAGCAAGTCTTTTACGCAGCCCAAAGGATGTCATTCCGTACCAGAATCTGGGTGTCTACAAGATAGAATGCAGTTGTGGAAGTGCGTACATTGGCCAAACTAAGCGCAGCGTTCAAGAGAGGGTGAAGGAACACATAGCAGCTGTTAAAAATCGCCATGTAAACAAATCCGCAATAGCTGAGCACTTGCTGACAACAGGAACGAATCACTGGATTGAGCTACATAAACCCAAAGTCCTCTCCAACGAGCGACACTATTATCCGCGGATCGTGAGAGAGGCGATTGAAATTAAAAAACACCCTAAAAATTTCAATCGTGAGGACGGGTACAAATTATCGTCTACTTGGGGACCAGTGATTCAAATGTTGAAACCAGCGGATATATCTTCGGACCAGTGTACGGATACTGTGAGTGTTGCGTGTCGTGCCGTGGACAATAAACATTAAACTTTAACGGGTAGCTGCAATTTCTTTGTCTACCCCGAACATTTTTATAAACTAATTTCGGGTAGTTTAGTGGTGTTTTATTAATATCTCCGTTGACATTTGTTGGGACGTCAGTCTTTCCGTGACCACAGCTGGTGCAACTCAGCTGAAACGTCGGAATTAAAGGTAAAAACAATGAAATTATATCGCGGTAGACCCGTTTGTGTAATTAAATATGTGTACAAAACGCGAGAGTTTAAAGTGTTATGTAGCATAAATTGTTAAAATACATTTTCTATCACTAAAACATCTAAACACCGCAAAAAAATTACAAATTTAAAAGTGGAGTACTTTTTTTCTATATTTACTTTCTAAACAGTGCATTATTTAGGCGGCGCTTTAAAATTTTAAATAAAATGTATATATATATTAACAGTAAAGTCGCATGCGCAATGAAATTGATGTTATGTAAACATCAAATCAATATATGGGTAATGTCCTCCTTATTTTGTATTCACTTCAGACACTACACTTTGACACGAGTTCACAAATTAAAATGGAAGACAAATCATACACAAATAGCTGAATATATTTTCTGTAACAATGCACTTTTGAACCAAAAGCTGCATAACGTGTGACTAACTGAGTCATTTTATACAAAGCTGGATAACTTTGGTTTAAAAGCGGTATAGAAGCTTTTGACAGCCTCTATACAAGTGTTATTCAGCGATTCAATGTGTGGGCACACACTTATACAGCTATTACATTACTGTTATTCAGTAATAAGCGGCATGGGCTAGCCCACTTTACGCCCAAACCTTCTGTATAACGTCTGTATAAGCGCTTATACAGACGTTATACAGCTACCTTATTCAGCATACAGTACGGAATGCTCTATTATTCAAACAATATTCAGCTACTTTTGTGTTACTTGGGGAGTCACACGAACCTCGTCGCCAAAAAGCCGCTTCCATACAGTTGAAGTTATGCTCTCATTTTAAAACTACGTGCTTAAATTACATGAAACTTGGCATACACATTTATGTAACATTTATGGAACTTTCGATCCTTCGTCATTAGACACCAAAAAAGTAGTAAAAGATATTTCTACCAAACTATAGTCTGGGTGTCTGGCGACCTACGAGCTGGCGTATTTTTTGCGCAAAACTCAGCCTTACTGTGCAGAGAGGGAACGCGGCCAGTGTCCTGGGAACAATGTCTTAGGCTAATTTAAGTTTAGACTTATGATCATTTGTTTAATCTCTGTTTTAGTAAATACTTCTTACTGAAGGCTTATAACGTATTTATTTGTATAACGCAAATACAAAGAAAATAGAGCGAGTAGAAGTTTTACATATATGTATTATAAAACTTTTCTTTGTATTACAATTTCTGGCAATGAAAACTAGTAAATACAATTTTCGTGTTATTTCGGAATATCTTTTTAAAGAGAGCGTAAAATTGTATGGCGGCGGCATCTAGGCCTATAGTAATATAAGTTTATACCTAAATATCTTTAGGTATAACCTATGAAATAATATTACCATCTATTCCCAAGGCCGCGATCCCTATCATTAAAGTACCTACACATGATAAATGACACGAGCACATTGTCTCACAGTTCAAGGCCGTTTTAAACCCTTATAAGGCATAAGGGTGTCAAACATGCTAAGTTGAACCCTATCACTTTGAAATAAAATTTAAATATAGTTGGGAAATACATATATCTCTGCCTTATAAAGGCTTAAACCTCTCACACAATAAGCGGTCACATTGCTATTGTCTTAGGGGTCTGATTAGCATGACAATGACCCAAACTGGGTCTAATCACTATCCTGTTCTGACCCTCCTTATTATATAAATGTTTATACTCGTTTTTAGTGGAACCTGGATAACTTGGAGCTGGATAAGGCGAAATCCTCGTTATTCAGAATCAAAATCATCGCATTTATTCGTGATAAACTATAACATAAACAAGACATAGACATAACATAATAGAACAACAAATAAATTTAAACATAAAATAAAGTAGTGGCTCTGTGAGCTGTAGACCTCGCGAGCATAGCTTATTAGGACTAGGGAATGCTCCCGGTACTGAGTTTGTATGGCGAGAACCGGGAATTCCCGGTTCCGGTACTGTGTTTGTATAGAAAACCGGTACCGGGAGCACTCCCTAGTTGGGACCGTGCTCGATGACAGCGCCACACAGCGGTTTGATCAATCAACATCAATACGAAATTTTTAATTTATTTAAAAAAAATAAGAAGTTTAAGTGAAAAAAAATACAAAAAGTTAGTTCTTACAGGGGATCGAATCCAGAATTTCTGTGTGCAAACAAAAAAAGCGAATGTTTGCAAAATGCGCCATGATAGTTGTTAGCTAAGCTGACGAAATTCGGCTACTCATTCTCGAGTGAAAACTCAATATCTAAATACCGCCTAAACCAGCAATAAAAATTTTCTGCATTTTTTTCCATTTACTATGTAAATATGTCTCAAAAAGAAAATACTCTTATTATATCGATACGACTATTTGCTTAAGCGCGAGGTATCACGACTCCTCCATTTTTGAAAATTTTCAATAATTGGATCGACAAAAACATTTTATTTACTCATAGAATCTAGGTCACAAAATTTCACGAGAATCGGTTGAGAATTGTGACCTGTAGAGGAGAACATCCGGACATACAAAAGCAAAATGCCCGAGTAAAAACGTAGACCTTCGCTACGCTTCGGTCAATAAAAAGTTTACCACGAAATGGTCTCGCCTCAGCATAATGCTAACCCAAAAGTCAGCGCTGATCTTCCGGTAAGACCATTTGTGGGTCACGAACGCAGCGGTATCAGGAAATATAAATAATAAATATATTATAGGGACATTCGTACATAAATTGACTAAGTCCCATCACGGTAAGCTCAAGAAGGCTTGTGTTGTGTTGTGAATATTTATATTATTTATTATGTAAGTATTTATATAATAAATAAATAAATAAATAAATAAATATTAGGGGACATCTTACACAGATCAAACCTAGCCCCAAACTAAGCAAAGCTTGTACTATGGGTACTAGGCGACGATATACATACTTGTATAGATAAATACATACTTATATACATAGAAAACAACCATGACTCAGGAACAAATATTAGTGTTCATCACACAAATAAATGCCCTTACTGGGATTCGAACCCAGGACCATCGGCTTAGCAGACAGGGTCACTATCCACTAGACCAGACCGGTCGTCCTAAAATAATAATAATCAATATTTATTTAACACATCTATATATCTTATCTTTCTCTATATAACAAACCTCTGTAACTCGAAGAATACAATAAGCGATACTTTACGCGTTTGTATAATAACCTCTGTAAGTATTACGAATTATTCATTCGGTTAACCTCTGTACTTAACCTCTTTTAAGACGAACAAAAACCTATAAGAACCTCTGTGACGAAAAGTCGTTAACACAATCTTTTACGTTTTTTTGAATTCGCGGTACCGAGGTTTCACTATATTAGAATCAAATTTTGGATGCAGGCAGTGTAAATCTTTGCGAATACGGCCCTATTTTAAATGGCTCAGATATCGTTGTTATTTCTAGTTAACTGTGTTTATATGGGCAGAATATTAATCATATTCCTTTGAAAAGGGAAAACAAAGCCACCGTTTTGAGGAAAAGGGGTAGTAACCTGTCTTATTGATATATCTTTTGCTTAATACAATTTATTGAATTAAGTACTTGAAAGGGTTCCTCGAAGGATTGCAGTTTGGAGAATCTTCGAAGATGTTTTTTTTAGTTTTTCGAGCAGTAACGGACACTGTTTAGGAATATATTATTTGTTCTAGCAACATTGTACTTCAAATTTACATTCTTTCTTTTTACCGGATATCCGTCATTCGAAACTTCATTCAGTCACTTTTAGATTTAAAAAAAAAACCTTTACTTTCGACAATGGCGGTAATGGCCGACTACGCGTCCCCTTGGAATTAATTTGTTTAAACTCAAAAAAAACCAGTCTCTTCTGCCTTCCGCATCATAGTTATACCGACAGTGACAGACTTTATGAGAAAGAAGATTTTTACAAGTTCAGCGGGCCCGCTCTCCGTGGGATTGCCAAGTAAATATTCTCATAGACCAGGTACTGTTCTTTAAATTCCCTTTTATTCGTCGAGCCCACTTTGTCTTTGAATTATTCTGTTACTAACATATTGTTTGGTCCTTCGAACCGGATCTTTAAATCTGTAGAACCGGACATAATCATACTGAATAGTTTCATTTCATACAGTCGGCCATTAATTGTCCTAGTAAAGTCAATTGTCTGCAAGATTGCATTAGTCGTAATTAATTTACTGTCTGTACTTGGTACATTTATGTCTGCAAGTTTGCATTTGTCGTACTTTAAACATTTAAAGTAATTGTCTGTCCTAAGTTTGTGGATATGTTATTGAAAGTGACTGCATGTATTGCATTATTCTTACGAAAGTAATTAGTGTTCTTGCCTACGTGTAACGTATTATATGTACATATACTTAGTCTTAAACGTTTAAAGAAATACGTCTTTATACGTTTAATTTATTTGCTTTGCATTTTAGTCGTATGTTATTTAAAAAATTTGAAGGTGGAATCACATTTCTTTTTCATCAGTGGTGGTAGCAAGATAAGGCTAGTATACACGTTCACAATCAGTTTGAGCGTTTTTAAAATCATTCCCATTCCGTTCAGTTTGAGTACAGTGCAAACATACCTTATATTTAGTCTATGCTCGTGAACGACTTGAACGAAGTGAAGTGTCATTCGATTCCTGTCCTGTCTTGTCAGTGTCACGTATATTTTTTGAGGTTAAAACTAACTTTCATTCGAGTTGTGATTACTTTAGTTTACATAATAAAGCCCGTAGCTTTATTATTTTGTGGTTTGTGTTAGTGTTTTGAAGGAGTACGCGGTGTTGTGAAAAATGAGTGCTGAAATACGTTACAAGTTAGCCAAACTTCAAATTGATTTGTTGTGCAATGCCGCGGAGTCTGCTGTACAAGACAATACAAAACTTATCGAGTTTAAAACTCGTTGCAGTGATCTTGTGCAAACTAAGAACGAGTTCAAAGACGCTTATGTGTCGGTGGAAGCCGGGAAGCGTGCCGGTTTTGATCCGGACAAACACCTGCAAGAGTTCTTAGACTATGACGCAAAACTGAATAATGTAAGTGTTATTCACGCTCAATTGTTTCCAGTAGTGTCTTCGAACGTAGTTAATTCTCAGTTCTGCATGCCTGATGTTCCTCTGCCGCGCATTTCGCTTCCATCATTTACAGGAGATGTCACTAAATGGACAAATTTCATAAATATTTTCAAAAGTATAATTGACGAGAGTGCTACCATCAAACCTGTGAGAAAATTACATTATCTGATATCATGTTTATCAGGTGAACCTCTTGATTTAGTCAAGCACTTGCCGCTTACTGATCAAAACTATGGTGTTGCTCTGACATTATTGGAGAACCGATTTTCCAATATAAGACTTATTGCCGATACGCATTTAGAAGCTATCATGTCACTTCCTGCTGTTGTGAATTTGAGGTCTGACTTGAGATCTTTCTTGAACACTTTTAATGAACACTTAGCTGCGCTTCGAGCCTTGAAATTTAAACCTGATGAGTGGTCGTTTGTACTACTTCATGTCTTATTGAAAAAACTGCCTATGGAGTTGCGCAGTAAATTTGAATTAAGTTTGTCTGGATCGGATATTCCTAAATATTCGGAACTTATTGCTTTCTTGGAATATCAATGTAAGGCATTAGAAATGTCTATTGCTTTGAAGGCAACAGTTAGCGGGTCACCTAAACAACCTGTTGTCAAGACACCGCCTCATCGCAATACTAAAATGGTAATGCATGTCCAAGAGACCAATAAGGAAATAAATTGTCGATATTGTAATTTGGATCATTACATGTATATGTGCAATAAATTCAAGGCTTTGAATCTTGATCAGCGTAGAGATTTTCTGAAATCTAAAAATTTGTGTTTCAATTGTTTTGGTACATACAAATATCATGAGTGTAGTTCATTACATAAATGTAAGTTGTGTCGGGCTAAACACCACACTTTGATCTGTCCGTCTTCGACACAACCTGATGGCACTCCACCTGCGGTGAAGTCAGCTGTTGTTGTGGCTGAAATGGTTGAGCCTTCATATCCAGAAGGTGAACAAGAACCTAATAGCATTACCAGTGTTAATAATGCTACAATGAAGTCTTTCATGGTGAAGGATACTAAGCCTAATTTGCCAAATATCCTGTTAGCTACGGCCATGGGCCTTGCTGGGAATGGTGATGGACATTTCCAACCTGTTCGCTTGTTTATTGATCCAGGCGCAGAATGTTCAATAATCTCTGAGGAGTGTGTTCAAAGACTTCAACTCAAACATAACCATAAACCTGTGTCTATCTATGGTGTAGGGCCGAGTGTGCCTCATCGGTCTCATGGAATGACCAATGTGTTTTTGAAGTCCATGACTTCTGACAAGCCGTTGCTAACTGTTTCGGCTGTCATTTTGAAGTATGCTACTGGCGACTTGCCTAGTGTCTCTCTGTCTGCGGACATAAAATCAAATTATCAAGGCCTGCAATTGGCTGATAATGATTTTTTCCTGTCTAGGCCTATAGACATTTTATTAGGCAGTGATGTCTATAATGACATTTTCTGCGGTGAGAAGGTGTGGCCTTCCACTGATTTACCGGCGGCTTACCGAACCATTTTTGGTTGGGTAATAATTGGTAAATCCTTGCAGACTACCAATTCGGTTCCTCATCTGTCATCTCATCATGTGGCATTAGATGATTGTCTGACTAGATTCTGGGAAATTGAACAAATTCCCGAATCTGTACTTCCTGATCCCGATGATCAAATTATTGAGGATCATTTTTTAAATAATGTTTCGCGGGACAATGAAAACCGTTTTATTGTCCGTCTACCCTTCAAGGGAAACCAAAGTGAGTTGGGTGATAGTCGTGAATTGGCCGCCCGGAGACTTTTAAGTCTTGAGAGGAGATTTAAAAGAGATCCTAAACTCAAGGCAGACTATAGTAACGTGTTTCAAGAATATCTGGACGAGAATCATATGGAGCCTGTCTTTGACCCTCCGGGTAGTGGTAAATATTACCTTAGCCACCATGCTGTGATAAAAGAGTCTTCATCCACTACAAAGTGTAGGCCAGTCTTTGATGCGTCTATGCCCTCTTCTACGGGCGTGTCTTTGAACAACGTTCTGCACGTTGGTCCCAAACTTCAGCGTAACATAGTAGACATACTTACACGTTTTCGTCTTCAGCCTGTCGCATTCACTTGTGACATCAAGGGTATGTACAGACAAGTACTTGTGCACCCGGACGATCGTGACTATCAAAGAATTCTCTGGCGTCAACACACTGATGATCCCATTAGAGAATTTCGTTTGAGGACGGTCACGTTCGGAGTCTCCTCAAGTCCGTTCCTCGCTATGAGGTGTATCTTGAAATTGGCAGAGGAGACCAAGACCTCACACCCTGTCGCTAGTCAAATTTTGTCAGATCAAATTTTTGTTGATGACATAGTGACGGGAGCTCCTGATCTTGACACAGCTCGAAAGGTGAGAGCTGAACTGATCGACGTCCTTGGTCAAGGGTGTTTCGAACTGCGAAAGTGGTCGAGCAATAGCAATGAATTTTTAATTGATTTGCTTGACGACGTCCGTGAAGGACCATTGTCATTTGATCCTCAAAATGAAGGGTCTGTAAAGGTGCTCGGTGTAAAATGGAACCCTACATCTGATGTGTTCATGTATCATAGCAGAATTTCCAACACAGGAATGACTAAACGTGCCGTGCTTGCTAACATAGCTTGCATATATGACCCTTGTGGCTGGTTGATGCCAATTGTATTCTCGGCCAAGGCTTTCATGCAACGGTTGTGGCTTTTAGGGATCGGCTGGGACGACCCCTTACCTGATGATGAACAGGCTCAGTGGCTTTCTTTTATAGGGGAGTTCCATAGCTTATCTGACATTAAATTAAGCAGATTTGTCTTGCCTACTGATGGCAATAAATTTTCTCTTCACGCATTTTCAGATGCGTCCCTCAAGGGTTACGCTGCAGTGGTTTACCTTCGTGTCGAGAGGATCAATGGTGAAGTGGAGGTCCACTTACTCTTATCAAAGAGTAAAGTTTCGCCGTTACAGACAAAAATGACAATTCCGAGGCTGGAACTTTGTGGAGCCCTGCTAGCGTCTAAACTTGCCAAACATTCTTCAGGACTGATTAATGTTGCCCACGACATTGTAATCTGGTCTGACTCGAGCATTGCATTGTCATGGATTCGCACACCTGTTTATCAGCTCAAAATGTTTGAGGGAAACCGAGTTTCTCAAATATTAGCGAACACGTCTCCTTCTTTCTGGAGACATGTACCATCTTCAATGAATCCTGCAGACGCTGCCTCCCGAGGTTTGATGCCCTCGGAGCTTGGCTCACATCCTCTTTGGTGGGGTCCACCTTGGCTTAAGCAAGCGCCAGATACCTGGCCATCCGAAGATACCGTTGCGCGAAAAACGATTTCTCCGGATCCTGAGGAGGACGTGATATCTACTGCCCACGTGAACAAGGTTTCTTATGAGGTAGATGCGACAGATTTCATGTTAAAATACAGTTCCCTTCACAAGCTCGTGAAGGTCCACGGATACTGTCTTCGATTTGTTCATAATTTGAAGAATCCTACTTCAAAACGAGTGGGTCCATTGACTTGCGTCGAATGGCGTAACGCCCTATACTCGTTAATAAAAATTGTCCAAAGTTCAGTTTTCGCCACGGAAATAAAATTAGTGCAACGTGGGTTACCTCACCGGACTAACTTTCGAAAACTGACTCCTTTTATTGACTCAGAGGGGTTTCTGCGAGTGTTAGGAAGACTGAAGTATACAAACTTGTCCTCACAACGGAAACACCCAGTCATCCTTCCGAAATCCCATCATTTGACAATTTTGTTGATAAACTATTATCACGAATTGTACTTGCATGTGGGAGTGCCCGTGCTGCTGTCATTACTGCGTAAGCAATTTTGGATTTTATCGGCTCGGACTGTCATTAAACGACTCATACGTAAATGTCACAAATGCTTTAAGGCTAATCCTAAACCTGCTGATTATTTAATGGCTGATTTACCTCCATCAAGAGTCACGCCTTGTAGACCATTCTCAAAAGTTGGAGTAGACTATGCAGGTCCTTTCCTAATAAAGACATCTAAGTTAAAACGTGCTCCAATCACGAAGGCTTATTTGTGCATATTTGTCTGCATGGTCACGAAGGCGTGCCATTTGGAACTAGTATCGGATCTCTCTACAGATTGTTTCTTAGCCTGTCTTACTCGGTTTATTAGTAGACGAGGATGGTGCTCTGATGTCTTCTCTGATTGTGGCACCAATTTCGTTGGAGCAAACAATTACCTAAAAGAACTTTATTCTTTTTTGAAGCGGTGCACCGTTGAATCTGATGTACAAAACTACTTTCTCAAACATCAGCTTAAGTGGCATTTCAACCCTCCTTCTGCTCCAAGTATGGGAGGACTTTGGGAATCGACCGTAAGATCGTCTAAATTACTATTAAGGCGCATTCTGGGTGAAACTGTTCTTACTTTCGAGGAATTAAGCAGTGTATTTTGTAAAGTTGAGTCGATTTTGAATTCTAGACCTTTATGTCCAATTTCTGACGACATTGATGAGATTGACGTACTAACACCAGCCCATTTTCTCATAGGAGATAACATGGTTTCATTACCAGAATATGACATACAAAATGAAAAAATGAATAGACTGTCTCGGTGGCAACTTCTTCAAAATTTAACTCAACAGTTCTGGCGTCGTTTCAATGTAGAATATTTGCATCACTTGCAAGGTCGTAATAAGTGGTTCAAACCATCTGAAAACCTAAAGGTAAATGACATCGTACTCATTATGAACGAGAACACAACTCCTTACTGTTGGAAGTTAGCGCGCATAGTCTCTTTGTCGCCAGGACGAGATGGCATAGCACGCGTAGCCACTTTAAAGACTAGTACTGGCAATAATTTAGTTCGCCCTGTATCTAAACTTTGTCCTCTTCCTTACCAGCACTGATTGTTACATAGTCAAATAAATTTCATATCTAGTTTTAAGGAATAGTGTACTTCTCTTTTAAGTTTTATATAGCTGATAATTCGTATTCATGTTTTAAGAAATCTTAGAGATTTCTTCCCGGGCAGTATGTTTAGGAATATATTATTTGTTCTAGCAACATTGTACTTCAAATTTACATTCTTTCTTTTTACCGGATATCCGTCATTCGAAACTTCATTCAGTCACTTTTAGATTTAAAAAAAAAACCTTTACTTTCGACAATGGCGGTAATGGCCGACTACGCGTCCCCTTGGAATTAATTTGTTTAAACTCAAAAAAAACCAGTCTCTTCTGCCTTCCGCATCATAGTTATACCGACAGTGACAGACTTTATGAGAAAGAAGATTTTTACAAGTTCAGCGGGCCCGCTCTCCGTGGGATTGCCAAGTAAATATTCTCATAGACCAGGTACTGTTCTTTAAATTCCCTTTTATTCGTCGAGCCCACTTTGTCTTTGAATTATTCTGTTACTAACAGACACGATTGCCATTATTTTATAATCAGGCGTTGACGTTTAAGTTTCAACTGCTATCGGAAACCATAAACTCGACGTTTTATTACCGTTTCTGACATGCATTAAAAACTCCGCCAAATCTTAATGACATCGATATAGCGAGTAATTTCCCGAACTCCCGAACCGGAATGTCCTCATATCTCTTTATACGCCTCCTGATATACGGCCCAACTTCCGCGTTAAACTTATAACGTTATCAGTAAATTACGATACTCATACCTATAAATAATGAAATACGAATGTAATTCTGAGAGTGTGTCTATATTTTCCGATAAAAAGTGAGAGACCCGTGGGAAATCCGAAAACGTCCCCGTGTTATAACTTGTGTGTTTTACGTTCTTTTATTTTAGTTTTTGGAGAGTGTTATGCTAATGTTGAACTGGAGCGCCTGCGGGTTTTTTATAGCAATGACTAGAAATTGGATAAGTAAGTTCTTAAGAAGGCATTATAATTTTTAGAATTTAATATTTGTCTAGTTTCCGTGTAAATTTATCACGGCATTTTCACTTGATTGAAACGTGTACAAACTAAAAACACACAATACAATATAAAAACTTAAAGTTCGCCTTAGCCCCCTCTTAACCCTCTAGTGAAGTCTAGTGCATACCATAAAAAATATTTGTTTAAATTTGAACTTTACCAGATGTCAATAGAGTTCAATGTTATAACTGACATATATGGCTTCGTATGAACTAGAGGGTTAAGAGTATTTCAGTTATGTGTTAGTATCGCGCCTAATGAGCCCTGTTTACGACTCGTCTCTCAGACCCTTTACAGCATCTTTACAGGGTGGAATACAGCTGGGGTGGGATGTTTAATTTCACTCACCTGCTAGTAAATTAACTGGCTATTTTGTAGCTGTTCTATTATTAATAGGGTTTTTTATAGTCTTAGTTAAGACGGGAAAATATGAGGTGTTTTATAGGCATTAAAAATTGTAATATTTAGTTTAACTAAGTATTAACTTAAGTTATTTATAATTCAAATGAGCAAAGTTGGTGTTTATCTATGTCTAATATATCTAGTGAGTGAGGTATCTATGAGCTAGTGAGGGAGTATCATTAAAAATGAAATATTTTCATAGAAATTTGACATTAATGATGACAAAATTGCAAATGCCATGCAAAGTTACCTGGGTCCGACTCTAAGGCTATTTGAAAGTTATACAGCCTGTGGCCTGTAATACGAGCAAAAAATTAAACTGTAGGCTGTACTCCACATACTGACCAACATTTTGTTCAGCAACTTTTAAAAATAACTTGTGGTTTGATTTTTAATACACTTTAAAGTTTATTCTAAGACGCAATGTATTGTGAATTTTGTTATGTTTAAGGCGTGACAAGCAACGTCAATCACAATGATATGGCGTGGCTATGGCGTCCATTGAAGATAATATTTATTTTGTATGAAAAATAGGGACTCTAAATACTTCATAATTTTTAAAAGTTGTTGAACAAAAGTGTCACCGTTTGAGGAGTAAAATTTATGTTTTAATTATTTGCTCATGTTACACGCCACACCCAGTATATATTTTTCAGCTTTATTATAATTTTACATCGACAAATAATTGAAAACGCAACAAGCAGGTAAAAAGTAAAAGTCAAAAATATAAGAGTCACGACGTATTTTTGTGAGTAGCTTTCTCTTACGGCTCAAAATAATATTTATGTTTTTTATTATTCTTTCACAATAATAATAAAAAATCTTGTTTTCTACTTTCAAATAACGCAGCGTTAAAAAATCCAAAACAAAAGAAAAGCTCGTAAATGTGTTATGAAGCAAAGTGCAGGTCTATAAATGCTTAATCCGGTCCCGGAAGGGTTTCCTCAATTTTCATTATCCTGAAACAACGCACATTTGCCACAGACCATACCTACATTGAACAAGATCTTGACTCGAAGGGTAGGTATCGTCTAGGGTCGTCCCATTCGTTTTTCGTCACGTTCTTAAAATAGTCCTATTCTGCTTTCGTCACTCATTCTACATTCGTCACAATCGTCGGTGGCTTTCAATGTAGAATGAGTGACGAAAGCAGAATAGGACTAATTTAAGAACGTGACGAAAAACGAATGGGACGCCCCTAGACGATACCGGAAGACCCTACCGCGCGTAACTAATCAGAGGGTTTTTTTATGCTGTATTCTTGATTGTGAGTAAGGTTCCCAGAGCTCCCAACGATGCAGCACTCTGTGACTCTGTGTGGTGGACGACGGTTGAAAAATACGTAAATAAAATTAATTTTCAATAAGAACGTATTCTTTTAGAATCTAGATGGATATTGAGGCCAAGGAAGGCCGACCTCAAGTAAATGGGAATTTCAAAATAGGTACCTCTAGTGATTACCTACCAACCAATTACCTGACAAATATTTATTTTTATTTTTAATAGCCTACTTTGGTATCCCACTGCTGGGCAAAGGCTCGTGGAGGAAACGACAAATTAATTAAATAATTTTAATAAATTTTGAGTATATGTTGAAGCATTAAAATGTAATATAATAATATAATGTAAGTATTGACATGTGAAATGTATTGAATGAGTGGTAAAATGAAGAAGATTCTTCAGCACTCTGTGTGTGGTATGTGTGAGTGCTACAAAGACGTCCCGAGAGTTATATGATGAATGGTAAATTATTGTTTTCACGGTCGAATTTGCACAAAACAAATAATTTCTTGTTTAACTCGTAAGTGTTCTACATACCTGTAGAAACATCTCAAAATCCGACTTACGGTGTAGTACAATACATGGTCTGTGTACTTAAGTCATTAATACGAAGCGACCTACAATAAGTTAGCGAAAACGTCGTTTGTAAAACACGTAAGAGCTGAGTAAGCGATGCTGGAGGCGTATGCAGATTGTGAAATATTATCAATGTATGCAAAACAAGAACGCCGGCTGAACACCTTTCATATGCGCTGTCTGCGGAGCATACTTGGCATCACATGGAGGGATCGCGTGACAAATGAGTCTGTTCTAACCGAGGCACAGCTCCATAGTATCACAGCCACACTGAAGAAGAGACGACTGAGGTGGCTTGGGCATGTGTATCGAATGGAACGGACTCGTCGGACGTAAGAAGACCGGTCGGGCGGCCAATGCTGCGCTTTAAAGATTGCGCGAAACGTGACATGGTTGCCTTTAACATTTCATGCAGCCAATGGCAGAAACTGGCCGAAGACCGACCCGTGTGGCGTCGTGCTATTCACGATGGTCAATCCAAGCACGACGATGCCTGGTTTTCCTCATTAAAAGAAAAACGCATGAGGCGCCACGAGCAGGCCTCCAACCCCCGCCCACCTGGGGGAGCATACACCTGCCGCGTGTGTGGCCGAGGGATCCTCTCTCGTATAGGGCTTTACAGCCACGAACGCAAGTGTCGTAACCAGGATGCTGCTTAAAACATCTGACACAGATGATAAAGGCCTGTTATTATGTAAATAAGTTTTACTTGTTCTTTTCTTATCATTTTTTGACAGTATACTTTGTCCTTATAATAATAATAATAATAATAAAATCATTTATTTCAGGCAAAGCCCATAAAAATGTTAGTATCTGTACAAAGCAAAACTTAAGACTATTGTTAATAAAATACAGAGTCACAAAACACAGACACAACCGGATGAGCATAAATTCATTAAAACAGTCAATAAAATAAATGTAAAAATAAAATTAAATAATTGAATTGTGAATTACAGAAATAAATTAAATTAAAAACATTAAAATAATAACAATAAATGTAAAAAATCGATCGACAATAATAAATAAAAAAATTCACAGATTTCGTGCCTCACACGACTATCGAGCACATTGGAAATGAATCTACGGAATTCGAAAAAATATTGTCGCTGAGCGACGAGAAAGTCTGGATAAGGAAAAAGTTACAAAATAAAACTACAACGTTGAATGATAATTATTTTATTCTTAGACTAACACAAGTATCCTGGACATAACGCATGTGAACAAACAAAGTGCAAAATTTCCACACGCGTATCCAAGTTTGAATAATTGTCGCCGTGGCGCATAAGTATAGGTACATATTTCATTTTTCGATTAATAAGCAGGATATATTAATGTTCAAAGTACAAGAAAATTATTACACGGCAAATCCGTAGTCAACTCGAGAAGTGGTGATCGGCAACGGCCCATTTGCTGCAAGATATGAAATTTTCTTGACAGCAGTTTGACGCGACGAGAGATGACCATAACAGCGTTTGTCTATGTTGCACCAAACCTGAGTTCCAATAGGTACTACCAGGGTTCAGCATCAGCTATCTTGGGTAATGCTCTACCATGTGCTCATCATGACGAATCGGGTGTCCAAAACAGCGTGTGCCTATGTTGCACCAAACCTGAGTTCCGCTAGGTACAACCAGGGTTCAGCATCAGCTCTATCTTGGGTACTACTCTCCTAAGTGCTCATCAAGACGAGTCGGATGACCAAAACAGCGTGTGCCTATGTTGCAACAAACCTGAGTTCCTTTAGGTACAGCCAGGGTTCAGCATCAGCTCTATCTTGGGTACTACTCTCCTAAGTGCTCATCGAGACGAGTCCGATGACCAAAACAGCGTGTGTTTATGTTGTATTAAACCCGAGCTCCACTAGGTACTGCCAGGGTTCAGCATCAGCTATCTGCTAGCAGCCGCCAGCAACATGCTGAGGTGAGACCATTTCTTGGCACTTTTTCTTTTTAGGGTTCCGTACCCAAAGGGTAAAACGGGACCCTATTACTAAGACTTCGCTGTCCGTCCGTCCGTCCGTCCGTCCGTCCGTCCGTCTGTCACCAGGCTGTATCTCACGAACCGTGATAGCTAGACAGTTGAAATTTTCACAGATGATGTATTTCTGTTGCCGCTATAACAACAAATACTAAAAACAGAATAAAATAAAGATTTAAATGGGGCTCCCATACAACAAACGTGATTTTTGACCAAAGTTAAGCAACGTCGGGAGTGGTCAGTACTTGGATGGGTGACCGTTTTTTTTTTCCTTTTTTTTTTGTGTTTTTTTATATGGTACGGAACCCTTCTTGCGCGAGTCCGACTCGCACTTGCCCGAATTTTTTATGTTTCTCTGTATAAGTTTTTATTCTCTCCCTCTCCCTCTCCCTCTCCCTCTCCCTCTCCCTCTCCCTCTCCCTCTCCCTCTCCCTCTCCCTCTCCCTCTCCCTCTCCCTCTCCCTCTCCCTCTCCCTCTCCCTCTCCCTCTCCCTCTCCCTCTCCCTCTCCCTCTCCCTCTCCCTCTCCCTCTCCCTCTCCCTCTCCCTCTCCCTCTCCCTCTCCCTCTCCCTCTCCCTCTCCCTCTCCCTCTCCCTCTCCCTCTCCCTCTCCCTCTCCCTCTCCCTCTCCCTCTCCCTCTCCCTCTCCCTCTCCCTCTCCCTCTCCCTCTCCCTCTCCCTCTCCCTCTCCCTCTCCCTCTCCCTCTCCCTCTCCCTCTCCCTCTCCCTCTCCCTCTCCCTCTCCCTCTCCCTCTCCCTCTCCCTCTCCCTCTCCCTCTCCCTCTCCCTCTCCCTCTCCCTCTCCCTCTCCCTCTCCCTCTCCCTCTCCCTCTCCCTCTCCCTCTCCCTCTCCCTCTCCCTCTCCCTCTCCCTCTCCCTCTCCCTCTCCCTCTCCCTCTCCCTCTCCCTCTCCCTCTCCCTCTCCCTCTCCCTCTCCCTCTCCCTCTCCCTCTCCCTCTCCCTCTCCCTCTCCCTCTCCCTCTCCCTCTCCCTCTCCCTCTCCCTCTCCCTCTCCCTCTCCCTCTCCCTCTCCCTCTCCCTCTCCCTCTCCCTCTCCCTCTCCCTCTCCCTCTCCCTCTCCCTCTCCCTCTCCCTCTCCCTCTCCCTCTCCCTCTCCCTCTCCCTCTCCCTCTCCCTCTCCCTCTCCCTCTCCCTCTCCCTCTCCCTCTCCCTCTCCCTCTCCCTCTCCCTCTCCCTCTCCCTCTCCCTCTCCCTCTCCCTCTCCCTCTCCCTCTCCCTCTCCCTCTCCCTCTGCCTCTGCCTCTGCCTCTGCCTCTGCCTCTGCCTCTGCCTCTGCCTCTGCCTCTGCCTCTGCCTCTGCCTCTGCCTCTGCCTCTGCCTCTGCCTCTGCCTCTGCCTCTGCCTCTGCCTCTGCCTCTGCCTCTGCCTCTGCCTCTGCCTCTGCCTCTGCCTCTGCCTCTGCCTCTGCCTCTGCCTCTGCCTCTGCCTCTGCCTCTGCCTCTGCCTCTGCCTCTGCCTCTGCCTCTGCCTCTGCCTCTGCCTCTGCCTCTGCCTCTGCCTCTGCCTCTGCCTCTGCCTCTGCCTCTGCCTCTGCCTCTGCCTCTGCCTCTGCCTCTGCCTCTGCCTCTGCCTCTGCCTCTGCCTCTGCCTCTGCCTCTGCCTCTGCCTCTGCCTCTGCCTCTGCCTCTGCCTCTGCCTCTGCCTCTGCCTCTGCCTCTGCCTCTGCCTCTGCCTCTGCCTCTGCCTCTGCCTCTGCCTCTGCCTCTGCCTCTATCTCTATCTCTATTTCTATTTCCACCACCACAAGAATGCATAGATTGTCGAATAGTGCGTTATCTACGCCCGTCTCAAACAGGATAGATAGAGTTAGACCAAGAAAAATCTGCAGCGATTTTGAAAGCCCACGCAGTGCAAGTGGTATTCTGCCGTCATAATCCCGATAATTTACAACAAACACCGATAACGAACTCTGCGAAACATGAAGTCATTAAATGTCCTGTGAAAAATGTCGTTCTGACTTTCTGTCTATTTTAAGGTTAGGCTACAGGGCAAACCCTTAACCCGATCGTCTTTGTTTTAGGCTCAAATTGTAGCTGACTAAATTGTCCAGAGCCATTTTTCTCAAATTTTTGATATCATTCTTCGTTTCCAAATTATCGAGCACCAAAATCAAAAATTCGGAAAAAATTGAATTTTATTTTCACTATTTCGACCATAACTTTTTTTGTTTTTGACTTTTTCGAATAATTATTTTTGCACCTTACAGCTCTCGTGATTATGCGTCTTTTGAGCCTATTTTTTAATATCATATCTTCACAACTTTCCGAGATATAAGGGGATCGCACTTTTTCGTGAAATCGGACCGTATACTGGAGCGAACGAAAAGACATTTCCAATGTCAATACATGACTTCAATAGGTAGTAAAATTTATCATAAAGCGAGCAGTACCTACACTCGTTTAATACACAAACAAAGTAGCATATTTGCAGTGCAAGAGAGATGAACAGATATTGATGTCAAATTAGTATCATATGTTTAAAATATGAATACGCTTCTCTGTAAGCGTGAGCACGGCAATAAAATCACACCTCATCATAAATGTAAGAAAATTTTAGTTCCACTACTTTACTAGACAAACAAATAGCAACCGTAATATAACAGCCGAAAGCTCTTTTTCGATTACCATACACTGCCTCGCCTCTTAGCAACTTAAGATTGTGTTTAAGTAAATGTAATCCTATCTCAATTGAGTAAGGTTTAATTTAGGTATTCTAGTAGTGAATCCTAGACACCTTTATTAGTTGTCCCGTTTTAGTAATCCGAGCACTTACAATACGCGAGGAATACAAGATAATGTTGATACACTTTGAAAACAGTAAGCTCTTTTATTTAAGTGTTGTAAGCGTGTCTTTTAAGAACATTTTATGTTCGTAGTTCGCATTTATTTTGTAAAGAAATATGCGGAGAATTGGCTTTGAATTTCTTGTTTTCATACGTACGTTTTAAGACGATTTGTGCACATGAATCCGATTCAGATTTATCAACTTGTTACGGCTTTGATCTTGATACGACCTTGAGGACGTCCGCTAGCAGGGCTATAACCGCGAAAATCGAAGTTCGCAAATTGCGGACATCTTTCTCTGTCACTCTAATTACGCCTTCATTGGAGTAGAAGAGAAAGATCCCGCAATTAGCGAATTTCGATTTTCGCGGTAACTTGGCGGGCGCACGCAACGTAGGTGCCATTGTAGGTAAAATCCGTGGCACGCGTCCATGGCGACAGTATTTTTCGTAAACCCGCTCGCCCGCTCCGTGCACCCGCGCCAGCTAGCGGACGCCCTGAAGATCGCCGACGCTGATTGGTGAATAAGAAATGAAGTGATAGTCGTGCGTTAGATGCGCGCCAATCACCAAGACGATCGTCAAGGTCGTGTCAAAACCAGTCCAAAACCATACGAGATTTTAAAATCCGAATTAGGCTCCTTAATACAGTAATTTTATACATTTCGCGTTTGCGTTAAATTCGGTAGTTCTGATTTTTTGCAGACGTGTTCATGATGTTGGCCCAATGAATAATACAAGTTTGTGACTTCGAGCGCCGAACGCAACTTAGTCAAGTATCGAAAAACCCGCGAAAATTTCGGTTTTCTTTTAGATTTGGCCGATTATAACCCTAAACGTCTAGTTTTTGATAGTACCCTCTCAGGACGTTTATTAAAGTGGACTAAATTTGCTACAATACGAGACTAGAAATGTCTCAGTACATAAAGTAGTTTTCGAAATAAAACCTTTCAAAATTTATAATTTTTTGAAATTGTATTCGAAAGGTAAGTAAGTACAGTGAGGATGCACTTTTGTCTCAGGCGATGCAGCTTGGCACGATTGTTCCTAAGGTCAACCAAAGCTGATTTGAGCCAGTAGACACGAGATCGTACCGTGCCTACCCCCCCAAAAAAGGGGGGGGGGGGGAAGGGACCTGCTCTTAGCAACTAGGGCAAGTTATATATCATTTTCATATAATTTAAGGACGAGCACATTATATTCATACTTTTAAAACGCCAAGTTAAGTGATATATTTTACATTTTTAACCTTTGACTTTGGCCATAATTACATTTCTATGGAAATCGTCACTCAATCCGCTACATATTTTTCCAAAAAAATGTATGACTGCCTGCTTTGAAGTGATACTTTATAGAATAAGGAATGCCTAAATTATATGAAAATGATATATTACTTGCCCTAGTTGCTAAGAGCAGGAAGAAATATAGCATAGATTGGACCTGGTGATCCGACCCTTGCGCCTCCCTTTGGGGGGTAGGCACGGTACGATCTCGTGTCTACCGGCTCAAATCAGCTTTGTTTGACCTTAGAAACAATTGTGCCAAGCGGCATCGCCCGAGACAAAAGTGCATACTCACTGCACTTACTTACCTTTCGAATACAATTTCAAAAAATTATAAATTTTGAAAGGTTTTATTTCAGAAACTACTAGATGTACAGAGACAATTCTAGTCTCGTATTGTAGCAAATTTAGTCCACTATAAAAACGTCCTGAGAAGGCACTATCAAAAGCTAGTCCTTTAGGGTTATAATCGCCCAAATCTAAAAGAAAACCGAAATTTTCTCGGGTTTTTCGATATTTGACAAAGTTGCGTTCGGCGCTCGAAGTCACAAACTTATAATTATTCATTGGGCCAACATCATAAATAAGTCTGCAAAAAATCAGAACTACCGGATTTGACGCAAAAGAGCCAGGTTACAAAATTCGACAAAGTTACTGGATTACCTGGCTCCAATTTCACCACGGTGACAGGTGCGACAATTGTAAATTATCACTGTTGCTGACGTCACAGGCATCCATGGGCTACGGTTACCGTTTACCATCGGGCGGGCCGTATTCCTGTTTGCCACCATCATTGTTTTATTAAAAAAAACTTTATTATATCGGAAAAAAACAGATATTTCTCTTGCTAAGTTTATGACAATTGTCACAAGAAACACTACAATTGTCACGAAATTCCGACATATAACTCATTACCTGTCAAGAATTACCTACAATTCTTCTAAATCTTGACAATTGTCAGAAACTTCGCAAAAGAAATATCTGTTTTTTTCCGATATAATAAAGTTTTTTTAAATAATACAATGATGGTGGCAAACAGGAATACGGCCCGCCCGATGGTAAGTGGTAACCGTAGTCCATGGATGCCTGTGACGTCAGCAACAGTGATTTTACAATTGTCGCACCTGTCACCGTGGTGAAATTGGGGCCAGCGGGCTTAGCAAGGTTATATCATATTGCGCGTGGAATCTACTGTCGTCTTTTAACGATAGTCGTATTTTTATCGTTTTGCTGAACATGGTTACGGGCTACGATAAGAATACCACGTCGATATCGTATAAAGTTATCCACTATCATTCGTAAGTGACCACGATTGTCTATGCCTAGAGTTTATGAAAAATCCATTTAATGCCTGGCTTTATTAAAATGTCGGACGTGTGTCGGACGATGTTTGAAAACGAATAGTTAGTTTTATTACTACACTTCCAAATTGAAAAATGTTTAAATGAGTGACAGCTTTATACAAATTGACTTACATTATAACATGCACGGATAATCGTGTTTTCTCAACTGACAATTCACTTGACATTGACAAGCATCGCGTACGCGCATGATTCAGTGAATTTAGTGAACATACAAACTAAGTCGAAGAAAAATACTGATTTGCTGTGTGAACTAAAGGAAATGCCACCCAAAATGTAAGTTTCTCTAATTTATTTATAGAAAAAGTTATAGTTCGTTTGATCATTAACTGGTTTTGTCATGAATATGTTTAATTTCAGACGATGCTTCGGCGCACAAGAAAATGCTAGCCAAATATATATAACTCAGCATCCCCTGTTCGCCTACACCTACAGGGAGATCCATGAGCCTCTCGGAAGCCAGAGATACAAAATGCAATGCTTCACATTGCACATAACTTCTAAGATCCAGAAGAAAGGATTGAAGATGTAAGTACACCTTTCCTAAACTAAAATCATGAAAATTTTCTGGTGCCTTTTAATATTATTGACACTTATTATCTATTTCTTCTCATTCTATCTATTATGTTCTACTAAGTGACAAAAGTTTGTTAAAAACCTGTTCTATCACTACTATAATTTCAGGAAGTTGATTTGGCAAAAATGATGTGTAAAAGTTACACTACAACACTACCTATGCATACATTTATTCACACTGCATAAAAAGTGCATACGCATTCTAACAAATATTAACATCCTTGAAACCCGTAGACCTCACTTTAAAAAAAAAAAATTTTTTTACTCTGTATATTCTAGAAGCTAGTTTTGTAGCAAGAATAAAAGTTTATTGACAAAGAAAAAGACACACTTTATGCCATAAATCTAAGACATAAAGATAAAATATTATTAATAAGTATTTAGTTTTTATGCCTGTTCCGGATGTGAACTCCCGTTCACTTAAACTTTAAGTCCTTCCTCTTTATAACCGTTTTATGTCTAATTGTTTTGCCGTTCAGGCAACCTATCTATGGAATGCACTCCCTCTACCTGTAAGACAAGCTCCAAGAAAATTTGTTTTTTGAGTAGTCATGCTCGGTAGTCATCTGCTAAATGTCTCGTCTAGTGTCTATCATCCCATATACATATTAGTACATTTATTTTTATAACATATATGTATGTTTATGTTAGTATGTATATCTAAGATATACCTATTGCATTTGCTTTTTGATTGGTTTTTGCACCAACCTTTAGTGTTTATATGTGACGTCCCACGGGTAAATGTACCTTATGGCGGTTGGCGCTTACTCTATTAACTATTAACGCCGCTCCAATATTATTGCGGCGCTATGCGACGTAAGCGCCAGCCGCCATAAGGTACCTTTTGCCGTGGAACGTCACATATTTGTTTCTATGGTTGACTAGTAGGTGGTAGATAATGCCTTTTGGCATTAAGTTCGCTATTTTTACGTAATTATATATGTTTGTGCAATAAAGTTTATAAAATAAATAAAGTAGCCATACCCACAAGTAACTTACAAATTCCCTGCAAGAGTTAGGCCGGCGCCCCACTGCTGCGCACGCTATGTGCAAGATAGGGAAAGCTGGAAGTTACTCCACCGACAAGTTACTTAGTAACTCTTAAGTTAATGATGATGATCTTCTTTTCCAGGGTCCGTCGGGCCTGGGCATTATGATCATCGAGGGGCGGCACACGGAAGCCGGCCGAGGAATCTTCGTCTCCGACTTACAAGAAGGCAGCGCTGCCGAACAGGTGACTGGCAATTGTAATTAAGTAATTGTCATAATATTTGGATAACCGACCTTTATCTTTCTTTTATTTGAGGGAAGATAAAATTCAGATAGATTGAGTGCGATATATATTGTAGAGCAGGGGCCCATTTCTCGGACGGTATTAGGCCGGAGCCCCACTGCTGCGCACGCTATGTACATGACCCACGTTCCTATACAAAATTTCGTGGGCTTGCCCACGGTTTGTATTAAAACGTGGGCCGTGGATGTAGCGTGCGCAGCAGTGGGGCGCCGGCCTTATTCAATACAAATAAATTGTATTAGTACCTATTCTACTAAGATTATAAAATAATATAATACCTACTAGTACAATATTCTTACTTATAATATGTAATATAGGAATACTAGGAACAGTTATGTTAGCACTAAAGCTGGCCATATACATTTGACAGCTAAGTTTGACCCACTTCCCGATTTCCAATTGAGATGAAATTTTGCATACTTACATAACAATATGTAAATCGGATGACAATTGCAATATTATGATGACATGGAGCCTATCTGATGATGGAGATATGAGGTGGCCATGGGAACACTGTGATAAAACAACGCAAACTAATTGTGCTTGGTGTTGTTAGAATGGACTCTGAGTCTGAGTCTGAGTCTTAGTGAGTATTAGTTGCCTGTTGAAAGAAAAGTACAGTCAGCGATAAAAGCTTATACCAAAAATGATATTTTTGCTAAAAACTTATTTATATTGTTAGGGCTTGGGAGTAGAAGCTGGTTTCTTTACTGCTGGCAGCTGGAATATTTTTTTTTGTGTTTGGTAAAATGGTTTATTGTACCTATACCTGACTATGGGAATGATTTTAGCAGCCTATGTAAGTGTGTGGGTATGTTTGTGTCGTATAGAATATCGTGGTACAGAACTACACTTGATACATAATACAACTTTAATAACGGATAAATAATTACTAGAACAAAATTCAATTTATTTTCAATCGATAATTCGGACAACTGTAACATAAAAATCCCCCTGGCTTAAAAACGAGAGCTTTCTAAAAGTGACATTAATTTCACATAATTTGGCAATGAACCGCTGTAAGTACTAGCCTGCGCCTGACCTCATCTAATATAATTTGTTTCTGTTTCAGTCATGACATATTGGAGGCTTGAAAGTGCACATACCCATACATTGGACGTTAAGCTCAACGAGACCATGCGATGCATCTCAGGCACTATCCGATCTACAACCGCCACTGGCTGCCGGCATTGAGTCACATTGCCCCTCCTCACATCCGACGACTCAAGGCGTTGAAGAGGGAGGCTGAGAATATCACGAATAACCCCACCCTGACCCTGTGCTACAGCTGGGAGCCTGAGCAGCTTTAATATTTCGGATAGGTGGATAGCGGAATGGTCAGCTTCGGCAGCTCGGTGTTGCTGTATATCTGACCCAACTAAAAAACCAAAAGGGTTTGACCTTCCTCGGAAAATCTGGTGCCGCCTGAGAACCGGACACTCATACCCTGGGCCTGTTGAGGACCTGAAGACCGTGACACCTGACTTGGTTGCTTAGCTTGGCAACCTCAAGGCTACACTCTGAATGCCACTTTATTGGAGACTGCCCTCGCTCCGAGACGTTCCTGGTACAAAAGCTGTTCATAGTAATCCAGCGATAAAGCTGCTGGCATGATGGGCACTTTCACACCGGGTACGGCAGTGAATGATTTGTTTGTACACCTACATTTAATGTGTAAATAAACTTTGTTTAATTTTTTGGCAATAGTTGTTTTATTTACGCATTTATAATATTCTCTCTAGCACAGAGCCGAAATTGTTAACTTATCTATAGAGTTTAGTAAACAAAAAAAGACTTGACAACACCACAAGTGACGAGAATTGTCATTCTTGTATCTACCTAAATGGAATTTAACATAGTTTTTAATATTCAACATTAGTTATTGGCGTATTCAGTCTGACCGCAGTTATAGTCACTAAAGTAGACTTATTAGCATAATAGAGCATTTAGGAATATTTTTATTTGACCTTTTGACCGCCAGACTCACTAGACGTGTCGTTAAGACGCGCCTTTTCATGCAAACGTAGTCCACATTTTTCTCTCTGGAGAATAACATTAAATATTTTGATACAATTTGTTGTATATCATATCAACATCAACTACAGCCATGCCCCTACATTTGTTCTTTTTTTTATTTTATTTTAATTATTATAAGAGTTAGGAGCATTTAAAAATTTGTATGAAATCTGTCTTCCGCTCCTAATTTTTACAATAATCAAAAATTCGAACGTAGGGGCATAGCTTTATGGTTAATATACATTAAATTATGTAAAAATATTTTCCATAATGTCAATATCCAGAGAGGAAAATGAGGACTACGTTTGTATGGAGAAGCGGAAGCGGCCATCTCCCTTTCCTCTTAAGTAAGAACGTGCCTAAAATGTTTTTATTACCTATGCTTTCATTGTACTATACTGCATATGAGTCGGATTTTACGTTTAGAAGCTATATATCACAAATTTTGTACGCATAAGGCTAAAATGAAAAATAAGAATAAATGACACCTACATTGAAGCATGCCCGGGAATGGTGTTCTGTGTGAAGATTATCCGTCTTGAATGTTTACTAGTCTCTACTTGTATAGAAATATAGGTAAATTAGGTAGGTATTTGTGTGATAGTAAAACATAGTAATAGGCGAAATATGTATTTATTAAGCTTATTAAGAGCCGGTTTTGTGTATGCTTGCATGCTTAGGAAGTTTTTTAGGAGCGTCTTCTCTAATTTTTCCCTTGATCCACGAGACGTTTTCTGGAAGAAAAAGAAGGAAATAAGTAAAAGTAGGTTCATGTGGCAGCGATGGAGTAAGTATTTTCACATGAGTGCAGTCTAGTGCACTCAAGATATATACTAAACAATCGCCAGGAATAATATCCATTAAACAAGGCAGCACATTAGAACTAGGTGCCTTAGTTAAACCTAATAAGTATTGCATTCCCAGATTATATATGCCAGAGATAACTACTTATCATACATAACTATCAAACAATAGGTAGGTACATATCTCAATGCACAATACAGCCGCACTCATACTTATTCAAAAAAGTAAAAGTTACTAAGACATTCCTTGTGGAAAGTCACAGTTTAATACTTAATTCAGTAAGTCAAAAGAACTTACCTTCTGTTTACAGCATCTACAAACTGCTTGAGGTTCAGGCTTACAGTAGTGTGGCCAATCCAGTCAGTAGTGCTCCAATGGACAAGCCATGATCTTGACTAGTCCCACGTTGGTAGTTGCCATCAGCTAGCAGGTGTAACTGTTACACACCAGCAGCTGCTGCTGCTGCTGGTGGTGTAGGTGTGCTGCTGGTGTGGTGTATACTGTTAGAACCTAAAACAAATAAGTACCTAATTAAAGTACCGGCCAATAATATATCACCTCCATGCTTTTACGGTATAACTTTTTTTATATTTGTGAGTGACTTCCACAGCTTTAGGTAGTTTAGTAGTAAGGTAAATGTACGCTCCACCGAACGCTCAAAATCCGTCCGTATCACCGAATTTCTTCTATTTTAGGCTATAAGTCGATTACCTACAGCTGATATTTAGTTGCGTATTTTTTTTCCACGAGCTAAATACCTATCCCTTCCATTATGCCCCAGAGTCGGCCAATTTGTGCCGCAGTTGGGACGTGGCAACTGATCGAAACGGATCATCGCTGCCGATTGTCACTTTGTATGGGCAACCTTAAAGAAATCAGTAAGAAGTTGCGTATATTTCTTAAGGTCATAAAACCTTTTAATTTTATTTCTGTGTTCCAAAGTATGGTTTTACAGTGTGATTACTTAATTAGTTTGTGTATTTTAGTAAATTTAATTAATTTAGTGCAGTCATATTATCAGAAATTAAGTTTAATGTGAGTTCGGTGATGAGTACACCGACATTTTGACTAGAAGGTATTATCGAACAGCGTCCGGAATCAGGGAAAGCGTATGTTTTTGAAATTATTTTTCTGGTGGTTGATTACGAACTATTTAGATTAACTACCTAATTTCACAAATAAATTAATGTATTTGTAATTTTATGAGCAATTGCCGAACAACAATAACCTATATAGATTATTATAAAATTGCGTTTGAAATGTTCATGTTTTACGACTTTTTGGCATCAAAATAAGGTTTTTGGCAAGACTGTTATCAAACAATAATTTTAGATATCTTACGTCAGTATTAGCAAGAACTTTATACGGGTACGGTTTTGTAATGGATTCAAGTATTAAATTTAATGATAGATTTGTAGCTATACCATATTGATTACGATTTAAATACTATTTTCAAAATCTGTTCGCGAAATAAGTTCCACATATTTTCCATGGTTCGTTCACCGAACGGCCGTTCGGTGAATGGTACCCATGGTCTCTGCTACCGAACTCATGTTGCGTTGGCCATGTTTCTATTCAACGTTCATTAGAATATCATCCTTATTACGATAACGGCTAGGTCGATATTTATATGTTTCTTTTTTGTGACTATGATTTCAATGCCAGCGCTTCTCAAACTTTAGACATACTTACTGGACGCCTGATAATAGTCTCCGATTGTGGACAAAAAAACTCAATAAGATAATAAAAATAATACAGCAATAATATTTTATACAGGATGGTCCAAAACTTGATGTCCAAAATTTTTTTTGGACCCTCTCGTGGAGTGGGCGATTGTGACTTTATAAACTTTTAACTTTTGTTATGATATTCCGGGGTTCCCATACAGGGTGCCTAAAAAATAACTGCATTCCCATTGTCAGCGAGGTTTTGGGATTATACCGAGCAACTTTTACTATGGGACCAACCCCGAAATCGCGAAAAAAAATTTACCCTTCCATAGAAAATGGACCAATTAAAATGTATGAAACAGCCAAATTTTTTTTATACATATACGTACATGTTTTATAATTGTTGCATACCTACCTATTTGGTACGACTTATTTTTCAATAAAAAAAGACACGTCAAGATCGCTTACCGTCTTTCTAATGCTAAAAAACAAAGTATAGTAGGGATTTAATACTGAACTACTAAAGTTTGAGCACCACTCAACACCATATTTTCATACAATTATTTCCTAGTTCGGTAATGCGGCCTCCCTATTCGGTATAATGAGCAAATCACGTTTCTTAGTTCGGTAAATGGTACAATCAAGGAAACCGGAAAAAATTACTTTAAAAATGTTTTTAATATACGTGCAATCATTTCAGTAATTTATAGGTATGTTTAAATGAGGACAAATTTACCTGTGTTTCTATTATAGTAGTGAACATATGCGTATGAAAATACCAGAGCTAATTAAAAAAAGAAACGTGCTTTCTGGTCTTAAGCGTTCGGTGGAGCGTACATTTACCTTATTCCTTGTCCAGCGATGAGAAAAATTGGTCTATGTAATGACTTTTTCATAGAGGTTTTTTGTTTTAATGTATGGTCAACTTCATTATTTTTAAAGAGCTTTTTTAGTAATATGCTGAGTCTCTTATTGTAGTTCACAGTATTTCAGTATTCATAATATCTTATACCTTTAAACGAGCAATTCTTGTATATTTATTTATTTATATGTATATATATTTCGGGGATATCGGAAACGGCTCCAACGATTTCGATGAAATTTGCTATATGGGGGTTTTCGGGGGCGAAAAATCAATTTAGCTAGGTCTCATCTCTGGAAAAACACGCATTTTTGAGTTTTTATATGTTTTCCGAGCAAAGCTCGGTCTCTCAGATATTATTTATATAAAATGACTAGTAAAATATGAAATCTACAAACTAACCTACTACAAGTTCATACAAAAACACACAAAGGTGATATGTTATTGACCGGTACTGTAAATCTAATTTTGTCAAGTAGATTTTCCCCCTTAGGTTCGGAGGTTAGGATATGAATGTTGAAGTAAATAGTAGCTTAAGTAACCTCTGTTAGTAGGTTAGTAGCATAAGTAAGAGATTGTACAACAGATATCTTAACATACTAACTTTTACATATAATAATGAGGCCGGTACCTAGTATTGAAGAGTTTAGTAGCATTGTCATTAAGACGTCTGTTTTACATAGAATCAATGATTTCAAATATAATAGGGTCTATGCATAGAATACATATTAACTTTATAAGAAACACTGCAATTTTATAGCTTTACCTTTGAGATGTTTTGGTAGGTAACCCATCACCGTTTTGAAGCTCGGCGTTAAATTCGGCACATAAGTAAATGCACTGCACACTCCTTACGCACTCTGTAAATATGCCGAAACTCTTCGTCCGTCATATCAAATGGGCTGCAAGTGTTTCTTAAAGCTGTTTACGATATTTTTCTTCAACAGCAGCCGCGAGTAGGAATAATAAAATTTGACTTCCCTGCGAAGAAAATATTGACAATATTATATACAGCGGAACATTGTAACTAATAACTCTCAATATAATCATAGAAAAACTGATATTTACCTGTAATTTATACCTTAAAATATGATTATTCACTACTTTTGCTTTCACGACAAGGCTTATCGTCATCTAAGAAGCACGTAGTTAAAATTAACTAAGTTGAACTGTCAAAATGGGACAATCTGTCAAATTATCCACATCTTATCCAACGACCATGTTATGCAAATTGTCTTCTATCATCTACCGCTGTCAAATGTGGATAACTCCATATATCGTCTGCAACCATAGTATGGACGATAAAACCGACGATAACGGCCGTTTTATCCACACCTATTGCGTGATAACTACCTTGTCGTACAACCTTGCTAAGCCCGCAGGTTTATAAAGATGCTTGGTTTAAAACAGAAAAGCAATTTGAAACTTATTGTGTTGATAGTTGTTAAGTTTTTAAAGTCCCGCTTTGTTATTATAATATGTGACTTAAATTCTTCACACAGTTAACGAGTTTAAAAACAAAATGCAATTTCAAACTTTGCAAGTTTTAACTTGTTTGAGGGTTGGGCGTTATGAACAAAATGTGTGGAGTTTAATTCAAAGTAGGGTCAAGTGGGATAATGCTGCGACATTTGGAGAATGAGCTACAAATACATTTACATTTAGTATACAAACAGCAACACTCCTAACTGTACATTGGTGGACTTTATTACAAGAGGCATAAGGTCCACCGATGTACAGTTAACAGTGTGCGCGATGGTATGGACGGACGCAACGGCTTCGTAGATACTAAAATAATATTTAAAGGTCAAAAACTTTTTTAGTATGAGTTAAGGTGAAGTGTGCGACCTTCCTTTTGCCACCATAAAAACTTTTAGTATCTTTATTCTTGCACAGAATTTTTGAGAATGAGAAAAAGAAAGAGGCTTGAATTGAGGATTTTTTTCAGCCTTGCCCGTTGAAGGGTAAAGCGTAGTTTGTGTCGCTTTTACTTTTACTGTCCTTTGATTGTTGCGCGTATAAAACTCAAGAGAAGGCTAAATAATTCTGGTAGGTACATGACAAGGGATTGGAAAGTGTTGCGAAAAGGGACAGCGGATGAAAAGCTACATGAATCAAATAAATAAACGGATATACGTAGAGTCGTACTGAAACCTGAATTACAAAGAGATAAAATAGACTGGAAAGTACTCCACCGACACGACAAGAGATTCTTTTATTTATTTTATCTGTGGATCATGATCGATCAGCCAACTTTTTGAATTTTATTCGAAAATAGCACACATATTACATTCAAATACGTTTTATATTTCCCAATGATTGTTATCTTCGCTAGGCCCTTAGTTGTCCTGAGCTTTCTACTCGTCAGGACTTTCTTTGCGTTCAGAATAATCCAGAGTACTCGGTACTCGGACCGGGCCTTATCGCGGCGCGCACGCGGCAAATTGTTTCCATTTCTATTTGCCTCGTCCTCAGCTGTTGTTGCAAACACCTGCAGAACTATTGGTGATAGTGTTTTTTTTGTTTGATCAATCTGTATCGATGTGCGAAATCTATATTATTGCAGTCTACATTTTCCTCCGCTCCTGAAGTAATTTCGTTCTCTATGTCCCTTAACATAGTCCTGTTTCTATGACGAATTCGTTCAGCATACACGCGATTCATATTAAGAATAACCCTGTTGCACCCTAATAAATAGGTATATAAAGTTGTTATACAAATCTAGGGTTCACGCTACTTTGGATGACCTAAGACCTTGACTTGCTCTCACAAATGGAATAGCTTGGCCTGGACACAATTCAGGATTTTCCTGGGAAATAGGTTTGGAAGGAAAATATTATGTTTTCCTGCACAAGTGCGGGACATTGAGGGATTTGTGGGAATGTGGATGCATCGTATTTTTAACGTGTATGTCAGTGAGGTGTTTTCTTTTAATTTTAAAAGTGTCACTGAAAAATGTACGGGATGCGGGAGCGGGATTTATAAAGTATATTAACTTTTAGGAGACTTTCTGCAATGTGCTCAAATCAACCACGATCAAAAGCTGAAGAAATAAAACCAACAACAAATAAACAATTGGCCCAAATCTCTTATTGACTCTTGATGTGTTAGCTTCGAAAAAATTCATTCATAGCATAAGTTTTTTCACCACATCAGCTCGGAAAGGCTTATTTTGCACTTCAAAAACTGATAGCTAAGTTGCATTTTATTCACATGTGAGGCAAAGTAATCAAATGCAAATTTTGTGTTGTTTTCTTATGTTTGCTGGTAGAATTGATTTTACATGATGATTTTGGATGATAAATATTTAATAACATTCATTTGGATTTGATTTTGTTTGATATTTTACATTTAATATTTGCTTCGGGTTGGTGTGGTGAAAAATTTTGTGTTTCACTCGGGGGCAAATTTTGTTTAACTCTCGTGCTTTGAAACCCTCGCAACGCTCAAGATTCCATTTTTCGAACCACTCGCTACGCTCGTGGTTCAATTTTGAGATCTTTCGCTTGCTCGGGTATCAATATTAGCACGAGCGGTTAAACAACAACTTTGCCCCTTGTAAAACAAATAACTATTTCTACGCTGTTTGGATCATCCGGCAAGATGGAAAGGCCTGTGATGCTGAATGTTAAAAATTGGTCTTAAAATCTGAAATTTATTGGGTTTACATCATGACCATATTAGGAAGATCAATAAAATAAGGCCTTTAAAACATTAATACATTTATTAAAGTACACTTTGTATAAGAATATGGCATCACAGAGAAAAAATACTTTCAGCACCTCAATTTTCTTACCAATACTTAAAAGAACTTACCTAATGATAACATTACGAAAATTTTCCTACACTTCATTGGTACTGCCCGAAAATAGATTGGGCGAATTTACCAAAGTACTGGATTGGGGGGAAGTGGGGAGCGGCGGCCTGGTAGGCTGGAGGTTGTGCCTGGTAAGCCTGGGCCTGGTAAGGGACCACTACAGGTCCTTGGCGGATGAAGATCTGCCGCGGTTTGGTTTGGATAGGGATGAGGTTTTGAGATTCAGGTTTGATTTGCCGAACGGGTAGTTGTTGGACTTGGTATTGGGGCTGAGGTTGGTACTGGATAACTTGAAGTTGAGGTTGAGGTTGGTATTGAAGTTGTTGTTGAGATTGTTGCTGCTGCTGATATTGTTGAGGCTGAGGTTGATATTGAATTTGTTGTTGAGGATGCTGCTGTTGTTCAGCTTGTTGTTGCTGATATTGTTGCTGTTGTAATTGCTGTTGTGGTTGTTGTTGTTGTGATTGGTATTGGAGTTGTTGAGGTTGAACGTAGTTTGCGGCAGGGGCTCCTACTGAGAAACTGGCGTAGCTGACGGCTCCTTGAGGTTGTGCATTGTAGTTCTGGAAGGAATAACAAGATATTTGAATCATATTAAATTATAGTCTTTCCCATCACGGAACAATGGTGTTCCGGACCTTTGGGAGGCGTGCGCGGAGCCGAAGCCAACACGTAGAGGTCCTTTTGACACTTTAATGAAATGTAAGGGGTACACCGAGCGGAGGCTACCCTTGCCCGTGTCATGGGACGCACGCAGAGGCAGCACCCGCGAGGGTGTAAGGACTATTGAGAGTTGATGGAATCTAAAATGAACTAGGTTATTGGGTGAAAGCGATGGACTAAGAACTGAGCTATGGGGTAAAAAACCGGACGCCTGCCTAATAAAACGGTATGCAATTTTATTTCCGGCAGACGGTGACTCGCCCTCACAAGATGGGCCCCCACAAAAAGCGACATCTAGGATGGCTCAAGGGCAACACCGGTGTGAGCGGCTCAGGGGTGTCGAGAGGTGTGCGCCGCTTTCTACCCAGTGGCTGTTAACAGCCACTGTGCCAACTCGCGTCTTATGCATATTTCACTTCCACCCCTGGAGCTTATAGCTCTGACGACTCCACTCTGGCCGGCCGGCTAAGGCAAGCCAGAGGCAGAGAATCCTGTCCCATCCACCCTCCTTGCGGGTAACAGAACTCTCCAGGAGCACTCGGGTACGTGAGGTCGCTAATCCCCAACAGCTCGCCACAAGCTGCCCTGCGTTGACTGATTGCACTGGTAAAACCAGTGCAAATTATAGTTATTATTAGAGAGGTATGTGCAATGTGCACCACATGACGCCCACAATTTCACATTGGCCTGGACTTTTGATAGAAAGTTTCTTTTGTACAAGAAAAAAAAAAAAAAAAAAAAGAGATTTTTGTTTTGTTTTTTTGTTTGTTTTGATTGTTTTGTATTTTGTTTTTTTTTGTAGTTTTTGTGTTGTTTTTGTTTCTTTTGTGTTTTTTGTTGTTTCTACAATATTCTCTGATCTCCTCCAAAGAGAATAAATACATACCTGTTGTTGTAGTGGTTGTGGCTTAGCCCTCTCCTCCGCTGCCTTCACAGCTTCAGGTTGTCCGGTCTTCAGCTCTCTCTGGGCTGGTCTTTGATGTTGCTCCTCACTTATGCCTCCATCAGCGTAAGTGATTCCAGGCTGAGCTTGTACCAGTTGGATGAGAGGCGGCTGGTATCCTTGGTTCTGGTATTGAGAGGCTGGGGCCTGCTGTAATTAATAATTTATACTTAAATTTTGATATATATAGGTTGTACATTTTAATAATAAAGTAGTACTAGGGTGATTAAACGTTCAGACTAATATCAAACAATAGACGCATCCAAGAAACAATCGGGATTTTAAGTTACACAGACAACCTTGATAGTGCAACATGGCGTCATATTATGTTTCGTGGTAGCTAAATGGTCAAACGTGAAATTTTGACAACCTGAGCAACCGAACAGTACACCGGGCATGTACAGGGCCGTACAACGAAATCTACCTACTTCAGCTGCCAAAGCACGTTTTTTTCGTTAATAACACATTGTTTGAAAAAAAGACTAAACATTAATCGCAACAAGATCCACTATGCCGAAAAAAACATGTATATGATTTGAAAAAAAAAAAATGCAATTACCTGGTATTGAATCGGCTGATTAAAGGCTTGCTGATAAACAGGGAACTGTTGAATAGGCTGAGGCTGATACACAATCGGCTGCGGCGCCAACTGTTGAGGATACGGTTGGTAGTTGACCGTCAGCCGAGCGATGGCCTGCTTGGGGTTGGGCAGCTTCGGGTTGTACTCTTGCAGGATGGCGTTCTGTTGGGGCTGGTAGGTGATCTTGTGCTCGGAGTACGCCAGTTGGGATGGTATTGGGGCTGATATCTCGTATGTTGTGGGTGATGACAGCTGAAAAAGAAAATTATGTAACAAAACCTGACCATTTTCATTTATTCTTTCATTAATTGCTACGAATTTATTGCATGATCATAACCACCTATCATCACTGTCTAAGCTAACCCTGAAAATGTAGATATACTTTCCAAAATATTCTCCCAATGCCAGAATATTTCTCAGAAGTGTCTCAATTCATTTAACATAAACATAAAACGATCAATTTTTGAGATCCTTCTTAAGCGACGGTAAAAAGATTCCACGTAGTTCCCAAAAGATTTTCAGGTTTGGCACACCATTTCTCATTTCTATTTGCATAGCTAAATCAATAAAAAGCTCTAAAAATAAACGATGAAAACATTTTACGTTTCAGTTTGCACAAAACCCTATTCAGACGAAGTGGCCGTGAAAATTCCATTTAGTTTATGACTACTCATTTCAGGATAAGGACCACCTATAAACACTAAGTTTACATGCGCTCTAGATAGTTTCAGCATCATTGTTGCTTTCATTAATTTTCCCTATTTTGTCTTTAGTATCGGACCTTACCCTCTACTTCATACGAAGCCATAATTATGTATATGGCAGTTATAATATTGAACTCTATTGGCATCTATTAAAGTTAAAATTTAAACAAATAATGTTTTATGACATGCACTAGAGGGTTAAGTATCAGCACCAGAGTAGAAGTCACAAAACAACATGTCATGTAATGACAAATAAATGATAAATTGTTCTTGTATCGTACTGCAAAGTGTCTTCAATGGATTTGGACAACTTACGTTTACTCATTACTTAATTCATTCACTACCATTTTTGCAATCTATACTCCGTAGTTGTATGTTGTTCCTACCTCAACTCTCCAGTCAATACATATACATATACCTATATTATTTAGAAATATTATGGGTTTAGTAGCTAATGGTGTCTGATGTCTTGAAGTATCCTTTGAAACTACGTAAGCAGTCTAATAGACTTGAGAATTTTAGTCTTTTGGTATTTTATTAAGAGAAAATAGGTTTATAATTGACGGACGAACCCACAGAGCGTCTCCGTTTCCTTACGTCCGGTTGTTCTCTGCAGAACCGATGGTCGACTTTATGCCATTGAAATGACGTCCACGAAGGTTCCCCTATCTTTGGCATAATTTTTTTTGTAATAATTCTATTGTGCATAATAACTTTAGGCATAATATACTGTTAGCATAAACTCACTTGGTATGGATTGTTGCGCATACGTACTCTACGCATAATTTTTATTGATCGAAGTGTCTATTGGCATAATTTTAATGTCCGAATCGAGACCTGGTATCTGTTTCATTCCGCATAATTTTATTTGTAATAATTTATTTTTGCATAATTCGCCATTAAGCATAAAGTACTACAAGCATAAAATCTTATGGCAGAGAAATGTTTTGCATACTTGCAAGAATCATATACATATGTTGTAGGCCCAATATTTTTTCGCGAAAATTAATTCGCCGAATGTTTCGCGATTCGAGGCTATTATTTCTCATAATTTCATTTCGCCGAATAACAACAGTTTGTTTTCATGGGGTCGCAGTTCTAACCTAACCCACTTTTCTGGCAATAGTTCGTTTTCTTGGGGGTCGCAGTTCTAACCTAACCTAACCCACTTTTCCGGCAACAGTTTGTTTTCGTGGGGTCGCAGTTCTAACCTAACCTAACCCACTTTTCTGGCATCAGTTTGTTTTCGTGGGGTCGCAGTTCTAACCTAACCTAACCCACTTTTCTGGCAACAGTTTGTTTTCGTGGGGCCGCAGTTCTAACCTAACCTAACCCACTTTTCTGGCAACAGTTTGTTTTCGTGGGGTCGCAGTTCTAACCTAACCTAACCCACTTTTCTGGCAACAGTTTGTTTTTGTGGGGTCACAGTTCTAACCTAACCTAACCCACTTTTCAGGCAACAGTTTGTTTTCGTGGTTGCAGTTCTAACCTAACCTAAACCACTTTTCTGGCAACAGTTTGTTTTCGTGGGGTCGCAGTTCTAACCTAACCTAACCCACTTTTCTGGCAACAGTTTGTTTTCGTGGGGCCGCAGTTCTAACCTAACCTAACCCACTTTTCTGGCAACAGTTTGTTTTCGTGGGGTCGCAGTTCTAACCTAACCTAACCCACTTTTCTGGCAACAGTTTGTTTTTGTGGGGTCACAGTTCTAACCTAACCTAACCCACTTTTCAGGCAACAGTTTGTTTTCGTGGTTGCAGTTCTAACCTAACCTAAACCACTTTTCTGGCAACAGTTTGTTTTCGTGGGGTCGCAGTTCTAACCTAACCTAACCCACTTTTCTGGCAACAGTTTGTTTTCGTGGGGTCGCAGTTCTAACCTAACCTAACCCACTTTTCTGGCAACAGTTTGTTTTCGTGGGGCCGCAGTTCTAACCTAACCTAACCCACTTTTCTGGCAACAGTGTGTTTTCGTGGGGTCGCAGTTCTAACCTAACCTAACCCACTTTTCTGGCAACAGTTTGTTTTTGTGGGGTCACAGTTCTAACCTAACCTAACCCACTTTTCAGGCAACAGTTTGTTTTCGTGGGGTCGCAGATCTAACTTAACCTAACCCACTTTTCTGGCAATAGTTTGTTTCCGTGGGGTCGCAGTTCTAACCTAACCTAACCCACTTTTCTGGAAACAGTTCGTTTTCTTGGGGGTCACAGTTCTAACCTAACCTAACCCACTTTTCCGGCAACAGTTTGTTTTCGTGGGGTCGCAGTTCTAACCTAACCTAACCCACTTTTCTGGCAACAGTTTGTTTTCGTGGGGTCGTAGTTCTAACCTAACCTAACCCACTTTTCTAGCAACAGTTTGTTTTCGTGGGGTCGCAGTTCTAACCTAACCTAACCCACTTTTCTGGCAACAGTTTGTTTTCGTGGGGTCGCAGTTCTTACCTAACCTAACCCACTTTTCTGGCAACAGTTTGTTTTCGTGGGGTTGCAGTTCTAACCTAACCTAACCCACTTTTCCGCCAACAGTTTGTTTTTGTGGGGTCGCAGTTCTAACCTAACCTAACCCACTTTTCAGGCAACAGTTTGTTTTCGTGGGGTCGCAGATCTAACTTAACCTAACCCACTTTTCTTGCAATAGTTTGTTTCTGTGGGGTCGCAGTTCTAACCTAACCTAACCTACTTTTCTAGCAACAGTGTTTTTGTTGGGCTCCGCATCTGCTCCGGTGCTACGGGCATAGTAGCCCCTTCGCCCTTGCATAGCAAAGCGCAGGCGCTAATGCTATGTGCTCTGCGCTTTGCTGCGGCGGGCGAGGGCTGCTTCCCCTCCGCGCCTCCGGCTTTTTATATACACTCTAGAGGTAGAACAGACAAGACCACGTGGATAGTGGGGTACTCGGATTCGGATTTTTTTGTGAGCTAAAAATATGTATACATCCAAAATGCCAATAATATGTTCCCACCCAAAGTTTCAAAAATACAATAACAATGTTTTTTTTACGAATTATAAATGTAGGCAGAGCAGCCACATATTTAGGTGCTTTGTGCATTGTTAAATATAAATTAGACTTGGATTATACAATCTGACGCTTTCTTTAATTTTAACATTCGTCGAAAAACATTCTGCCAAATCTAGCCCATGACAGATGCGTTTTAGATCATACAAGTTATACGAAATAAAAAGAATCGAAATACGTTTTCTGCGATGTAAATATTCGCCTAAATCCTATTATGCTAAACAGAGTATGCAAATCACATTTCGGACATTTAAACAAACGCTAAATAAAATTATTCGTCTCAAAAGTCGGCGAAAATAATAGTAGTCTATTTAAGATTCGGACTTGCAAACATTCGGCCTATTGCATATTATACAAACTTAAGCTTTCTGCAAATTTACCATTCGTCGAAAAACATTTCTGCCAAAAAGGTTATGCCAGATGCGTTTCGGGTCACGGAAGTTATGCCAAATAGACGGAACCCGTCCACGAATGGTCAGCTAATTGTGTAAACGATGGTACAACTTACACGAGGCTGATAAACAGGAATAGGGGAGAAGAGATGGCTAGCGATGGCGGCAGGGAAGGGAGGACCCTGGCCGGTCAGCACGTCAGATATCTTGGCCACCTGGGACACCGGCTGAGCGTAGATTTGCTGTGGACAAACAGTTTTAATTAGCACATGTCACATCAAAAGGATAGATTGGTAAGCTCGCAGCGTTTTTATAGCAAATTTCACTGGAAATGGATGTTAAGAATTAACAACGTTCATCTTCGTTGTAACCGCCTTTACGAATTAGGTACTTTAGGTCAAGCGCTGCCATCAACAATCTACGCGATTATACTTGATGTGTATAAGTCATACGTTATATATAACCTCAGTTATAAATTGCAATTTTCATCATTGTCCTATATTAAAAAGTCCAAAAGTTAAATCTGTTTCGATGAAAAACATGACCAAATTCGATTCACGACCAAGTTCGAATCGGGTCGTCTATTATAAAGAGTAATCTCATGAAATACAGGCCCGCAACTACACTTTTCAATTCAGGTTACTTGTATATTGTTACATTAAAACATTAAAACATAGGTGTTTAACTATTCCATTCCCACTCACAAAACTAATTTAATCAAATGAAGTCGGCAGTTGGCTTTTTACCTGATCCTCGACCCGAGTTTGGACAGGCGCTGACATGGGTAAAGTCAGTACAGGCCGTGACAGAGATATTGAGAGGCTTCGAATATTTGGAAAAAAGGCTATACCTATGCGGAATCATCATCATCATTCAGCCTATATACGTCCCACTGCTGGGCACAGGCCTCCTCTCACTCGCAAGAGGGCTTGGGCTATAGTCCCCACGCTGGCCCAGTGCGGATTGGGGACTTCACATACACCTTTTGAATTTCTTCGCGGATGTATGCAGGTTTCCTCACGATTTTTTCCTTCACCGAAACGCAAATGGTAAATATCAAATGATATTTCGTACATAAGTTCCGAAAAACTCATTGGTACGAGCCAGGATTTGAACCCGCGACCTCCGGATTGAAAATCGGACGTCATATCCACTCGGCCACCACCGCTTTTACACCTATGCGGAATATGTGGCGCATAATATGCATGTGTTTTGAAAAATTAGAGTCAAAAGATACATCATTATTAATTATACAGACAAAACCTGTAAAGATAATTTAATGGAAAGTTGTTTTTAGTTTCAAACATAGTATGATATTGTACTGATATATTGAAATTAATAAAATAGAGAGCGTAATTTGCCATTAGATGCAATTACTACTTTAAGGTATACATTGTGTCTGACCATGGGGCTTTAAATCCAGGGCTTGATTTTACTCGCTAAACTGAGCTACTTTTACTATGGGGCCAACCCTAAAATCGGGGAATTTTTTTTGGCTTTTCCATAGAAAACGTCGACATCTGATCACCAAAATGTATGAAAAAGTGATTTTTTTTTTCGGGTTTTCGGGGTTGGTGCATAATAAAAGTAGCTCAGTTTAGCGAGTAGAATCGAGCCCTGGATTTAAAGTCCTGTGGTCAGACACACCCTGTAGATCTAATACTTTTTACGAGTTATATAGCCTGACCAAGGTAATTTTTCCCGACTTTAATGTGAAAAAGTGCCGAATAAACGTTACATTTTCATAGAAAGTTGACGTTTATGTTGATGCTACCACATTTTGTCATAGCAAAATCTGTGCAGAGATAGCTTGAACAGACTTTAGTTTTTTAGTGTTTTTAGTCATGTTCCTTATCAAAAATATTTTCACCAAAATATATCTAAATCAAAATTTGTTTGCAGTTTGCTCTTTGTAATTTTGAATTCTGTAAGTGAATGTCCGTCTTAAAATGAAGAACCGTGCCCTGGTTTCCAAAAAAAACACAAACTCGACATTATACCCCAGCCTCAACGCTTTGCATTTCTTTGTAAAAACGCAAAACATTTTCCACGTTTCCTCCCATCTCAATAAATTTGGGTAACGCTTGCAAAAATGCCTCCGTGTGCCATCACAAGGAGGGCTATGAATCATAAATTAAGGGCCCAATTTGGGTCAACGGAGGAGCCGTTTCAGCAGAATTTAGGGGCGGCGCAACCCGACAGTCGAATGCCCTATTAGCACGGTAGGGGTTGGAACATCCAGTATCTTCACTCCGTAAAGCAGTTTAGTAATAGTTCGTAAAACAATCTTCTATGACACGAATTTTTCACTGTTATACTAACACTGCTGTCAGACTGTCAGACTTGACACGGTCATAGGTATTTTTCTCTTGATGCATATTTTGATGAGCGGAGATACTCTAGTATTTACCCACTAGGGTAAAGGTTAGATGATATTCTGGTATCATAATATTTCTAAAAAAGTTTTGCCTTGCAAACAGTCATAAGAAAATAGATTACAACGTGTTTAGGCATATATTTTTATATAAGTGAAATAGGTTTAGATTTCTGTAACTTATATGAATCTGTACTTTATATGAATGTAACCATGAAATACGTGTTTTTTGAATAAATTATGTTTATATTACGTTTATGTCATGTTATGTTTTACTTATAATGATCGCAGCAATCGCAGGATAAAAATTTTGTTACGTTATATCCGCGTGTATAATATTTATTGGGATATAATTAACACAAAATACACTATATCTACATGTCATCGATACCTTTGGGTTCAATTGGCGTAAAGGACAAAATGCTACTTTTCAGGAGACGCGAAAACCTGCGATTTTTTTTTAAATTTTGATATATTTTTGTTGTTTATCGAGCTATATTTTTGATGTGTATTAGAAAAGTACTCAAAATGTTAGTCTCTTTAACCTAAATTAGCAATCATATCCATAAATTAAATAGGAAAGAAGTTAATGTCCTTTAAAATTGGTCAAAAACAGTATGAATATCCTTTGCGCCCATGAAATTTTTGATAATTTAGTGAATCTTGTTTAGTAAGGGGTCGTAAGTGACGTTCTCAGACTATTTTATTCCAAATTTGGGGTGTATTAGTTACCAGCCACGGTACACATGTTAACTGTTTTCAGCATAGTTTACTATTACGAAGCTTAAAAATGTATCAAACGGTAGTTAAATATGCTAGGTATATTCCGATTACAATTGTTATTAATATTTTTCTGATAATATAGTAATAATAAAGAAAACACAATTTTATATTTTACTTTTATATTCATATTATAAATAACCTAACTTGAGATGAAAAATAAATAAAGAGAACAAGAAAACACAATATTTTTAACCAATTATATAATAAAAAATAATTAATTGCTCTAAAAGTTGCTAATATTCGGATATGAAGGTAAAGTAAATATCCCAGTGCTTAACACTAGCCGCCTTATATTATAACAATCATAACATAACAGCTTTTAATCATAACAAGGGAAGTATTAGATCCGCAAACTATGATTAGAATTAGCATATCAAGCATTTGGACGTTTACTTAGTGAATAAACGTCCATAGACTATAATTCAATACAGTAAGTTATAATAGGTAATAATACTGTTTCAATATTTCAAGATCTCTTATTTCAAAATACGATATATCAAGATATTTAATCGAATAACACTATTAATTCCTATTCAACTTACTCAAGTAGTGATTTCTGTGTTATTTAGTCCCCGTTACCTATAACTGCATTAATTTTTGATTTCAAATACTTAAAAATATATTTTGTTAGAACGATTATGAAGTAATTAAGTAAATGAATTAAATAAAACCGTTTCGGTTATTAAGTATTAATTACCACTTCGTTCAGATAGGTTACAAACTTTGTAAAGTGCTTGAAACGAGTTATTGTAGCCAAGCTCAAGCAATGACACAAATTATTAAATTACGCACAAACAACCACTTCCACCGCTCAGGGACGGATAATAAACAGTCATAACATAACCCTGCGCTGGTCAAGCTGCATGCCCAATGGGAATCGGGATAGTGAGGCGATGGGCAGTCGCTGATACACCTGTCTCGTTCTCCTAATCAACAAGAAATGCGAGTCGGAAAGGTACAGAGTGTATTATGCACAGGCCAGTACGTTGTCGCAGGACTATAAGAGATTCCACTGCGAGTAAAACAATGATAGTTGCGGAAAAAACACTGAGCTGAGGTTTCATTGCATTACATTTTAGTAGTAAAGGACCCATAAAACGATTTATTTATTTGGCATTATAGATCTTTACGCCCATGAACAAAGATAACAGCGGAAAAAACTCTTAGCGTAAATGCTTTCAAATTTAAGGGCAAACATTATATTATAGAAATAAACGTCCTAGAAAACGATTTATTTGATATTATTCACCGCTACGTCCATGTTATTTGTTTTAAATTTAGAGTTTAGAAACTAATTTGAGGTAGTAAAAGACACAAGTATTAAAAAAGTCCTTTACAACCTTGTTCGCTTCTTATACTTATTAAAAAATATTTTTAGAGCGGGTCGTAAAGGGCAAGTACAATAATATCAATAGTAAAATATGTCCTTTACGACCATATTGACCATACGATATGAAAATTCATTAAGACAAATGAAGGGCTTAAAGGACGACAAAAGACATGTAAGTCATTTACAACAATATTTATATTTAGCGGTAACCTTTACGACAATATCTTTGAACATCTAATTTGTAAATGGTCATTTACGCCCCTTGAGCTAAGCTGTTTTTGCAAAATCATAGTAAAAAATTGGGTCGTAAAGGCCACTTTTTAAGAGATATGGGATTTTTTACTATACAGAACGATAGCGCTTGGAATTCTGAACAAAACTGTATATATAAAACTCATTTTCGCCAAAATGTCCTTTACGCCAATTGAACCCAAAGGTATCGAATGTCTTCAAGCGCTTCTGATAAATTTAGCCAGGTACATGAAATCAGGATGGTGTCAAAAGTTAGACTATCCATACGTTTATGCAGAGTTAAAGTACTGTTTCCCCATTACCGTGGAGCTATTAAGGAAGATTATTTCTTAAGAAAATGTTTATGTACCAGTTTATGGGCGAAGGGATTAAAAGAAATAAAGACGGGAACAAGATTAACTACATTGTCTCGATGCGCCGCCATTTTAAATGATGCTGTCTGTTTTATGGAGCAATGGAGCAAACCAGCGATGATGCCTAGGGATTCATTATTGTGGAAATAATTGCTGTAATATTATTGTCTTGATTTTATTTTGCATCATTTGTTGAGATTCTTGATAATAATTCAGGCAGTAACTTTGTCTCCGAGTCAAAGGGGTGAGAATGTCAAGAAGTACCAAAATAATCGCAAGGTAGGTAGGTTTTAGGTTACAAATGGGAAACACCAATTTAAAAAATTAAAAGTCCCTTCAACAACAACAACAACAAGAATGTAGAGAATTCTAAATTTAATAAAGAATTCTCTGCATGAAGTCCGCTGTGGTATTACTTTTACCATTATCATGATCGCTCTTTTTTGCAAAATAAAGCCTGGATATTACACTTAAAAATTATGTATCCAAAAAAGGAATAACATAGGAAAAAAATAAGTGCAGTAGGTAAAGGAACTAATTTATTAAATAACAAAACTTATACAAACTATTATTAAAATTATGTATAAACTAAATAAATTAAAACTAAAACTAATAGGTAAATAAAGTAAGAATATTTTCAACATAAAAAGCAATGTGTCTAAAGTGTATCTAAACTAAAGCTTGAATATACTTAAGCTGAAATAGATGTCATTTACTAAAAAAAAAAAGATCAAGCCCCCGGTGGCCGAGGCTGGAATCGAACCGGTGTCTTCAGCTTACACGGCTAACGTCTTCACCACTACGCCACCCAGCCACTTCCCTAGTTGTAAGATTGAATATGTCAAATTCTTGCCTGAACTTCTATGAAGACATTCTAGCCTGCTCATTGAAGCAAGACTCAGCTCCTAAGTACTAGATATTAAAGTCATCCTAGCAACGATATTTAAACAATCTCAGGACAAAGCGAGCAGAGATAAGGCGATTAACGTCGGAATTACTGGCGACTACCCTCGACCTCTGTTCGGCTCCTACTAGCAATGTTATGAATTGGATTGATAACTTTTTCGATTTTGCCCACGGGGAACGCGTTTTAGGGTTCCTTACCCAAAGGGTAAAAATAGGACCCTATTACTAAGACTCCGCTGTCCGTCCGTCTGTCTGTCACAGATGATGTATTTCTGTTGCCGCTATAACAACAAATACTAAAAACAGAATATAATAAATATTTAAGTGGGGCTCCCATACAACTAACGTGATTTTTGCCGTTTTTTGCGTAATGCGGTTCGTGCGCGAGTCCGACTTGTACTTGGCCTAAAATATTCACGAAAAATAAAAATAGTTTATGGGAATTTTACGAGAAAATTAATAAGAGATTTAATATTATTTTTATGGAGTGTATCGGTCGGCATTATCATTACTTAAATTCTTTATCATGAGTCAGGTAGTATATAAATAAATTAGGGTACAAATTCAACGCATCCGATTTCAGCACGAGTAGAATCGAGCCCCGGTTATTACTCCCTAGAACTACTTCCTGGGTCCGTCGCGACCTTGCCCTGCTTATATAGCGACATATCTTTATATGGACCGTCTCTTAGCTTGGACATTATATGGGCTAGTGGAGTATTATTTTTAGGACTCCTTGTGTGAAGGCGGGTTTACGGGCGATTTGATGGAAAGTGGTAGGATTATGAGAGATAGAGGAGCAAGAATATATTATGTTTGTTTTAGCTTGTACGAGTAATTACATAAATAAGGGATATCATTTTGGCCAATGACACGAACACTTGTAAATAGGTACATTTTTAAATTTATTATTTTATAGGGTTTAAAATATATATTCTTTGGCTATGGAAAATCTGTGTCGATATCTTTCAAAATTCTAAGCTTCTCAAGATTGACTGTGTGTTGTGTGTCTTCTACTACCAATAAACTGTAGTCCTTAATAAGGCTTTAAGGCAGTACCCGACGGGTCTCAATTTCTAACTTATCCATTTGATGTTTCACATTGAACCCTATTTCTTAGGGAATAAGCGTGACGGCTGGTAACTACAGCTACCAAAGCTATTCCGGATTCCATTGCAATGGAATTTGAATCCAACAGTAAACAACTTTACATTTTAAAACAAACTTTAACACAATGCATTAAAGTCTATACTTATTTCAACTATGTAAGTTATTTAAAAAAATGCTGGCTGGATTCGATCGTCCATTTTAGGATATAGTGACGTAACGGTTGCTATTTAAATATGGAAACTGATTGAAAAGTTGACGTGATCGAGTATGTACCGTCGACTGATATTTCTTAAACCTTATTGTCAAGAGATAAAGTTCACTTTTGGCTAGTCAAGAGTGTTGTATTTTAACTATCCACAAACGAAACTGACGACCGGGAACTTAAAACTTCTCCTTCCCACTTGTATAATCGTATCAAGAGTGAAAGAGATGGTAATATGATCTCTGTCGTCATTTGGTTTGTAGGTTCACACGGATATTAGTTTTTTTATGGAGTAATTAGACATGATTAAGTTGAAAGCGGCTTGACATTATGATCGAGTATGGATTTATTGCCTGGTAAAGTTGTCAAAAGCAATTTAGTTTGTATTTTGTACTAGCAATAACTTATTGGGCAAATTAAGCGCATAGCTAAAAAGGAGAAACTTACACGCTTTTTGCACATTATTTTAATGAATCAGGACAGAATTGCGTGAATATAATAATAATAAAATAAAAACAAACGCGTACTTATATTCTGATAATCAAAAAAGAAACGCAGTAACTCTATATGCTGCATATAGAGTTACTGCGTTTCTTTTTCATACTTAATATAAAATTTCCAGACCGGCACGACCCTCAAAAGTTCAAGAAAAGAGCGTACTCCCCCCATCCTAAATTCCGGCAACGTACTTGCAACCCCTCTGGTGTTGCCGGTGTCCATGGGCCACGGTAATTGCTTACCATCAGACGATTACTCTGCTCGTTTGCCTCTTATATAAAAAAAATATTACTAAGTTACTAACTACTATAGTTAAAAAAACATTACTTGAAACCCCTAAGCACATCACTGTGAGTACTACAGTTATATTAATACCAGTTTGAGGGAAACTGACTAGATGGCATTTAAATCAAAAAAGAAAAACACAATGACATTGTCCGTCACACGTGACGTCACGCAAGCGCCCTGCGCCGCCTAAACGAAACAGCAGGCTCAGGCATACATTTTCGCTGCGCGGTAGAAAGAGAGGGTTACGTCTTACGTCTTACACTGTCTCGAGTTTCACATTTTTTCCCCACTTCTAAAAGTGCACAGCGCCGCTAAAGAAGTTTTCACTTCAAAAAAAAACTTTTAGAACGAACGACAAAATGTCTTACTTGCTGATAGGATCTACTCCGCAAAAGAAGTAGGTACGAAAGCAAAAGTACATTACCAGAATTGCGAAAATCCTAATCATAGCATTGAGGTTGAAAGAAACATTTAATTCTAACAGTGACTCACACATCCACAGAAAAAGGTAGGTACCTCATAATTCGTAACGAACTAGCAGGCCAATTCGAACGTTCACTGAGATCAGAATGATATTTGAATCATGTTATTTAGTTATCGTGCGTCTCGCCCGCGGCAATAGGTACAGATAAAGATAAGGACAGTTTATTCGAGTAGGCATATTAAAATGCGCTTATGAACGTCAAATAAAGCTACGCCGGCTCTAACCCTACACCTCTGCCTCGAGAAGAATTAAATCCCATTATTTGGAGGAGGGTATCTCAATATGGGACCGGCCACAAACTCGGCGGGATACATCTTTTCAAAACATTACATATTATAATTAACATGCATTACTTACATATACAGAAAAGTACTATGTAGTGAAATTCACGGTAACTTAAATAACACGATTCTGATGTCAGTGTACGTTTGAATTGGCCTGTAGGTTTATGCCGAAGATGAATGCCTGAAAAGGCTCGGACGGACCGCAAATTGCTAATAATTTCAAAGGCGGCATTTCGGGCAAATCACCTGGGGCCTACTTCTTAGTAAATGAGCTAGGTCCTGATTGCTATCTAGATTAAATTATAAGTGTGATTTGCGCAAGACGCTGAGACTGAGCTTCTTGGCTAAGAAACAGTAAAATAATAAATGCAACCGCATTATTAACCTTTTCAACGCCAATCACCGATATATCCGCACCTCAGGTCCAACGCCAAAGACGAATTAATCGGTCACAGACCACGGAGCAACATAGACCTCCGTGCATATGCATAAAGTTAGATTTCAGTTTTGACACTTCGGTGACGTGTCGTCCGAGTGACAGCTTTTGTGTTTGACACGGCGTCGAAAAGGTTAAATGACATTTAATTGTTATTTCATAAAATCCATGTTTCAAATGTTGAATAAGCAGAAAAACAGATGATCAGTGAAGTGGAACAAAAGTAATATATCAAATTTTCAGCAGATTTTTTAAATTTCTCGGCAGAGCAAGTTTGAAAAGAAAGTTTGTTTTCATTTTCGCTACGTTGTGCCCGTTGTACCACTATTTATAACGTCAAAACGTAAAACTGCATTGGCCGCTGCCATAGGCACAAAACATGGATAGATGGTTTATAGTGTATTCTTTATTGTATATTAAAAAAATAGGTTAAAAAAGTCCTTGTGATTCGGTTCGAGTAAGGTACAAAATTATATGATAGGTAGGTTAATATTCATTTACGATTCGTATGTAAGTAAGGTGTAACAAGAATAGGTGGGATCCGTTTAACGGCCTATTCGGTATTGTGTTCTGATTAGGAAAAAAATAGAAGAAACATTTTTTCCCCTTTTTAGTCTAATAGGCTTAGGTACTTAAGTAGAGCGCCATATATTTACAAAGATATTACAGCGATATCAGTCTTTAGGTATAATATATCTACCAGAGTTTCCAGCATTTTCCCTAACTTAGATAAAATAGAGGTTATCTCAGTTTATTTACGTTTATTATGCATGTTCGGGGCATGATGAATTGCCCACAAGTGTTTTCCTCAAACATTCCATTTCTGTTCGGATTCTTCCTGCGGGAATATTTGGCTTATGTGTTTATAGGAGTTGCTGACATAGAGTATTGTCTGAATTTTTGGTTATTTTGTCTTTTATCAATCAACTATCAAAATTAACGAGCGTTTTTAAATCGACATTATGAGTTTAGACAAAAACAAAAAATATATATTCAAAACTCCAAAAAAAAGTAACAACCAAAAAATCGTAGTTCTTATGTTTTATTAACAATTACTTATTTACCCCAATATTAAAAGCAAAGCAGATATTAAAAAAAGACAGCAAATAATATGTAAAATTATTTTACAACTGAATCCAAGATGAATGTTAGGTACCGCAGTAGTTAAACATGAAATAATACAATTTAAACCGATTTCAATCCGAACTTTTCAATCGAAAATATCATACTATAGTTTTCATTTAGAAGTAGAGTATTTCTATTCCTTGTTATTAAGTTTCCTACTTAAATACGCGACCGACTGTTCCTAGTCTCCCTGATATTGACATAAGACCGCACCAATCCCTGTATTACTTGCATCACAATGGATAATAAACGGCTTATTACAATCCGGATATATCAGAACGATTAAATATACCTAGCCTATTAACTCGTGTTTTAATTTAAACGTATTTTCTGGAAAATATTAAAAAAAAAACATCCCCATGGAACATAATGGGTGTCCGTTGACTTTACGCGTATGCAAACTCGGGCCCAATGGCCGCTTCAGCAATCGTAAAATAAAATTTGATGGCGCCCGAATCAAATCCGTATCCTTAAAATTGAATGTCGGGTGGGCATTAATTTATGCTGCGATAAAGTGGAGGGCCCTTGTGAGTCCACAAAGACTACCCCCTGTAGATAGACCTATTTTGTTAAAACTAAATTGATACATATAACAATTTAGCTGTCACTTTCCTCAAAAAAGTCCCTAAAAATATAATTTCACGCCTGTACTCCACGCGAAGGGCTAGCACGGCACGGGTATAGTGACTCTTATCGCGCGATATTTTACAGCTCGGAGATTAGGCTGGCGTGCTAACTTTATTACCACTTTATTACAATGTTAAAGAAGTAGTAAAGTGAAAAAGAAATCCTTTGTTCAAATACCTGGTGTTTGCAGACGAAATGAATGATAGTAACGTACATAAAAAAAAAAAAAAAAAATTGTTCAAATTATTATTATTCTTACAAAATTTTTGAATGTTCCGGCACTTGTTAGTATTAGTGAATGCAAGATACACTGCGAGTTATATCAAATCAGTATCAAATGAAGATAAGATTGTTGAAGTCCGAATACCTTTCCTGGAAAAACTAGCGAGTGCCAACCGACATTTCTGTCCGCGCCGCGGTCTGTTTTTACGGCCGAGGGGGAAAAGCGTGCTATTATTGGAGCTCTTTGCGTCATGTCCTAATGCTACCAACTCTATAATGCTCTAGATATTTTTAAGGTTATATTCTGATTGCTACTGCAGTAACGTTGCTGTTGCAATGCAACGTTACTTATCGTTACGACGTTACGGGTGGTAGCTACAGCTACCAAAGCCAAATAAGTTATATTCATCCCTTCATCAGCATCCCCCATATTATTTAATAAGTAATGTTCGCAATAAATGCCTTTGACTTTAGAATCATCAACATCCGTCTATAAAGTTTAAATCATAATTTTTAAGCACATATATCTAGCGACGGTGACGGTATATAGGTATATAATGTCGGTGTATGTCTGAAACAATACGTCTAGACTTTCTTTTTGCTCGCTCACAAAATCAATTAGCTTAAATCGGATATTGCTACAAACTCTGCAACTTAAATAAAAAGGCTTGTATCCATAAAATTAGATTTGAACAAGTAAAAACTAACCGTTCTTGTAGCCGATATTAAAGGGCAGTCTCCTGGCTGGATATTTTAATAACGGGGGTTCATTCCACATGCTTACCGGGCATTTGCCTTTAAACCTGTTATAAACTTTAGAGGCGTAGGATGAAAGATTGCAAATGCAAGATAAAGCTGATTTCTGATTTCACGTGCACTATTCAGCGCGAGTGGTAGTGTCATATGTGAGGTTCCACGGGAAATGGTACCTTATGGGGGTTGGCGCTTACGCACTTATTAACCACACTCCATATAATGTTCACATAGCTTGGTTATAGTGACAGCTGTCATTCAATACAAATTTTGTGAATGAAAATGACAGCTTTTATATAACTAACATGGGACTTAGTCGCGTAAAACTTACGTTTATTTATGGCCTGACGTTTCGAACGTGGTCACAGGCAGACTCAGTCTGTACGCTTTACACGATTAAGTCCCGTGTTAGTTATAAAAGTATGAGTGAAAATCATGTCAGTTTAAATCAATATAAAATGACTACTGTCACCGCTATGTGAAAAATACTATAATGCAGTGCTACGCGAAGTAAACGCAAATTTCCATAAGGTGCCTTTACTCATGAAACGTCACGTATTACAGTATTAAACCTTTAACAGATTTTATAACTATAATCCTCCTTCAGTGGTTAACTACTTAGTTTCAGCACTGAAAAGCTTCAGGAACATGGGCGCAGTTTAGCCCGTTTATTTGTAAAGAGCCACGTTTAATATTAATATCCCGGCTGCAATATTTCCTGCTCGGCTATTCGCTATTACTACTAGTAGGTACTAGTTCGCGACACTGGGGAGAGATTAAACATGGTTTAATTACATGTTTGCTAACTTCCATTCAACATTCGAATTATTTCACGGATAATATTGTGTACAATATGTACAACTGAGTTGATACATATAAATGTAATGGTTAGTGATGAATAGAAAATGTAAAATAATTTTTGCACCGTGTAGAGTAATCTAATAGGTTTGTAAGGTTAACTTTTCAGGTAGCGATTTGATTAGAGTTCGTCTACACTAATTATGCATCGACTGAAACAGAATAATAGTGAGAATAGTGAGGCAGTGTCATTATAAAATGTCATATTATCATCCAAATTTGACATAAATGATGATATGTCATTGCAAATGTCATGCAAAGTTAACTTGTACCGAATCTATTGGCAAGATTGACATTGGAACGATTAAAACGTTTCTTTATATGTAATGAGAAATAAGGAAGCTACATTACTAATATTACGATTAAGTATAGAAATACAGAAATGAAAAAAGGATACAAAAGAGCTTCTAACACGTGTAACTTGATATAATGAGACAACGCCTACGACGATTAAATATTAATTTAGTAAACGTGTTATAATATTATCATTGTGTTTCAATTGCAATTGAAATTATATGGAAATTGTGCGTCGTCATCGGGATGGTTTAACGTTTTATATTTTTAGGCACATATAAAAGGAAAATGTGTGTGAAGTAATAAAAAAGCTATGAATAGAAGTGACAAAAGAAGGTTAGGTACAAATTAAATTATCATTTTATTATGTATGAACCTACTTACTTGTTATAATACTTCTAATGCTAAGGAAGAGAGGGAAATCAAACTAAATGTACAGATAAGCAACTCTATCCATCATTATCGGTCAATATATAAATAAACTCTCGCGCAGTTATTCCGAACGTTCACCGAGAATACTCATAGTTTTGTATTGTGAACCGAGTCTCTTTGCAGCTTTGGAGAGTGACTTAAGGGTGAGTTTCAACCAGATATGTGCGGGGGATGTGTTTTTAAGAACCTATAGAATCACTCACAGCCTAACAGGACTCAAATCCCATTACATATACAGGATGGCCCATTTAGATCGGCCAGTATGGGAAAATCAGAATCTATAAGACATACGACGATCTCTTCTTAGGAACCATGTCATCGATTTTAGTAACAAGAAAAACTGCATTCATACATTTAAAAAAAATGTGTACGCAGCTCGCGAATCGAACCCGGACGATTATATCAGCCTATCAGTTAAACCACGTTAAACGCAAAATTTGACAGAGCTCCGAACAACTGACAGGCTGATAACGTACTTTTATAACTAACACGGGACTTAATCGCGTAAAACTTACGTTTATTTATGGCCTGACGTTTCAAACGTGACGTTACAACGTCAGTCACGTTCGTGGTCATAGGCAGACTGCAAAAATAAACGTAAGTTTTACGCGATTAAGTCCCATGTTAGTTATAAAAGTAAGAGTGAAAATCGTGTTAGTTAAATCAATTTATAGGCTGATATCGTCCGGCGAACTGGTAATCTGTGGGCCCCTTAAGTCACCTATGCCAACAGCTATGGGAACTAGACCGATTCGGTTGGATGTTTAATCACATCCGCGCTGAGGTAACACGTCGGGCGACTTGTCGGCCGACCGGTTGACGGAAACGTCACATACTTTACGTACACGTTACATTTACGTTGTCTAATTACGTAGTGGGACAGGAGTTCAGTTCACACATTAGCCGACGGAAAGGAAAACTAACACCATTGGGCTAACATAACTCTACGCCGACTTGGCAAGCGACAGAGTATGAAAAGTGTGAAAATGTCTAATTCTTATCCTAGCTGGCGCATCTTGAAGATGTTCATGTCAACTTTAGCTAGTCTTTTCCGAGACCACGGGGACAATGCCGTCTTCGAAACGTCAGAGGTAATTTACAACTTATTTATGTATACGAAATTATGCCCCGTTTTCGTAAATAAAAACATACAACTATATAATACAATTCAATCTCATCCTTTTAAAAAGTCGTTTAAAAATACTTGGTACTCTATACAGGGTGACCTTATTAGCCATTGGACAAACCCTGAAATCCCACGTAGGGTTACTTCTCAGAAATGCTCTAACGGTAATATTTTTTTAATTAGAACAAAAGATAAAAGAATAAATTATCAAACAAAAGTTATTTCCAATAATCGTCAACAAAAAGAAACATACTGTATTAATATTGGCAGTGCTTTTGACAATTTGTTTGAAAATGTGCGGCAATGATGACATTTGTCAAAAGTCAGAATCTTAATAATGTCATACATAAAAAATATAATCAAAACGGTCGAAGAAGGTTTCGTACTATTTATTACCTCAGGAGCTACTAACACATACAGGTTGCTCCAATGGAAAAAAAACATAATTTGTTGATTTCTTCGTAACCGCTACACCGATTGTTATGATACTTTGTATACAGTTTCTAAATACCCTAATGCATATGTACATTTCGGCTTTGTCCAATGGCTAGGGACACCCTGTATAAACTAAGTGTCCTTTTTATTAGTCTTGAGCATAATTATATTCCGACTAGGTGTCCAAAAGAATATTGTCAAAACCAATTAATCTAAGAAAGCTCGATTCACTCGCTGTACCACTCCATCGTCTCTTAGACAAAAGACAAATCTACTACTTTGCAAGATTGTTTATAATTTTACTCTCTATTAACATGTTTCGCACATCTCTGCCAGTGTAACTTGACCTACCTGGTCTTAATAACTCTTTATAATCGGAGGTCCAAGTTAAGCTGGGCCTTTTGTCGGCGCCTTCTGACTTGCCATTCCAGGATTGTTTTGATGTTGTCGGGCCACGTTAAGGTAAACACGTTATCAGCTAACGTTTTGGAATTGTATATCTTGTTTTTGTTTTTGTGTGGGGAAAGCGATGTTTTGCTTTGGGGATGAAACAACAAAAACAATGCTATACTTATACACATTGTTACTTAGAAATCGGAGCCTGTTGTATTGTGTATCATTTAGAAAAAAAAATAGAGGATAACACTATGTCCATATTTGTAATTAAAGTTCTTGGCTCCAACCTAATACTTTTTTGCGTTTTTATAAGATACCTACCTAGATATGGTTTTAATATAAAAGCCCGGCCGAGCTTCTTGCACCGTTATTTTCACAAGTTAAAGAGACACTCAATGACACTCATAGGCACATTGTAATATGCCTAAATTGAAGAATAAACTATTTTTATCTAATAAGGAACGGCCATAAGATGGAGTACCGCTGAACTGGTTTAAGGCACATGACACTACAGACGTAATGTTATCTGATCTAGTACCACATATGAGCTGGGTGCGGTGTGAAAGCGGTCCACATTACCAACGTGTTCCGAAGGATTATGTCAGCACACTCAGTGCTAATAATCATGAATATATTATGTACATGGATATTACGTCTAATGAAAGTGGGCTGGTTAGCAGTAAGGAAGAAGCCAGGTACCTATCAATCAGCGACGGAATATAATATATATAGATAGACTAACCAGTATATATTTGATTTCGAAAAAAGTTCCATGACTGACACCCTGTAAGGATTTGATTAAATAAAAATAATATATATATATATATATCAGAGGCGCCGCGTCCATAAAAGCCGATGAAAAAAAAAAATTATATAGGACAGATTGCACAGATTGTCGAAGTCCCACAGTAAGCTCAAGATGGCTTGTGTTTTGGGTACTCAGACAACGATATACAGGCTGGAACATTTCTAGAGACTGAGCTGAAAGGATAATGTTATCTAAGTGATCTACAATCGAGTTATTATAATCGTAAAGCTGAAGTAACAAGTAAAACAAAATCACTAAAATGAAATATTTTTATATCAGTGACTTTTAAAGTACAAAGATATTTACATTTTAAATTGACACATGTCATGTCATACAATAGGATCTACTTGCTAGGGTTGAAACATAAAGATTTTTGCACTCATGTTTAATAAACTGTATCTCTAAAACGGTTAGAAATATTAACGTGATTAATAAGTGAAAAATAAAGTACGTAGCCTAAACAATTCCCCGTTTGCATAAAAGTCCTTCGTTCTGTTCCACCCGATATATAATATATGTCGGAACCTGACACCAGAAAGACGTATTGCAGCGTTATAGTTCATTATTTTAGACGCCTGTATAAAATCGATTAGCAATGTTGAGCTACGTATTATTTGGTTGTAACGAAATAAATAAAGTTGCGTAGAGAGTAACGCCGTCTATTGGCGCATTGTTGAAATAAAGTTGCGTAGAGAGTAACGCCATCTATTGGCGTGTTGTTGAACTAAAATGACAGGTAGAAGGCTTTGGAACGTCAAGAGGTTTCTCTTGGGTGAGCGTAAGCACGAGTTGGCGTTTTTGTCGGTATGTTGGTAGACTGGTCGAGCAGGTTTGCCAACTTGACTGAGGCGGGAGCGGAGAGCAAGGCCTGTTCACTTCCTAAGAAAGTTATGTCCCCAAATAATTGCGCATGTATGCGCCTGAAGCTTCTATGTGTGCTTTGGCCTCCTAGAAAAAGTTGCCAGTAATCAAATAAAAACATTTTTCTACAGCAACATTGCTCCCAACTAAGATTTAAATTTTCACGATTTTTTTACATTATTAATCATAAAACGGGACTTAAAACAGTTAAAACTTAACTACAAGCGATTAAGTTTTATAATGAATATTTGCTTCCAACTGTCTTTATCAATGTTCATAAAATATATGGAGGGTAGGTACGTCTACCCACCATAATAAAAAAAAATATTTGTCAATGACTCTGTCCAACTGCTGTGGTTAAAGTTCATAACGAAAATTTTAGTTATTAAATCTTTAAATAATAAATACAACGTAGCGGTACTACCACTTAAGACTCTGTAAGTCTGTACCTACATGGATTACAGCAATGCACATAGAAAATGTGCTAAATGCGGAGCAACGGCTGTTGAAGATACATATTTGAGTGAAATTCATAGCTTTAGTGGGTTCAGAAGGAACCGCGTCATAACGCATCTGGAAAGCGTATTAATTAACCGTGAAGAAATGTATGAATACAAGTTGGAAATCTGTGTAAAATGCCGTGTGTAAAGTGTAGTGTATCTGTGTGTGTAAAGTGTAATAGGTAGGCATGCCTAAAGTTATTTGTATTATACTGAAAACTTTGTGAATGCGCTTTATTAATGTCTATTTTTTTATTAAGTTGTCAGGGTTTAATTTTCAGTGTATATTTCTATATGTAAAACATTTTTTTAATAAATAAAATAATACAATGTTATAAAACTTATAAACATAAATATGCCTTTTATTTAAATTAATTGATAATACCACAAACAAGGGGTAATATTTGCATCTTTCATATATTTCGTGATATGAAAATAACAAATATGTTTATCAACAGAATTACTACCTACCAATACCCGCCAGGCTAAACCGGTTGTCAAATTTAGTTCCATTGGTACACAACGACGGCGCCACTAGTATAAACGTATAAACGGTTGGGGACATTTTTTTGTATGGAGTTACCGTTCTTCTCCTAGTGAGTATTATATTCTTTGGCGGAGAGGCTCCGCCGCTGGGAGTTCTTCTTGATCGGGCCGCGCTAGAGATCGGACGTACTCGTTAGCCAACCTCGTGCCTAACTCGCCACGTTCCTGAAGGCTTATACCTGAAGGATTATTCTGATAGCTTATAGAATCTCGCGTTCTTTAACCATTTAGCTAAGTGTTTTATTTCAAGTGTTATTTTGATTTCTTATGTTTCATTAGAAGCTTACTTTTGTGAAATAAAGAAAGGATGTGTTATGTGTTGTTTCGAAAAGATTTGTGTTGAGTTTGTTGCCGGTCCCATATAGGGCTAAATCTTCTCATGTCAGAGGCGTAGGGTTCGAGCCGGCCTAGCTTGACTTGAATAAAGATTTGAACGGTTTCATGCGATCTTTTCATTCTCAATTTAACCAGTCAACATTCTAATAGCAATTAGTTCTTTTCATCATTTAGTTCTGAAATATAGTAGGCACTAGTATGGTTAATGAGTCCTAAGGTTTATTTCATGCACTGGTAGCATGGTAGCATACTGGTTTAGCTGTGAAGTAATACATCTAGGTATTACTACCCCCACGCGCCCACCGCCTTTAAGACCCTCGGTCTTCGACATATATATATACTTAAATACATAAAAAACAACCATGACTCGGGAACAAATATCTGTGTCATCAGGTCATTACAGAAATAAATGCCCTTACTGGGTTTCGAACCCAGGACCACCGGCTTCACAGGCAGGGTTACTACCCACAACGAAATTCTCATGCAAGTTCTTGAGCCGTCTAAATGGGGCTGATCCATAAAATGGTAGCATTACTGGAGAGTGCAGCCGGTTTTTTTTGTCCAAGTTATAAACTAGGTTATAAAGAAATATTATTTTTCATGCCAGTAACTAAATTAAAGTTCTTTATGTGAAAAATTTTAATCTCGAGAGAAACACAGTGAGAAGTTTCGTGCAGCTATTTTTTTATGACCCTGTTTAAGCAAGTTTACTACTGAGTTTTTTAGGAATATAAAAGAATTTAAAAACTAAGAAAATATGTAACATTATCTTATATCTTGAGGTGTTGTTTATAAAGTCATCCATAAGCCTTCTTAGGTTTTTAAATCAATGTGATATATTGCGATATTTAAATTGGCAGAGAATTTGTCAAATCGCAAGCCACCATAATTATGTAAATGACAAAAATATCTGAAAAGGCTTTAATCTTCACATATTATTGTAAAAAATACTGTCTTGCTAACCTAAATCCCAAAAAATTTAAGTTACATAATGGAATATATAATAATGGCGGTTCCACACTCTGTCGCTTGCCAAGTTAGTGAACACTTGCAAAAGCTTGTACAGGACATACAACTCAAGACACATTGGTCACAATTAATATAGTAATATAATAAAATAAAGTATCACGCATGCATGGATAAAACGTAAAAACAAATAAAACACGCCTCATACACGGCAAAATCTCTGCTGAAGAACATTTAACTTTATACCAGCAATAAACCTGTTTTAATACAATTTAACGGCATTATGAACAAGTTTATTAATGCCGAATCTGATTTCAGCACAGGGTAGTTCACGAAATCATCCAGAGCTGCCATTAAGGACCAGTATTCCTCTGAACTTTTGGTAAAGATAATTATTACCATAAAGAGGTCAAATATAATAACATCAGGTTCCAGAAAAGCGGAAACATTGTGAATTTCAGGAGCATTTCGCAGTCGGTATAAAATGTACATGCATAAATGTGCATGTAATTTGGGAAATCCTACTCATTAAACGTCGTATTTTCATAGCAATTTGACGTTTACTGTGATACGCCCACACTCTGTGATACGCCCACGCCCCACACTCTGTCAATTGCCAAGTTAAAACAGAGTTAGGTTGATCTTATATATACGTAATATAAAAATGTAGGTATGCAGGGATACTAAGCTAATAGTTATGCTGACTGTACCTTGGTATTTCGTATAGTAGCATATTACTCGTATGTCAATTATAAAAAAAACAGTGTGTCATAAAAACTACAAATATCGCTCGTCACGCGTCAGAGCGCGACGCGACAAATACAATTTGTCACCGAGTTTATTGGTGTCACCGCGACTACTTCGGCAATGGGGATAAGCGTGAAATAATCTTCAATACGGGGTTCTGTGTAAGTGAATATACGCTTCAGGAACGTATTTCGTTTTTAACAACTATAGTAGTATACCCTATAATGGACACGGAACCAGTAATGGGACAAAAAAACACAATTCCTCTAAAATAAGTATATAAAAGTAGTTTATAAACACTGGATATATTTTTATCATAAATAAGAGTCCTAGAGCTGATTATGTTTGAATTTTTATTAAATTCGGTTATTTTTTAAGAAATGTGCGTCAACCCAAAAGTTGTCGTGCCACTGAAAAAAAAAAATCACTAAAAATTCTTAACAACTTCGCTAAGAGAGGTGAGTTAATTTATTAAATTTTAATTAATTAATACTTGATGAAAACTAGAATGTGTTTTGTTAATTGCATTTACCATGAGATAAGGTATACAGCACACTATGTTGTGACTCCACAGATGTAAAAAAATAGTGGTATTTGGCCCAATCCCATTATAGGAGCTGTAAAACTGCATACCTCCTATGATGGGACAATTGACATAATGATGGTTGCCATGCCATAATTTCATGTTTTAAACAATACAGAAGTAAAATGTAGTTACGAAATATGTCACCCAGGAGGTATTCTCGGACTTAGGATAAATTAATATCGTTTTTCCAAACTTTTATTTAACTTGCCTTGTTATAGTTAGTGTGGGTCAAATCTTGGTAGCTGAATTTGACCCACTTTTCGATTTCCGGTTCAGTTGAAATTTTGTGTAAGTACGTAATTAAGTATGCAAATCGGATGATAATGCAATATTATGATAACATGGACTTGATCTGATGATGGAGACAGGAGGTGGCCATGGGAACTTTATCGCAATAAACCCTAACTAATTGTGTTTGGGTATATTAGAATTGTCTCGATGAATCTAATACAATAATAATTGGCTGTGGAAAGAAAAATACATTCAGCGATTTTTATCGCTTATACCAAAAATTGATTTATTTGCCATAACTTATTCCCCATTTCAAAATTTTATACTGATAGAGCAATGTCCATTATAGGGGGCCCATTACTGGATCCACGTCCATTACCGGGGGCCCATTACTGGAGCTTTGGTGTCCATGACTGGAGAAAAAAAGCATAGTTTTAATTTGTTAATTATGTGGAAACTCATTGCAGTATCTTTGATACAACACGCCTAAAACATGAAAGGCGGATAGGACTTTCATCTTTTAACACGCTAAGCGGAAGACCATTTACATGTACAAGGGAAATATCATAAATACTCCAAATTTCCTCTTAAATGTCCCATGACTGGTGCTGTTACTATACATACAGACAAATTTTGAAGCAAGGTCAAACACCTTTTAAAAAAAGGTCATTTCTGTGGACTGTTACAATAAAAGTTAACGACTCTAGTACATATATGTCCAGTTTTTCTTATTTGAGTCTCAAGTACCTACTGAAAAAAAGTAAACCTCAATTTAAAAAAAAATTACGCCAATACTTACTAGAAACACAAAAACGAAATGCTTAAACTTAACCCCACCTCTCACACCATTTACCTGCCGTTACCTATCGCTGCCTGTCCACTTGCGTTCACATCATATTAATCTTATATATAATACTAAATTACTGGTATTTAACTATACGTCATACTTTGTACACACACACATACACACACCGTTACTCGACACATACTATTTATGTATATTCTATTTTTAACAAATATTTATATTATCCACAATTACAAATATACAAATACATATAAATACATATATATATATATATTATATATATATATATATATATATATATATATATATATATATATATATATATATATATATATATATATATATATATATATATATATATATATATATATATATATATATATATATACATATTTCATACATACATCGACTAGCGCTGCACTGGTCGTTCATAACTGTAGGTTTATTTAAGGTTCTGACGGAAGATCAGCGCTGCGGTCTCCGCAGTATTTTATGCTGAGTCAGCGCCTATTTCTTTACCACAACACATGACCCTCTACTTATGTAAAATATGTCAAATATGTAAATTGCTATTATTGCTATTAGTGTAAAATTGTATGTTGCCTTTTAATTTTTTTTGTCTCTTGTTAACTTTCCTTTTGTCTCTTGTTATTATTTATTGTGTCACAAAGCATGTAAGTTGTGGTTGAATAAAGATTTTATCTATCTATCTATCTATCTATCCCGTCTGTAAAGGTGTAGAAAAAAAATAGCTTTAGATTCCCTTTCCTATGCGATGTCTACCGGAAAGATGCGAACGAGTTAAGCATACTGTAAAATTGTGTATGACCCAGTTACAAAAATGATAATTAATCTGAAATGTTACGATTTATTATTTACCTTATAAATAAACGTACAGACCTATTCGGATTTCGAGATAATCACAAGATCTTGAGACGATTTAGAGATCAACTAGGGGGCCGATTTTTGAATTTCGATCGCTCTATTTCGTCACTCGAAAATCGGTTGAAAACGGCGAAATGCTAATTTTTGAAATACGAGCGATAGAAATTTGGAATCGAGTGGTATTGACCACTCGTTTTCAATTCTATTAGTAGAATTTAAATGCCTAGTAATGGATATATTATTGAACGAAATACACGAAATCGAGCGGTCGAAATTCAAAAAATCTGCCCCTAGATCTACATTAGATATCGACTAGATGTGACTTGGATATCTAAGTCATAACTTGACGAAATCGTTCAAGAGGACCTCCAGAATCGCGGAAACGTCATAAGTTTGACATAAGTATCCATCTTACAAATATCTTTAAATTATCCGTATCGTAACTTGTTGAAGTCTAATTCATTTTCCGAATCGAGCCGTTAATGAACCTACAACAAACAATGCATTCCTACTGCATTGTCCTCAAAATTACATTAAAATGTGTTACGGTTCCACTCCACGGCTAAAGCTCTCAAAAGACAGAGGTAACTCCAGCCCCTTATCATTATCTGTCATCTGCGCCATTGTTAAGAAATCCAATTATTCCTATAATAATGAACTTATTAAGCGCACAATATTGAAGGTATAATTGTTAACGAGTATATTGTTCCAGCCTTTTGTCTTGTTATTTATTTACCTGGCCTTGGGCGGGTCCAATTTCGTTTATAAACATACAATAAGACAATGATAATGGTATGAATATAATTAAGGTTAAATATTGTTACGGATGGGACACGATGTAGATCTTTATTTTATTGGTATTTTATTTTATTTTTGAGTTCTGGACGTTTTCTATTTTATTTAAGTATTTATCTTGACTATTGTACCTATATATCGTCGTCTAATACCCGCAACATACCCTTAATATTACTGTGGGACTAGGTCGATTTGTGTAAAATTTTCCCATAGCTTTTTTTTGTACACTAAAATATAGATTACAAATCAAAATATTTAATTAAATAAATAGATTTGTTTCTAAAAATGTTAAGTTTAGTTAAATTACAATGAATTAACCATATTTATACAAATATATATTTTACAGTTCCGTGGTTATTTTCCTTCCAACGGAACCACACCAGCAGCAACACGAGATTAAACAAATTACTGCCATTTACACGCGCGTGACACCCCTGACGAGCTCGAAACAACGCAGGTGACAACCCTTTAGTACGATCATTTGAACAAAACTGATACGGTAAAACAATTAATTATAGCTAATTTTTTCTTTAAGCTATTCCTACAGCTTCTCTAATTTTATAAATTTTAAAGTGTTTTTGTTTGTTTGTTTGTTTCAAGTGTGCTTTGGTTTTTGTTACTTAATTATGTAAAACTACGCCAATCCTCGGGATTAGTTGCCGAGCGGACCCCAGGCTCCCATGAGCCGTGGCAAAAATGCCGGGACAACGCGAGGAAGATGATGATGCATTATGTAAAAACATCAGAAATTTGATTGATTTATTTGTTACCTTCCCTGCTTTCCTTTGTAACATAATTTTGTTCGTGAGGTTCGTGATATAGATAATATGTTGTATTCATATATATGATTTATTCTAACATTTATCAAACGAAACAAGCACATTTAGGTAACTCTTAAAATTGGTACCGTCTTGGGTCGTCCCATTAGTTTTTCGTCAAGTTCTTAAATTAGTCCTATTCTGCTTTCGTCACTCATTCTACATTCGTCACAATCGTCGGAGGCTTTCAATGTAGAATGAGTGACGAAAGCAGAATGGGACTAATTTAAGAACTTGACGAAAAACGAATGGGACGGCCCAAGACGATACCTTAAAATGAAATGTTTAAGGCGAGGTATGCCCGAGGAAAATTTTCAGATTCTGTCAAATTACCCCATTTCACACACAAGCACACTTCACGCACACTACCTCATTTTACTGGGACAGGTCAGTGACCCATCCTGTTTTTTTAAAGATGCAAATGAGAGTATTTTGAGTTTCGTGTTAACCACTAGCCTCCTTTGAGAAAGAGAAACTCTAAAAAAGTTCCATTGAAAGAAGGAAGAGAAACAATATATTTTATCTTACTCTCCTTGTCTGTTCATGTCACATGTGACGTATTTACATGTAAATTAACTAAAATCGAATTCATTAGATACGTGTACTAAATAAACCGAATAAATACAGAAGTCGTCAGATGAAAAACGTTATTTAGGTACTACTCTATTCAATAGGGCTTTCTATAAGGCGCAAAATTAATTCAATGACAATTTAATTGAAATCATATGTGTATTCCGATGATGTTATTATTATATAACTTACTTACGTTAGCTTAGCTTCAATCTGTATATATTTAGTTGTAGTACAGTCGCCATCAGATATATCGGAGCGGCCAAGGTGTTCACAATATCTGAACACGCGCTCTAACGCCCTGACAATAGAGGCGTGTTCCGATATTTGTGAGCACCTTGGCCGCTCCGATATATCTGATGGCGACTGTACCTAGCTAATAAGAAAATTTTGCATGCTTTTTCAAGTGAAATGTAGGGGAGAGCGGGGACAAACATAACGGCGGGTGGAAAGGAAAGTAACTATTGCTCTGTAAGTTTATCTAATAGTCAAAACACCACTCCGCTGCTATTAGGTGATAGACAGTGGCGCCCCCTTCACTTGCATTCAGTCGAAATGGGCACCACGTGCTATTAGGTTGTGTGAGAAAACGCAACGTGATTTTTCTAATCAAAAGTACGTTTTTCGACTTTTAGTTATTTGATGTTTACGTTGTATTAAAATACATACATTTTCTGAATAATTGCATATCCCCTAGAGTGGCATTGTCCGGCTCCCGGTCTCTATGGTGGCGGGGAGCCGGGAGACGGACAGACATAACAAGCCGTTGAATGGCGGCGCCTCAGATTTAACGGTGGGTTGAAGTAGAGTGGCGCGGCCATTTTGGAAAAATATACGTCAAGTGGCGGGGCCTCCAGGGTGGTCATCGCGAATTTGGCGCGTGTTAGAAATATGACCATTTCTCAAAAAATATGTATGAATGATATATATTAACTATGTATTATTGAATTCAGCATAAAGTGGTTTATTTGATTGTATACCAATTACATTATATTTTATGTGAATTATGCTGGACTTGATCAAATCTCATATTATTACCAAATTTTTTCTACTTTCATGTATAAAAATACGTATAATTAGGAAATAAAACAATTGATTGTAGAAAAAGCAGTTTTTATGACAAAAAAATACATTTAATATGATTCACACAGTTCTAACAAACTTTATTTTACGCGGGAATTCGACCGTTAAGGAATACTATCCTTAATTGTTTATTGACGAATGCATCTTGCAAGAGTGAGCAAGCAAGGCATAGGGTTAACGGTTTTATTTTAGGCGCGAAATACGATGTCGCACAGAGGCCGGGAGACGGTCTCTGCCACTCACGGGCTTGTTATGACGGAACCGTCTCCCGGTTCGCCGCCAATTAGGGAAGTGTCCGGCTCCCGGCCTCTGCCAAGCAGGGGCATATTTAAAAAAATGGCCGCGTCATTTTTCCTACCCTTCAACCGGAGGCCCTGCCACCCGAAGGGATATTGATTATTGATTAGATTGATTGCAATTTATTTTCTCGAACACGTTCCGTTTCAAAGATATCTTTCATGTTTTCAGAAAAATGCGGTCGGGTACAAAAGTAACATTTACATCCCATACAATATATACCTATTGAATCTAATATGGGGTCACATGCTTAATGCGTCAATGATGATTTAAACGATGTATGCCATATTTATGAGTGAAGAAACTCTGACCCTGAATTATCTGAGTAGGAAACATGTTTATAACAGAATAATTGATCTCATCACTTGAAATAAAAACAATTTCTAACGAGGACTTAATATTGATTTGTTTTCTTAAAATGCTAATGTTTATGTAGTCAAAACGCAAATATTAAAGTGTGTGATCAATAATAATTTACATAGTTATATAGTACTTTTTTGATTTGATATGTCATATTATATTAATTACAGCCCACTGTGTCTTGTTACTTTTGACCTACATGTGTTACTTTCTGCACGCCAACGGGGTCATAAGTAACAACAGACGATTTTTTAGTCACTCTAGTACTTACATACAAAATACACTATTATAAGGTTAATCAAGATGTTAATGTACAGAACATGCAATGAAGTTATATATGACTACATTAATTTCATCAAAATAATAACGGTTAGCCAGAAACTAAGATCAAAGTACAAAGTGTTGCGTTTCTCCCCGCTCTCCCCTACGCATCCAAAATTACTGTCCACCTATGTTCATCACTACATTTTTGCAAATAAACATATCGTTATCTTTATCAATAAATAAAGTCCTGGCAGGGTGGAAATTTAATTTTGGCGGATTGTTTTTCTCTGCATCTGACTGTACAGCTACGCCAAATTTTTGGTAAACTTACGGTTATATGTTCAGAATCTGAATCTGTGTAGTTATATAGTACGAAAAATAAACGAAAATACTTAAGATATATGGACATTCCTCTGGTCCTTGAACTACGTCCAAAAGAGAGGTATGGCCACTGTGAATTACATCTCGCTTTGTGTGGTAGGACACAGCACAGCAGATGTCATTCCAGATCTAGAGCAGAGCTCAACCTTACAGAAATCTGCAGCCAAATAACACTAGATCCTACTCATAGTATTGTTCCTGCCGGTGAGTATGGTTGCCAGTTATCAACGAGGGTGCGGAGGGTTAGGCACGGCAACGCGCATGTACCTAACACCTCTGGAGTTGCAGGCTATATCAATAGGCTACGGAGACTGCTTACCATCAGACGGGTCGTATGCTTGTTTGTCATCGACGAGGTATAAAAAATAAAATTATATATGCACAGAATATAATTGGACTAAAAACTTTGTTTTATTTTATAGTAAATTTGGATAACAATCGATACATAGACAATTCCAGTAAACCAGTCCGTAGCCTGTAAGCCTCGTAGGCAAGTATATCTCGGCCTCACAAACCGCAAAAACTCGCTAGGACTGAGGCTAGACCATAGTCGTTTATTTATTCTTGATTTCATGAAGGTTTGCAGAACAGCACGTAACCGCATTATACATCTAGGTGGACCTCTCAACAACAAAATAGGTGTACCGCTTCAAGATTTTCAAGTAGTACACGAAATATTTACATATCGTTCCGTATTAATAGGTAATATTTGAAGATCAAAAGTTCTCTAACATAAATACAAGATCACAAAATTGTCATCACAATCAGTTCATTGACGTTAACGTACAGAAGTCACATGGGTACGTTTTTAAAATGACGCAATATTAGGTAATACCAGCATAATGAAAATTAACTCCAATCAGTAAGTATGAGTTTTCAAACTTTTTTCATTTTAAGCGGGGTTTCAAGGAGCAAATTACTTAAATGATTTTGGAACCGTATTGTTTTAAGATAGTTTACTGCGTTTTTTAATAAGTATGCCCCGTAAACAACAACAAATAAAATTTAAGATGAGACTCGAGCTCTATGTGATGATAATTTAATTACCCTATTTTTTTAAATACAATTTGTCTACTGGTATACTTTTTCGTATACGTATATTATTTAATGTCAAAATAATTGCAAAAATCAACTGTCAGTTTAGTGCGCCCCGCGATAGGACCTCCTTCGTTCAAGCCCAGCGGGCATCTGATCAAAGAAGTTGCGTGCACAGGACCGCTGATATCATGTTTTTGAACTTATTTATTTAATGTTAAATTAAAAAAAAAAGTAATCGCGGAATTCGCTCAAGCATAAAATTGCGCGTTATTAGAAGCAGTTTTCATATTTTTATCTTTTGTGCACAAATTGTTACGAATCTTTAAAGTCCGTTTTAGACCTATGTTCGTGATCGTTTTCTATCGAGCAAAAGTCAAAAACTTAGGATTCGAATCGCGGAAGTCACTAGAAAAAGCTCTCAAGATTGCTAATTGAATGTATGGCAGCCGTATTGTGATCCAAAAAAGAGCTACGGTTTTTTAAAAACTTCGTTTTCTGAACCCACTGCACCTTAAGTATAAAAGTTTAAAAATGTTTTTGTGCCTAGTAGTATTTCCAGGAAAGCAGATCCAACAAATAAAGAAAACCTTTTCTACTGGATAAAAACTGAGAAGAACACAAAATTTTGAGTGGAAAAATTGCACTATTCAAAAAGATAATTATAACCAGGGATCTTACGGAGCTCCGGTTCCGTTTCCGTTAAGGCGGAACTTCTGTTTGGTATTACACATCCGTTTCTGTTCCGGTTCCGTTATGTTTGAAACGGAAGTTATAACGGATGTCAATGCTTCGCGCGGCGGCGGCGTACATCAAAAACAAACGTTCATACCAGTCATTCGCTCATCGCCCCGCTTGCCACGTGCTACGCTAATTTGTTGTTTGTTTGTATACTTTGTTTTATTCGTGTTATTAAAATTAAAATCGTATGAGTTCTGTTGTATACTGACTACTGACTGTGTGTAGTGTCACTCTCTAACAAAACGCGTCTGTTACGATCAGCACAGCGCCACGCGCGGCTTATGGCTTTCCCCAAAATTGGTATGGAACGGATGTACTTTTAGCTACCTGTAGCAAAGCGACGAAATTGCGGAGTGAGCCACGCGGTAGTGTGTGTGGTGAATGTTAGTGTGTAAAAAAACGCACAATGAAGCCGAAATCAAGTTCGATTTGGAACTATTTTGATGAAGTTAGTGCATGGGGACACGGCTAAGTGTAAACTTTGTCTGAAGGTTTATTCTAGAAAGGGGAAAACGACTGCATCGTTAAAAAGTCAGGCTCCGATTCTGGTTCCGGTTCCGTTTCCGTTTTCGGTTCCGTTACCGTTTTCGGTTCCGTTTCCGTTTTCGGTTCCGTTAAACTAAATTGAAAACATCTGTTTCCGTTTTCGGTTCCGATAAAACCACATCCGTTACATCCCTGATTATAACCAAGATCTTATTCGATATAATAAAATTCAAGCTACTTTAAAGTGACGACAACTATGCTGAAATATAATAAGTCTGGGCTAGATAAATAGCGCCCGAAAAATGCCGAGAATTGAAGTGCTTGCAAGTTAGCGACATGAAGCGAAAAATCGTTTGTGTGACAGCCCTGGGTAATTTGGCGTCGAACGGGCAGTTTGCGGGATATATGACGGTGATAACCCTGGACTTTACGTGCGAAACTAAAGGGTGGATCAGCAAATAAGTCTAGTTTGTAGATAAGAATGATTAAGAGCCACTTACACCATCCCACAAACCCAGGGTTAACCGGTTACCCCAGTGTCAAATTGTACTAGTAACCATGGTAACTCTAGGTTTAACCGGTTAACCCTGGGTTAGTGGGATGGCGCAAGTGGCGCTAAATGATTTAGTTCGTTTTGGATAAATAGGATTTTGTTAAATATATAGAATGGGCTTCCGATTTGGAATTGGTACGTTTTATTTGTATCGTTGTACGTTTTGTACGTTTTATATTGTTTTATGTTGTAATATATCTATATATCGTGTCGTATGTCGCGTGGGACCGTTACGTCACGGCTCCAGCGCTGTACACCACACCCTCCACACATGGTATGACACAAGTTACACGCTTTTCTTATTTAGCTATGAAACAGTTTTGTCTATTAAACTATGGGGTATTCCATTGATTTATTAGTTTTTGTAGGAGCACTGAAACTACCAGCGGTTTTTTAAATACCATGTCCGTGGCTAACAAAAATAGGACCCGCCTGATGATAACCGGTTTCCGTAGCCTATAGATGGGTGTACTTTCGTTTGGGCTGAATACCTTTCGCCAAATTTCACTTCCCAACAAACTTATCGCAATAGTTTCATTTCCCAAAGGAACCTTTAGCAAAGTTACACTTCGCATATAATTTATTTGGTCAAATTATCATTTGGCATGATTTTACTTTGTCAAATGTTATTAGGACAAAAACTTATTTAGCAAACGTTTCACATAACACTCTTTTAAGGCAGGTCGGTGTAGGTACGACGACGAGCGAAGCGAGGAGGAGTATTAGGTAGAACTGCGACCTTACAGCGCGCGGGCCGAGCGAGCGAAGCGAGCGTGCCGCGGTAGCGGCCGGCGAAGCGCCAGAATCGACTTTTTTATAATAATAAAATTTTACACGTCCCAGCCGGCCTAGCCAAGGTTACAATCGCTATCGCTTCGAAAACGAAAAGCATCATGTCTCTCTATCACTCTTCCATATTAGTGTGACAGTGAAAGTTGCGTTTCGATCGCTACGAAGCGTAAGCGATTGGCGTCTTGGCTACGCGGCCTGCTCCCTTTAAAAACATCAATCGTCGCGTCTAACTCGGCGATTAGAAATTTTAGAGAGTTTATTAAGAAAAAAGTGATTATTTCATCATTATCTTGTAAATTATTCTAACTGTTTTGAAACCCCTATGTTTTTTTTCATTTTCTCAAAAAAAATTCTAAGTCCCAGAAACGGCCCCCCTTTGGGACAGTCTGACCGGCATCTCTAAGTATTTAAATTTGAACCTAAATTTGTTCTGTTACAATTTTGAATTTATATATAATATTTCTACTCAGAATCAGTAGATTTCTCCATTATTACTGAGAAAAAATATCCCCAAGTTTTTGGTGCATTTGTATGAAATATTGGGGACACTTTTTTTCTCGTATTAACGCCTTGCAATATTTTGGGACATGTAAGTTATGCTTAATGATATAATGATACATTTGACTAAATAATACTTGTTAAAATGAAACTTGTCCAAGTAATTATTTGCTAAACAATAACTTGTCAAAAAAGACTATAATATTGCTACCTCAAAAATTGCGATAAGTTGTTTTGCCAAACATTTTTTTGGGAAATGATAATTTGGGAAACATAGTTTGGGATGTGATACTTTGGGAAACGTTTTTGGCCCATTCGTTAGTAAACCCTATAGATGCCTGCAACTCCAGGGGTTTTTCCACTTTTCCTTTATTTCTAAGAACTAGGATTCAATCTTACTATATGATCTGTTGTATGATGTGTTGTTGTTGTTGTTCTGTTATTTACCTGCTTGCTTGCTTTCTTGGGTATTGTATTGTTTTTTTTTATTGAGGTGTGCAATAAAGAGTATTTGTATTCTTAAGCATAGATTAAAGAAATGGCTGATTGAGAAGGTGTACTACAATCTTAAATAATTTTTTGACGATGCAAGGAACACAGAGCTGCGCTCCAAAACTGGAATCGCAGATGTGGGTGTGAAGGCCGCCAAGCTCAAGTGGGATTGGGCGGGACATATCTGTCGGATGCACCCGGACAGATGGGCCAAAATAGCGACCGAATGGGCACCGCAGATCACCCGAGGCAGAGGCAGACCAAAAATGAGATGGCGAAACGACCTGGACTCATTCTGTGGCGACTGGCGGGAGCATGCACAAAGCCGTGACGAGTGGCGAAAGATAGGAGAGGCCTTTGCCCAGCAGTGGGGCACAATATTAGTATAGGCTATTAAAAAAAAATGTGGCAACGAAATGTTAATAATTTAGTTAATATAGTATATATTTCGTTTATAAGTAGTTTTAAGAATTGTATTGTATGTTCGCAAAGGGCAGCTGTTGATACCATTTATTTGTAAAGATCATCTACGTGTATACCTACCTACACAGTGGACAATAAAAACTTTCTTATTCTTATTGTATTGTATGACACAATCTTTTGCGCTTTTCAGAATAGTTAAGTAGGTAAATACCGCTGCAAGGAATCCCTTCTGTCGATCGAGAAACAAGGAGACGAAATCGCAGAATTGAAGCGTGGAATCCAGAGCGAAGTGAGTTGTGTGCGTAATTTGTTGTGAGGGAAATACAAGCGACGCCAACGCACGACGCGGTGAAAATATGAACTTTCATGGTACGCCATCTTCTATTCATCAGCTCATTCGGTTTTTCATCTGCCAACTGTCAAATAAGCAATATGTTCCACACCCACTGGGGTGGCGCCACAGTCATGCACGGAGCAAATAAGTAAGCAGTGAAAAAATATTTGCTTCGTCCGCTTTCGGCCATGACTCGCGTCCCATTTCATTACCAGCCGAACGAACGAGTTTATCGAATTTAAATAATTCATTGCCTGTATGTTTTCCGTTTGTTTCGCAACTCTGTTCGCAACTTACCTGTACACACGTGTATGTACAATTGTACATGTTGTGCATACATAATTATTGAGGCAAAGTTCGAAACAATACCGACTTGTTCTTTAATGAGGTTAAAACTGTAGTGGAACCAAAGCAAAGTCAAAAGTATGTTAGTCTATTGATTGGATATATATAATACTTCTTCGGATTTGGTAAATCTAAGGAAAGTATCTAAATATTTATTACTAGGTACAGCGCACTCTGCGCTAAGCATGAAGCGTTTATTCTTATTGTGAAAAGTCACCGATTCATTTATCATTAATATAACAAGATATTCATAGTAAATATATAATAAAATATTTTAAAAGCATTTCTTAAACAACGATATTGAAAACTGAAAAATAGTTTCCATATAAAATATTAATAAAAACAGCCCAGTTTATATTGCATTTTGTTTATTTAGCTGCAAAATTGCGGAGTCTGTGTTTCAAGAGCAAACTAATTTAAATTTTCCTGGAAATTTAAAATATTCATTAGCGACGAAACCAGACGATAGGTATTGTTTTAACAAGTTGGAATCCTATAATAGTACATTTCGATGCTAGTGCGGAAGGTATGACATTTCCGCACGTGTATCGAACGACGTTTTATAATACAGTTGGGAAAAAATAAGTAAAACATTGTTAATCGTACACTAAACAAAAGTGGTAACAGTGACAGCTCGCTTAGACGTCGTCTTTAAGTATATTATATCTATGGGCGTTTGGCAGCTATTCCGTTCCATTCAGACAACTTATTAAGAACGGAATTTTCAATATTCAATATTAAAAAATAAACGTGTTATAATGATGAAGAGGTAAGTATTAAAATATGAAATATGTATATTTTTCACATTCTTACATTAACAGTAGGTTTTTATGCTGATTACGACGTTTAAAGGAAACTAATATTAACACTCATCAATAAGTAGTCGTGAATTGGAACAATATAAATTTAAAAAAATTGGAAAAGTAAAAAGCACTAGTTCGAGATAACCAACTTTCCGCACGCTAAACAGCTACGTAAAGTAGCACTTTTTGAGCAACTGTATTAAAAAATATAAACCAGTCTTATGATAGTAATTTTAGGTCAACCGGGGTAAATGCGTCTCTAGAGATAAATGCGTCTTTTGAAGATATCTTCGAAAATGCAACGTCCAGTGACCATGACCAGTGCTAATCGCCCAAAGACATATCCTTCCCCTCAAATCCCCCTCCCCTAATTTAATGTCCCCCTTTCCAGAACTTGGAAACGCCATCTCAGTTTCGAGGAATTAAAAAAAAAGTTTTTGGAACCAATGTGTTTTTCTTTGCCTACGTTTTGTTGTTTATTTTTTTTTTATTATCTAAAACCGGTACTCATTTTAGCAACATAGAAACTTACAACATAGATCTTTAAGTGTAAATTTTAATGCGAGTTTAAAAATCATCATTACGAAACAGATTCCCAGATTTCCTTTTAAACCAGACATTAATATGATTATTCAATCTAAATTACAAACCCTTCCGATTAAAATGCAAGTTATTAATGTCATTCGACATTCATTAATCCGATTAGATGGGAAAAGTTCTCGAACGTATTTATATTTAATTAAACTTTGGAGCCGCCATGTCGTCTTGGGATCGAGTTGGACAAGATGGCCGGCGTGCCACAAAGTGGCGGTTACGCGGGAAATTGTGTTATCGGATTAAAGATGTAAATTAAACCTTAACGTTTGGGTAAACATATTATTTATAATTTGGCAAACCAATTTGTTTAAAATCTGTAACGGACATCTATCGATATTTTATTTAGTGCTTTGACTAAAAGATTTTAGCTGCTTAAGATGCGATATATAACTACCCGAATACATTTGTATTCGGGTAGTTAAGTATGTCGGATAATTCCGAAAACCAGATGAAAATTACTCAAAATTCCATCATAAAATTAATCCCTTTTCAGAATTATTATCCGACGGTTTTCGACAATCGGAATTACATATCTGAATACACCATAAGTATACTTAATCGAGCTCTATATTTAAATAAAAAATAAATATGTTGTTGGGAACACATCTCTCGGTGATCTTTCGTTATTATTGACGAAATTAAAAAAAAATTAGTACTTCAGTACTCATGAGCAGCAAATTAGTTTTTTAATAAAATCACACGGCCAGATTCGAACTTTAAGGCTGTAAAACTTATAGGTACAAAGATCACGCCACGCCGCATGCAATAATTTTACAGCACCAGAATTTTAAGGAGCGATCTTGCGGAAAGTTCGCAATTTTGATGAAAAGTGGATTCTTCCAAAAATAAGTCTATTTCTTGGAAACTTTCAGGTTCGCAATAAAGCGTTTAGTGAAAGTAAAGCAAAGAGTGCTCTTTGATTGTTCTGAGCGTTTGCATAAGGCCGGTGGAAAGAAATTATGTTCAGAATTAAGGAAAATAATTTGTAGGAAGTTTTGTTTTGCGCTAAAATTATGTTCTTATCCTACGTAAATGTAAATGTAAAGTTTAGTTTATTTCATATTCGGCGTTCTATACAATTTGAATTTTGCTGCTGTAAAATATTTTATTGTGATATGCACAGCGAGATTTAGGTAAAGAATGGAATTCATTGATGAAGTGGCCTTGCACTTTTCCAGGTATACCTCGTGTAAACCTACCTACTTTATACTTATTTATGTAAGCGGCAACATTGTGTATACAAATAGCGCCCCGAAGGATGAACAGGTTTTGATTTATTTTCTATTATTTCAAGTGAATTTATTGAACGTCTTATTTTTGTTGACATTTGAAGTTTTATCGGCTTGATAATAAAGTATTCCTTTTTGCATTTTTCTGATCCTATATCTGTATAGATTGTAGAATTATAAAAATAAATGTTTCAATGTGTACACGCTTTTAATTTCGTGGTCGAACACCTGAAAACTACTGCGTTGCAATGTTTAGCTCGTATATTTTAATGACAAGTTGTAAAACTTTCATTATGTACGTTAGCGTACTAGTCATTTATTAAACACGTTTTATTACACACACGTCCATCAGCATTAAGAGCGTTTTTATTTCCAGCTGAAACGTTAAATACACTGCAGTGGTAGGTATTAATCCCGCTGGCCGAACAATTAATTTTAATAAAAGCCCGTTTTAATACAATCCCCATTTTATTTACCAGTGAAGATTAACAGATGCAGCGACCCGTGGGCCCGGTGAGTACAATCCGTGGGTATTTTTGCACGATTTATTCTTTAAACGATGATAGGTACTTGTTACACCGAACTATGCTACCGCGTATTATAGTGCCCGCGGTTACCATTTTTTTCATCATCTCTGATTTATCCGGGTGTCGCCGTCGACAAATACCTACGTCTGGGAGGACATCATCATAGGTATCGTCCATCATTAAAGTGTTATTAATTAGTGAATATCATAGCGTACGCAATGATATTCACTATGGGCTTCTGTGGATCATTGTTTATGTGGCGAGGTGTAAAAATTATCCGTTGGACAAAACGGAGCTAGTTTAACTAATTTAGTTTTTGAAAAGTCTCGAGAGATATGGAGAGGCAGATAACAAAATTTTGATTTTATACGCCTTCAAATTCTTCAGTCGTTTCTGAAAATGATGAAAAGAGTTCGAATCGAATTTTATGGACAATTTGCCACCGCTGTGTACACAAAGTTATATTTTAATACTAGCTGTGCCCGCGGCTCCGCCCGCGTGTAATTCGGTCTGTGTCAGTAAGCGGCTAATTTCTAATCCTAATTCCTCTCCCTCTCCCCTGGAGGCGGAACTTGAAGTAAAGTTGACATATGGATATGCTAGAGGACTGAAGTCCAGATAAAATATTTTACAATTAGGTACCACTAAATAAAACTACACTCCAAAATCAATGGTTTTATTCGCCCTTATTCAAATTTACACGTGATTTAAACTTAGAGAATATAACCAAACGGAATGGTCATTAACAGGCGTTCCCCTCTGTCGAAAATAGGCGGCCAATGGTCAACCGACGTTTATCTGACATGGCTATGTTTACGTTACGTAGGTACACATTTGATGCACCCCTCCCCCGCAAATAACGCCAGACTATTTTGTACCAAAAATCATAGACATGGCGTCTCCGTTGGTTATATTCTCTAAGGATTTAAACGACAGAGTAGTAGGTGTATATCGGACGATACAGTAAGGTATACGCGCGCGAGCGAAAGCGAAGCGGCCTGCCTGGCTAGAGCGCCACTTACCGTGGTCTTCTTCAGACTCCTGAGGAAGACCACGTGCCCCTTGTAACCTCAATGCTTTGCGAAACTTTCGCGAATGATTCGATTATTTTCGGGAAGGCATGGTAATGCGTATAAAATGCGAGTCCCAAATCGTTTGACTCCGCAAACGAACAGTGCTGGATTAAGATATTTTGATGCCCTAAGTATTTCTAGACCATGGTGCCCCCTCTGCCTAGGGTCATCAAGATTACATTGAATTTTTTAGGTAAATTGAGTGACGTTCATTGCTGCATTTCAGCTGAGAATGGAAATCAGTTACATCATTTTATCACGAAAATTTACAGTGCCGCAGCAGTAACGTTGCAACAGAGTACCTAATGCTGCTGCAGTCGCCACCCAAATGTCACCTTTATCATAAACATCCTAGAAAGTTATTGAAAACGCGAACGAAGCGAGCGCGAAAATTTTTCGATATAAAAAAACGCAATTCGATAGACAGTTGTACATTTTTACTTTTACTATGGAAATCAGTCACATCATTATATCACGAAAATTGAATGTCACCTTTATCATAAGTTAGAAAGTTATTGAAAACGCGAGCGAAGTGAGCGCGAAAATTTTTCGATATTAAAAACGGATTTTGATAGACAGTTGTACATTTTTACTTTTAGTATGGAAATCAGTCACATCATTTTATCACGAAAATTTACAGTGCTGCAGCAGTAACGTTGCAACAGAGTACCTAATGCTGCTGCAGTCCCCACCCGAATGTCACCTTTATCATATCTTAGAAAGTAATTGAAAACGCGAGCGAAGCGAGCGCGAAAATTTTTCGATATAAAAAAACGCAATTTGATAGACAGTTGTAGATTTTTACTTTTAGTATGGAAATCAGTCACATCATTTTATCGCAAAAATTGACAGTGCTGCAGCAGTAACGTTGCAACAGAGTAATGCTGCCGCAGTTCCCACCCGAATGTCACCTTTATCATATCTTAGAAAGTTATTGAAAATGCGAACGAAGCGAGCGCGAAAATTTTTCGATATTAAAAACGTATTTTGATAGACAGTTGTACATTTTTACTTTTAGTGTGGAAATCAGTCACATCAATCACGAAAATTGCCAGTGCTGCAGCAGTAACGTTGCAGCAGAGTAACGCTGCTGCAGTCGCCAACCGAATGTCACATTTATCATATCTTAGAAAGTTATTAAAAACGCGAGCGAAGCGAACGCGTAAATTCTTCAATAATTTTTGGTCCCCCTAGACATGGTGCCCTAAGCAAGTGCTTATTTTGCTTAAAATGGTTAATCCGGCACTGCAAATGACAGAGGTCAATGTTTTTTTTTTCAAAGTACACACCTTCGTGGCCATTATTAAGTGCTTAAGGAGGCGATACGTATGAATATGGATTTGATATAGATGCGATATAATTACGATTAGGTATAATTCATGACGGAGAAAATAAATAATTTTATGCAATTATACGCGTGTTGGTGTGTGTTTATTGCCCACAACACAAGCCTTCTTGAGCTTACTGTGGGACTTAGCCAATCTGTGTAAGAATGTGCTATAATATTTATTAAAAAAAAAAAATAAAAAAAAAATTACCACTACCAACCACTACGTAACTATGTAAACTCATTTTTAGTTTTCTTGGTTACTTTATGTTTACTCAGCTCCCCAAAATATGGCACTGTGCAATGAGGGGCAATTAATTTACTGTCGTTTAATTTTGTTGTATTATTAAATCAACACAATTATTCAATTAAATTTGTTGATATCCGTACGATTGATTGAAATTTTAGAAGAGGGGTCTTCTAAACTTAGAGTTAATTTGGCAAAATCCTTCCTCGTTGGCTTATTTATGTCACATCGTATTAAATTGAGCGCCATCTGTTAGTTTACCAGGGTATTCTATAGTGTTAGCACATATTTGAAAAAAGTTTGCCCCTCCTTCCTAAGTAGCGCCATACGATTCAGGGGCAAACTTAAGTCAATCGAGTGTTGTGGCTACCCCCCCTTTTAGGGGTTGAATTTTTAATGCCTATAACCTGGCCGGGGATTTTCTCGACAGATTAGTATAGTTTTCATCAAAATCCGTTCAGCCGTTTTCACGTGATGCGCGTTCAAATAAACAGACAAACAGATAAACAGATAAACAGACAAACAGACAAAAATTCTAAAAACTGTTGGAACGTGTTCTGTTATCAATTCTAAGTATCCCCAGCCAACTTTTTTTCAAATATCTTCCATGTACAGACTTTTGACCCTCTTCAGCTTTATTATATGTATAGATAGATGTTAACATAAGCAGCTCGAGCACGAGCACACGTAGCCATACTTAAACGCAATGATGTGATTATTTGATGGTTCATCTGTTTTTATTTCAGCGTCACCGAATATATTTAATATTACGGTTTGAAAAGATAATGTGTTTTAAGTCATCAATTTCCATTCTGGCGGTCAGGTGTATTGTTTCCTCACAGGAATTCATATTAAAAATGGAATGAAATATTGTATTTCCATTTGACGTTGAGTGAATTTCGTAAAAAAGTTTTCCTGAAAATGTTTTTTAAGGTGGGTGAGTGAACTACTCGATGAAAGAAAAGTGTTTGAGGTGATATTTTTTCTAACACCATTACAGATACCTGTTTAAATATAAGACTGACATATATAAAAGGAGGGACGTTTGTGCAGTGTAATTAGCTATAGATTCTGCATCACACATTAAAAAATCAATCAATACCACAGAGTGCCGTAGATAATAAATCTGGGACCTAGAACATTTATGTACATATATGTAAGTGTATTTTGTACAATCAGCAGCACTCTTAACTGTGTAACTAGACGCACTAGCTGATCTAGTTAACATAAGTAATGATTGACCCAGCTGATCAATCGATAATTTTTTCATAAACTTTAAAACCTCAATTATTATCTACAAATGTTAATTAAAATAAATACATGTAAGTAACTATAATGTATGCATTCAGTAAATTAATTTTAAATAAAAACAAAACATTCCCACGAGAAATCCGAAACAACAAACAAAAAACTTAACAGAGTCAATATCGTAGTGGGCCATTAATCAGAAAAAGTGATTCGCTGAAACCAAAGAGAATGGAATGTGTATAGAGAATTACTGTCGGTGAATTTTGTAGTCGCGAAGGTTATGCTGCCATCTGTTGACGCAGTATTGAAACTAAAGATGAAAATGTATAAAAATATCAATAAAACATATATATTTACATATAGACATAAATGATTTGTAATAATTTTGGATCGTCATGTGCTTTGATCCGTGTTTTTTTACATCGATGTGCGTTAGAATTGTTAAATATCAAGGGAGTGGCGCCATCTGTTAGAGAGTAACTTTGTCTTGGTTTCCGGGGCACGGGGTTTCTTTTGACTTTGCTTGTCTTATGGAAATCACATCTCTTTGCTAAAACTACTCAAGATTGGTACTCGAGTTTAAAGGAAATAAATAACAAAGATCTTATATCGAAGTGCGTCTAACGCGTCAAATGCGTCAAATGCGTTTCGTTAATGTCTTTTATGGTTATAAATACCCCCACGCCAAGCTGGGAACTGATTATTCTATTTTTGTCCGTCGGATTGTCACGATCTCTGGCTCGCCCGTAGACGTTAAAACAAAGGTGTTATTTTGACGATTGGATGTTTGACTTTACGTAGCTACTATGCTGCTTTTTGTCAGACTGTGCAATTGTTAGTTCAGTGTAAATACTTACGTGTGTTTTGGTGTTTTTTGTGTTTTAGAGCCAGATTAGTGTCTGATTGCACGGTCAATCAACCGGAAACGCCTAACCTAGCGGTGATAAGCAGGCTTTTCCGGGAATCCAGTAGAGTGTTAGGTCCAGGTCGCGAGAGGGGCCTGGCGTCAACCTTTTTACCTACACAGGTGACGATTATACCTCTTACGTTCTCTTCAAGGTCTGACAGAGGGATGTGAGGATCTCACGTGTGCATCATTAAGAGTAATCTTTACTCACTGAAATCTGTTGGTAATTGAAGAAGCGTGGTCTTGTTATATATATTTATATATTCACATATTATATCTGGAATGGAATGGAGTGCGGTCTCTCGTATTCCCTATATTACTGTATGGTGCTGAGACATGGACAGTGAAGGAGCGAGAGAGACAAAGAATCGACGCACTAGAAATGTGGTGTTGGAGACGAATGCTGCGAGTATCTTGGACACAACACCGTACAAACGTCTCCATACTTGAAGAACTTAAGGTGAAAGAGAGGCTCTCAGCTACGGTCAGAGCGCGTATCCTCAGATACTTCGGACATGTGACGCGACGTGGAGAGCAGGCCATGGAGAGACTTGTTGTCCAGGGACGGGTCAATGGCTGTAGGTCAAGAGGACGTTCCCCAATGCGTTGGACGGATCAGATAAAAGCCCTTACCAACACCCCACTTAACACATGTGCCAGAGAAGCATCTGCCAGGGAGAACTGGCGTAGAATCGTTCGTCGTTTAACGTGACCACGACTGCTCTGTCAAGAGTAATTCGACGGAGAAGAAGAAGAATATCTGGAATAGGGCTCCTTATTCGTCAGTACCCTTGGCTACGGCCTACACTGCGGAGGGAGGCAATCACACAGACACTAGGGTTTGCAATACCTCGGTATTGTCGGCCGAACGTTTACAGCTTAAATTAGGGTCCCTCTCACACACACTCCTCCCTGTAAAGATAGAGGTTCGCCTCTAGATTTACACATTAGAATAGGGACATTGGGGTAGAGTTAGGGTAGAGTCATTATTTGGGTGTTAGGGTTATTTATTATTTCTTTCTTTATTATTATTTATTCTCTCACATATATTTTGGTTACACACAGTGTTAAAATCATTAGAGTGTTAACTGTTTTAAAATACAGAATAAAATTTCAGTAGCATATGGATGGGTTACTGAGGCTCGTACATTAGATATGATTTAAAGGTAATACATTATTATATTGGGTGAGATAGGGGAACAAAGTTATTTGAGGACATACTAAATAATTTTGTTATAGGGAGCTAGTGACAGGCGAAGCAGTTCACTAGTGACAATTTGAGCTTTTCTATATCGGGGTAACTAAGGGTATTAAATCATGTTTAATAGACGCTTGCTTCAGTATTCCATACATTTATAGTAAGAATATTCAGATGAGTTTCTTGGCGTTTCTTCTTGTCTGAAAATAGGTTCCGAAACGCAGATAAAAGTAAATATTACATAGTGCTTAGGAATACCTATTAAAAACAAAACAAAATAAAATAGGTATTATTTAGTTTCGATACCCGTCTTCATCCGAGGCGTGACAGTAGATAAAGTATGTTTGTACGTATTAATATTTGCATCATTTACATATAAATATTTTCCTTTAGCTAGCTAGGTTAGTGAAGGGATATAAAAGGAAAATTATGTTTAAATTACAAACAACAAAGGCTTATACTACTGTTCACGGTAACTGGTCACGGTAGGGCTCGGTAGGAGATAAATTCTAAAAAATATAATTTATTATTTATTTTTCATAAGATTTTATTTTTCATACGATAGTGTTATAATATGGAAATATAGTAGCAATATTTACAATTACATAGGGTATTTTAGGGGTAATATATTAAATCCAAATCTAATCAGTCTGCACATAAAAGACGATGGGTACTAAGGTTCACAACGTATTAATTTCACTAGACGATCACATGGCCAAATTAACCTATTTTTCTTTATTTATAATCAATTCTGGTTGAGTTTTATTAAAGTAGATTAGCTAGTAGAGGGTTAAGGTACAACTGTCCATCGGTGGACGTTATACCTTCTGTAATAAGGTTAACGAACTGTCAGTTAACAGTGTGGGCGATGGTACCTATATAATAGGTACTTAAATTCTATTAATATCATCCACGTTAAGGATAATAACGTAAATAAGAACATACCAGGGTAAAGGTCAATTTTGTTGACCCAAATAGGACCCAAATAGGCGCATTTATTGAATATCTTTGTTATTAGCGTTAAGAAATAGACGATCCCTTATTAAATTAATTTTAAAAAGGAAAATATTTTTTGGGCAAATTAACCTCTATTTCGGAGATAGTCTAAGAGACCTTTAACCCCTGGAGCGCCCCAGAATTACAGTAGTATGGAACTCCTATACTAGTTACCAGCACACGTGTCTGTTTAGGGTGCTCCACGGGTTAAATCTCAATGCGTGAAGTATTTTATAATGAATCATACGCGCATTTTTTCATAGACTTGAGCGAAGCGTTTGGATGGACAGGAACATGTTTTCCAGTTCGCTCATTCGCTTAGCTTTAAAATTAATGGACTATTCATCTTTTTCATAAATTAATGATCATTCTAGTAACAACTATGACGTGGTCTTACCTATGTTCCTCATTTTGCGCTTCTATTTCCTCAAGAAGTGGATCAAGGGCACAAAAAACCCCCAAGCCATCTGCTGAAACACACTCATAACCAACAGTTCCACTTTTGATTCCTCCAACAAGTCTTCCTGTGCTCTCGTCAAATAGCCAATTTGGCCAGTAATGACCCATTTATCCACGGCGCAAACCTTTTTTACTGCCCACGGATATTAAAGCGTCTTTGTTACGTTTCAATGACGCTTTAAATAAATTTGCTGTAATTTAGGGGACTGTTTTTGTGATGAAAAGGTTTCTGTGGAAGCATTTTAGGTTGTGCATAACTGGAAGGCGCACGCTACCCAGTGGCACAATTTCTAGTATTGTACTTATAGCTTTATTTAAATGTTTTTAATTATTATTGAAAATTACAATATTTTCAATCATTACGACAGATTAAGTTATTGTCGAGGTTAGTTGAAGCCGTTATGCCAAATAATATATTCGATACTAGCTGTGCCCGCGGCTCCGCCCGCGTGGAATTCGGTCTGTGTCAGTAAGCGGCTAATTACTAATCCTAATTTCTCTCCCTCTCTCCTGGAGGCGGAGCTTGAAGTAAAGTTGACAGATGGATATGCTAGAGGACTGCAGTCCAGATAAAATATTTTACAATTAGGCACCACTAAATAAAACTACACTCCAAAATCAATAGATTTTTTCGCCCTTATTCAAATTTTACACGTGATTTAAACGACAGAGTAGTAGATGTATATCGGACGATACAGTAAGGTATACGCGCGCGAGCGAAAGCGAAGCGGCCTGCCTGGCTAGAGCGCCACTCACCGTGGTCTTCTTCAGACTCCTGAGGAAGACCACGTGCCCCTTGTATTTTTCGATATAAAAACGCAATTTGATAGACAGTTGTACATTTTTACTTTTAGTATGGAAATCAGTCACATCATTTTATCACGAAAATTGACAGTGCTGCAGCAGTAACGTTGCAACAGATAAATGCTGCTACAGTAGCCATACCTTAGAAAGTTATTGAAAACGCAAGCGAAGCGAGCGCGAAAATTTTTCGATATAAAAACGCAATTTGATAGACAGTTGTACATTTTTACTTTTAGTATGGAAATCAGTCACATCATTTTATCACGAAAATTGACAGTGTTGCAGCAGTAACGTTGCAACAGAGTAATGCTGCTGCAGTCGCTATACCTTAGAAAGTTATTGAAGACGCGAGCGAAGCGAGCGTGCAAATTTTTCGATATAAAAACGCAATTTGATAGACAGTTGTACATTTCTACTTTTAGTATGGAAATCAGTCACATCATTTTATCACGAAAATTGACAGTACTGCAGTAGTAGCGTTGCAACAGAGTAATGCTGCTGCAGTCGCCATATCTTAGAAAGTTATTGAAAACGCGAGCGAAGCGAGCGCGAAAATTTTTCGATATAAAAACGCAGTTTGATAGACAGTTGTACATTTCTACTTTTAGTATCTAAATCAGTCACATCATTTTATCACAAAAATTGACAGTACTGCAGCAGTAACGTTGCAACAGAGTAATGCTACTGCAGTCGCCACCCGAATGTCACCTTTATCATATCTTAGAATGTTACTGAAAACGCGAGCGAAGCAAGAGCGAAAATATTTCGATATAAAAAACGCAATGTGACGTTGAAAGTTATTGAAAACGCGAGCGAAGCGAGCGCGAAAATTTTTCGATATAAAAACGCTATTTGATAGACAGTTGTACATTTTTACTTTTAGTATGGAAATCATTCACATCATTTTATCACGAAAATTGACAGTGCTGCAGCAGTAACGTTGCAATAGATTAATGCTGCTACAGTCGCCATATCTTAGAAAGTTATTGAAAACGCGAGCGAAGCGAGCGCGAAAATTTTTCGATATAAAAACGCAATTTGATAGACAGTTGTACATTTTTACTTGTAGTATGGAAATCAGTCACATTATTTTATCACGAAAATTGACAGTGTTGCAGCAGTAACGTTGCAACAGAGTAATGGTGCTGCAGTCGCCATACCTTAGAAAGTTATTGAGAACGCGAGCGAAGCGAGCGCGCAAATTTTTCGATATAAAAACGCAATTTAGTATGGAAATCAGTCACATCATTTTATCACGAAAATTGACAGTACTGCAGTAGTAACGTTGCAACAGAGTAATGCTGCTGCAGTCGCCATATCTTAGAAAGTTATTGAAAACGCGAGCGAAGCGAGCGCGAAAAATTTTCGATATAAAAACGCAGTTTGATAGACAGTTGTACATTTCTACGTTTAGTATGGAAATCAGTCACATCATTTTATCACGAAAATTGACAGTACTGCAGCAGTAACGTTGCAACAGAGTAATGCTACTGCAGTCGCCACCCGAATGTCACCTTTATCATATCTTAGAATGTTACTGAAAACGCGAGCGAAGCAATTGCGAAAATATTTCGATATAGAAAACGCAATTTGACCTTGAAAGTTATTGAAAACGCGAGCGAAGCGAGCTCGAAAATTTTTCCATATATAAACGCAATTTGATAGACGGTTGTACATTTTTATTTTTAGTATGGAAATCAGTCACATCATTTTATCACGAAAATTAACAGTGCTGCAGCAGTAACGTTACAACAGAGTAATTCTGCTGCAGTCGCCTCCCGAATGTGACTTTTATCATATCCTATAATGTTATTGTAAACGCGAGCGAAGCGAGCGCGAAAATTTTTCGATATAAAAAACGCAGTTTGATAGACAGTTGTACATTTTTACTTTTAGTCCCAGAAGGGATGGGACGTTATTAGATGGGTACTTGTACACGTATAAAAGTTTCATGTAGGTACCTACTCCACGACTGCAATGCTGATGCAGCCTGCGCTTTTTTTTGCCTACGGTTTTGGTGCCCCCTAGACGGGTGCCCTAAGCAACTGCTTATTTTGCCTAAAAGGGTTAATCCGGCACAGCAAATGACAGAGGTCAATGTTTTTTTTTTTCAAAGTACCCACCTTGTATGAAAATTGGATAATTCATGATGCAGAAAATTAATAATTTTAAATCATTATGCAATTATACGCGTGTTGATAATTATGTGTGTTTATTTTACCACTATGTAACTATGTAAACTCATTTTTAGTTTTCTTTATTAATTAATGTTTACTCAGTTCCCCAAAAGACTGTGCAATGAGGGACAATTAATTTACTGTCGTTTAATTTTGTTGTATTATTAATTTATTAAATCAACATAATTATTCAATTATTTTTGTTGATATCCGTTCCCCCTGTTCTAAACTTAGAGTTAATTTGGCAAAATCTTTCCTCGGTAGCTTATTCATATCACAACGTATTAAATTCAGCTCCATCTGTTAGTTTACTCAATAGTGGTAGCATATATTTGAAAAAAGTTTGCCCCTCCTTCCTAAGTAGCGCCATAAGATTCAGGGGCAAACTTAAGTCAATCGATTGTTGTGGCTACCCCCCCCTTTTAGGGGTTAAATTTTTATAGCCTATAACCTGGCCGGGGATTTTCTCGACAGATTAGTAAAGTTTTCATCAAGATCCGTTCAGCCGTTTTCACGTGATGCGCGTTCAAATAAACAGACAAACAGATAAACAGACAAACAGACAAACAGACAAACAGACAAACAGACAAACAGACAAAAATTCTAAAAACTTTTGGAACGTGTTCTGTTATCGATTCTATGTATCCCCAGCCAACTTTTTTTCAAATATCTTCCATGTACAGACTTTCGACCCTCTTCAGCTTTATTATATGTATAGATAGATTGTACTGAGTGAAATCATTTAATTGCGGATAACCACAACACCAATTTTAAACTTGAGTGGCTAAAACTGAAACTTTAACTTTGCAAGATCAGATAAAGTTAATTCCATAGAATAGCGAATCGATAATATATCTATCGGTCTCGGTCTTTGTCAACTTTTTTTGGTTTAAAGTGATGTCCTAAAACATTTTTTATATCACCACATTACAAAAATGATGCAAAAAGTAAAACCGGCTCTGTTGATTGTATTTCTCTTCACGAAAATAATATTTTTTCAAGTTTACGTCAACTTTTAAAGCGAGCTTTCCATTTGTCCACATGTCACGTGACTCGCGTGGTCCTGTCACTCGTTGAAATGTCAAAAGAAAGCGCCTTTATCGCTCTTGCGACGAGTGGTTCGGAATGTCAGGGTAAATTAAAATCAGCGACCATGAATCTGGTTCAGACAGCTTACATAAGCCGCAGGAAATACAATGTAGTTCATTTTTTATCCTCTTCCAATCAGAAAAATGCAATAACATTTCAAGTATTTTCTTAAATACTAATCACTATCAGGTGGTAGTAATAACTTTGCGAAGTTTGGACCAGATTAGACGATTTATTTCATGAAATGTAAGACAATTACATAATAAGTTTGTATTAATGTTAAAAATATACGAATTTTATAAATATACCAAGTAAAAATAAAAATGAAAATAATATTCGTAATTACAAAGTTAACAATACTAATGAAATAAAATTATAGCTCCAATAAGGATTGTCAATACAATTACTATAAGAGTAAGTAGGTAAATAGGTAATTACAACTCCAAAAAAAGTGAAAGATGATGATAAGATGAAATAATGAAATGACACACACTGAGTCCGATTCTGATCTGACAGAGCCTAGACTATTACTAATTGGATGGATGGCTACCTAATAGCTCGTCAAATAGAATTTGTGCAACGTAAACAATGTGATCTAGTTCCGCGCGTCAGCGTCGGTCCGGTTCGCACGGATTCGGATTTTATGCAGTAGGGTTTAGCGGGAAACCGGTTTCCGTGGGAAATATATATAGTCCGTATGTATTCACTTTATTTAAAGTAAGTTAACTTAACAACGTAAACTAACTCAAATCTTATTCAAGAACATGACGATGATATTGATGATTGGTCAATTGTTCAATTGAGACGAATAAAGTATTCCTTCATTTTGTTACCGACAGAAAAATATGTAGGTATCTATAAATAACAAAATTCATCAACCTGGTTAGGGGTCATCCATTAATTACGTCACACGAATTTCTAGGTTTTTTGACCCCTCCCCCCCCTTGTCACATTTGGTCACATTTGGCAAACCCCTCCCCCCTAGTGTGACGTCACATTTTTTCTACGAAATCGCCAAATCGAATTAAGTAAGTACCTAAGTATTATTAATATTTTATCAAAATATTTTTGACGATATAAATATTAGTAATTTTATAACCCAAAACTGCTTTATAGGAAAGAAAATTAAAAGAATAAAAACGATTATCGTTTTAAAAACTTGTTATTTAAATGTACAGCGAATAAAAAATAAAAAATCGGTTACTGATGAAGTTAAAGTGACGTCACAAAATTTGTGTCTCCCCCCTCCCCCATGTCACAATATGTCACATTTTCTTGACCCCCTCCCTCCCCCTAAACGTGTGACGTTATTAATGGATGACCCCTTATATTGGCATTTTCGTAAAATAACCTCCATTACATCCAAATTAAAAAAAAGTATAATTCGATCATTCATAATATATTATTTACTAGTAAAACGTTTAAATTATTATCATAAGTACAAGTTAAGAACATTTAAAATACCGCTGAAAAATATTCAACAATCAAAAATCATATCAAAAACCAGACAGTACGTCGTAGTCAGTATTAAGTAAAACAATACACTTAACCCAACTTGATTATTTTGGCACTCCCTTATTTACGAAAGCACACATAAAGTATGTGCCCGAGAGGGGATCCTTGCGGGATTCCAGACACGCCCAGCGAGTGATAAATGCCTGCTGTCAGCTTTACTGTGTGCGGTGATTGCTACTGACCTATATAAGTGACACGTGTTATTCTTAAGTAGGTGACTGGAGTAGATAGTTTTATTTAGTTTCTCAAACTTAGGCGGCTATTTTTCCGCTTTATTTTGACAAAAAATTCGGAAACATCGCGTTTTCATCGAACCATTCACATTTGTACTAGTTATTTTAAATATTAATACTACTTACTAGCCATCAAATGACTACTTTGACTAAGTAAATAAGTAATGGTAAAGCATGTAGCTTATTCGTTCAGTATATTATGCTGGCGGATTAGTCTATTTATATTTCTATACCTACTTTAACGCTGTTGCGAAAGTCGTTTTATCTGCGACATACTGTGGCATCCAAGAATTGTGACATGAATAACAATTCAAGTTCAATACTGTCATCATAACTCAGTACTTTAGCAATGAAACTTTCAAGTAAAATCATTATGCTGCCTTGTCTCGATACAAGGCATGCCAGTAAAGTTGCCAACTATTCGGCAAAAACGCGATAAAAACCTCCCCCTTTTTCCCCTTGGAATTATCACGGAACTTTTATATTAAATTTCTTGGCAAAGTTGTTTTGTAAGGGCAAATACAGACGGGCCTGGTGCGGCCGCCGCTCAACCAATATTGGAATTATCTTTGAATCGGAATCTTTATTTTAAAATGATGTTAATATTGATTCATCAAACGTTTTGCTCTGTAGAGATTGTTTTATGTGAAAATAGGTATTTAATCTTATAGTTAAAAAAAAACTCTTCTTTTTCAGCAAAAAATTGGTCGAATTTGATGGATGTCTTCGGAAAGAGGGCGACTATGGTCTAGAAATGCCTTGGGCATCAAAAATACCCTTAAAGCGATTTTGTAGTTACAAACTGGCCCGTGAAACACATCTATTATGCAAACATTTCTTTCAGTGAATAACAGGGCAAAAATGTTTAACTTCTACACTCTTGTGTAGAAACTAAGATGTTGCCTATTTGAAAGTAGTCGATAATTATTTTATTATACTCAAGAAGGTCAATTTCAAATATCCCTTCTATAGTTATCTTTGCTTCTCTCACTGCAACTACATTTGGAGCATGACACTTAACTTTTATTTTATTTGATTTGATCACATGTCATTTGAAGTATTCAAAAAGGTAAAACACATAATAATCATGCCTAAGTATACTCGGTGTCAAGAATGAAAGGTAACTTTTAATCTTGAGGATCCTAATAAACTGCATTTATTGACTAAGAATTATTAGAACAAATTAAATTATTTCAACCTATGCCCGGCCGAATGGCTCAGGCGCCTACCGCGATAGCAGAGGACGCTGGTTTGATTCCAGCCTTGGACACTGGAGGCCTTGGTCACTTTTTCTTAGTATATGATATTTATTTCAGTTTGCATTTCATGAATACATTTATGTATGTTTTTGCTTGATTTTTGCCACGGGTACTGGTGCTCAAACCCATAATCTAGTGATCGAATCCATAACTGTCTAAGACAGGATAGAGTCAACACATGAAAGAATCAATACGCCAGATCATGTATTGATTTGAAGTAGACGCACAAGTTAACAATTTAGCATGTCGAATAAGCCCTGTATAACGGAGTGGCATGTAAATAAAAATAAATAAATAAATATTATAGGACAATCTTACACAGATCGACCTAGTCCCACAGCAAGCTCAATAAGGGTTGTGTTGTGGGTACTAGACGGCGATATATTATAATATACACATAGGTATATATACAAATACTTACACACACAGAAAACATCCACAACTCGGGAACAAATATTTGTGATGAAAACACAAACAAATGCTCCCACCAGGACCCGAACCCGGGACCTCCCGCCTCATAGGCAGGGTCACCACCGACTAGGCTAACGGCCTTAAAGAAATACGAACGAAGAATAATGTAAGAAAGACGAACTATCTTCGCCCAATAGAACACCATAAGCTGTAATAAATAACCCCTGGAGAAGGTAAACACCGTTCTTCCCAGTCCCCTTGCTTCCCCAAACGTCATTGCTTGATATATGACGTCAAGAATTGCCACGCGACGCCCTCGTACCATCGACACACTTATTAATCTGATCGTTGTTAAACCTTACCGCAACGTCATAAGAGCTATCAATGGTTAATTTTGTTGTTGTTAGTATACAGAGTTAAATATCTGGCATCCCCCGTGAGTCAAGAGATTGAGATTTTTTATTTATGAAGGGGAGAAGACCGTTGAAATTAATTTTTGTTTTGTTGTTCCTCTGTGATCTCAAACAATGGGCATTTTCATATCATGTCTAGAAGTAAGTACTTGAAAGATATGGGATTTATTGAAACTTGTTGCTCGATAAAGAAGAAAATTCTTTTGTTATTAAACAACTATTCATTCAAAGAGTTTAAGATCCATAACATAGTACATATAACTAATACCTAAATGAAGTAACTCTGACTTTTAAGCTAAGACTTTGAAATATAAAATTAAAGACTTACCCGGATAGGAGTTTTTTCAGTCTGTGTGTCTTTGGAGTCAGCATATTCGATTCCCGGGGTGGCCGGTGTAACTGTTGAGAAAAATTGTATGTTTTAATACAATATATTTCTTAGGTACCTACCTATACTGTAAAACACGTTTTTTGGTGAAAGTGCGTTTTCCATAGTTAAAACTAGTTTTCCGTAATTGTCTCAGTGAAATCGAGTTTTTACTAGTTAAAACTAGTTTTAGGATTTTTTTGTCAAAACTAGTTTTCGCAAAGTGCTTTGATGAAAACTTTTGATTGAATTGTTCAAAATATTATTTCAGTGGAAACTGGTTTCACGCGTAAAAATGATTTAGCTAATAAGCGGTAAAATATAGTGTACCTATGTTCGCTACTTCCTAATCTTTTCTTCTAATTGCCTTTAATTAGTAACATCGACTTGGTCTATATGCAGATGCACCTACCTGTGGGTAAAATGGCGGGCGCCCTCTTCTGAACAACCCCATCCTCTGCCCTTCTCTCCGTCCTGCTGTCTTCCTTCTGCTTACTTCTGGCTACTTCTGCTTGGCATGCTGCTACCAGCAACAGTGTTGCTACCTTTAATATTAAGGAAAATATTATTAATGAAGTGGTCGTATTCCAAACTAATATTATAACTAATGTATGTAGGTACCTATTAAATTAAACTTTGTTCATTTGACGGATGGATAATTTATGATATATTATAATTTGCACTAAACATATGTAGTGTAATTTTCAAATAGGTATCTAATTTGTGTAATCTTAAATTATTGATTAATTTGCTTATTTTTCCACAAGTAAGTAAACCCAATTTTGCAGTTTAATGTTACTTATCAATATTGTATCTGGTTGTTGCTGTTAGGGGCTGAACCCCTGGAGCCTGGCTCCCGCGGGCCTGATACTCTGGGTGTCGGCGGGCCGGATTGGAACGCGTCGCGGGCCGGGGTTTGGAGACCCCTGGTCTACTCTATAATCGCACGAAGGTGCAGCTTTGTGACTTTTATTGAATGTCGAAGTTCTATGGCCAAATATGTTTATAAATGGAAACATTGGTATTTATACTTGAGTAATTAAATTACGTATTAAAATTTCGGACCATAGTTCTAGTAATGGACTATATAGTTGGGTGGTTTTACGAAATGTAAAAACCCGTTTTTAGTACGACATTTTACCAATTCTGAACGATAATTGATCCATTAATTTTGCAGATGCATCTAAGGACCCAATGATTGCGAAATACTAATATTTATGGTCACGTTCTGAACTTTAGCTAAAGGTAAGGCATAAAGCGAAGTAAGATAAGGCGATGGTTTAATGGTCGTTCCATTTCAAGCGACGCTGACTTAAACGTCTATGTCGATACTTAGCTGATGCTCTTTTAGAGATTGAAATTTATCACTACACCTTATAAAACAAAGTCCCCCGCCACGTCTGTCCGTTTGTGTGTATGGATGTTCGCGATAAACTCAAAAACTACTGAACGGATTTTCATGCAGGTTTCACCTATGAGTAGAGTGATACTTGAGGAAGGTGTATATTTTTTTAAGGTTTTGTGTAACTCGTGCGAAGCCGGGGCGGGTCGCTAGTCATTAACTAACACTTGTTGTTACTTCCATAGCATTATGGCATATGGTATTTTACTGTGGGGCGGTGCTTCAGAGATAAATACCATTTTTGTTCTGCAGAAGAGGGCTATTCGAGCAATATACAAAATGAACCATAGAGACTCACTTAGAGATAAATTTAAGGAAATTGACATAATGACAGTGCACTGTCAATACATTTATGAGAATATTCTGTATGTACATAAAATATTGTAAATTTTAGGAAAAATTGTAAAATTCATAATATTAATACTAGAAATAAACATAAGCTCGCAGTGCTCTTCACTCGGCTCCATAAAATTAAAAAATCATTCATGGGTAATTGTGTAAGATTTTATAATAAACTTCCAAACCATATTACTGAATTATCTATTAATAAATTTAAGAATTATGTAAAGCGTAAACTTATTTCTAAAGCTTATTATACCACACAAGACTACATGAATGATATTACAACGTGGGATTAATTGTTATTCGAAATGATTATTTATTTATTAGGTATATTTGATTATTGATGAGGAAATGGATATTCCGATGTAATACTATCTACTTCTTTTGTTACTTATGCTTTTTTTTGACATTTAGATTTTATTCTAGAAATTCTAGACTAGTATTTTTTTATACAATCTTTTTAATGTTTGACGATCCTTTTGTGAAATTCTTAGTGTTAAATTTGATATGTATAATAATCCAATTTTATTATGGAATAATATTAACATCAATAAATTGCTCTGATAATTAGATTAAGATTAATTACGATTCATAAGAGCTTGTTGCTAGGCCTACATGAATAAAGTATATTTTTGATAACAAAATTTCTAACCAAACCTACCAACCCAACCTTGGATAAACCATAAAAACCATGGATAGCTAAGAAGGATAGTGTACTAACGAGTTAAATCAACTAGGTACCTATAGATATGCTTTTCTTGCTATTTATGGTGCTATTTAGAGAGATGTTTCTGCTCTGTATATGTTGAATCAACTTTTTTAAAATATATGAGGTTATATCATGGAGAACTTTATATACACGCTTTTAACGAACTACGGTGACGTTGACAGACAGCTTGGTGCAACCGGAATTTATCTCATTCTGTACACCAGTCGTTTGAGCTCGAATCTAAACTAGATGCTGATTGAAAGGCCGATGGTACAACACGTACTAGTATAACCTCAATCAGACTAGATAGCTTTAATCAAGGCATTCTACGTGTAAATTTCCTCAGAAATGGTAAAGAAACCAAATTTTTATCACAATTTTAGAATTTTTAAGACACTCTGAATTTTAAAACATATCGTTTTTATTTTCATTTGTTCAGGGTACAAAAGTTTATAAATTGTACTTATAAAAAGAAAACTATTAAGGATGTAGTCTAATTATAGAACATTGAACATTCTAATATATCCTTTTTTTGTTTCCAGTCCATTTAACATTGTCTACTTTCACTTACTTTCCAATAATCACAATTAACACAATTGTCTTCAATGAAACAATGTTTTTTTATAAGATTTTCAAGTTATCACCTCTGACTTAAATATCAATGCCACTGTAATTATACCATTTAGGAAAAACTAATTTTAAATAACGTTTCCGAGGTGTCACTTATCATAACGCCACTATAATTGAGCTATCTAAGAAATTACATGCACAGCACTAACACAGAGTTTTCCGACCTATCGTCGAACATTTTTTAATTCACATTCGGAATTCAAAACCCGGTACATTTTTAATGATTTTAACGCCACTAGTATAACTAAACTATCTAAGGATATCCACAGCACTGACTCAGTATTTTTATTTTTTTTAATTCAGATTCCAAATTCAATTCCCTGTACATTTTCCCCGCCCGCTTTGAAATCACACGTCATTTGTTTTTTTTCTACACTTCGTAAATAGCAGTAAAGGCACTGACCAAAAGCTTCATGTTCACTGCGATGACGGGTGAGGTTGTATGTGTGGGCGCGCCGCGTGCGAGCTCACTTATATGCGTACGCGCAACCAGTTCGACGATTTGCTGGGATGTAGTGAGGGCTGGTGGATTGATCACTCCGATAATTTATTTTGAAATATTGTTTCCTCTTTTTAATTACATTTTTAAAACCATGGCGGTATTAATAACTAAAAACTCACAGCTATAATATCACTCAATAAAATATATTTTGTCTCCCGACAGAATAAAAACATAGGTATTCATATTCATTTATGTATAGGCGACAATAGATTCATGCTATATGCAGTTTTTTTATTTAAACGCGTACGACATGTACCTTAAAAATATAACATCGACATTAAAAAAAGATTACACCGTCAATCTGTTTACTTGAAGGTAGACGTGGTAATTTAAAAAATTAAATTAAATGAAATAATCAAATTATTATCAACTGATTGTCACATTAAAAAAAATAACGAATCATAAAACTGTGTTATTTGATGTATAATATTACAATATCAATTTTGCTTATTTCGAGTTAACATAGAAATAATCTAACTTTATTTTTAACCGAGTAGCCAATGCTAAGCGACCCGACAGGTCGAGTTACTCCACGTCCGGCCGCCCGCCCGGACGTCTGTCGCGAACTTTTACCCGTGCGCACTCTTACCCAATAATATACAGGCTGATTTTACTGATGAATCTGACGGTACACTGAGGTATGCAAGTCATACATGAACAACTTATAACTGCGAAACCCTGAAACTACAAAAAAATTAGCTGTGTTACAAATGTATGAATGGCGAAACTTTCAAGGAGTAATTTCTATAGAACAGCTGACTTTTTGCGATTTTTGGTTTGGTTCTATACTAAAAAACTTTTCATCGTAACTTATGGTAATGGGTCAGATATAACAAAATCAACCTGTATGTAATAACCTGTCATTCTTAACAGCTCACTTAGCGCTCAAATTGACAGGAACATTAGTCATCATTAAGAAATGTTTACATTTTACATTCACAGGAAAAAACATATTAAGCTTTTAAGTTTCGTTGTGCAATTGGTAAACTTCGTTTAGTTTTATTAGCCCTAAGACTTGTACACCTCCTCCTCGCGTCGGTTTCCTCAATGCTGAGGGTCGTGACCATCTCGTCGAAATAGTTTTGTGTGGACCACTCGGCGCCACACACTTCTATCTGCTGCCTCGTGAAGAGCGTCGTGTACGGTGGTGTCGAGGGTGGTGCGAACCTGGTCAGTCCAACGTATCGGGCTTCTGCCCCTAGGTCTGTTTCCTTCCACTTTGCCAGTGACCACTAATTTTTCGAGATTATCGCTGCTTTTCCTGGCTATGTGTCCGAAGTACTCCAGAATCCTTCGCAGGCAGGTGGTAGAAAGCCTCGTCTGGATCTTGAGCTCCTGAAGAATCGATACGTTGGTGCGATGTGCTGTCCAGGGAATCCCCAGCATCCTGCGCCAGCACCACATCTCAAAAGCATCAATGCGGTCACGGTCGGCTTTCTTTAAGGTCCACGTCTCTGCGCCATATAAGAATATGGAGAACACCACTACTTGTACACACACACACATAAATATTCGATCTGACAGTGACCACTAGATGGACTGATTGCGTAGGTATGTCTGTGTCTCATTTACTATGGAGTCAACTCCGAAATCCCGAAATATAATCTGCTGTTTTATAGAAAAGATTGACTCTGATTCACCGAAATGTATGAGATAGCAGATTTTTTTCGCGATTTCGGGGTTGGCCCCATAGTAAAACTTGTTCAGTATGACCAACATATTCACCTCTTATAGAGTTTGGTCAGAGATATCACCATCAAGACACCCTGTATATAAACCCGATTTTATTCAAAACTGTTCTCATGGTTATCAATGTAAGAAGCAAAAATGAAATAAAATGATTTTTCTAAAACCATTAAACTGTTACAGATCACTGGTTTTCGTTTGATATATATTAAACGTGGTATCTGTATAAAGAAGGGAATATTTCTAGAAAAAAGAAAGACTAAACCTGGGATTACGACATTCTTATTTCATAAATAAACACTTAAATGTCCTAAACTGACACAAAAATATGTTTATTTATATTCCTAGCATGCTTGTAATATCAAAACCACGTATTAAATGAAGAAACGTACATTCTCAGTGTTATTATAAAACGTTTCAAAAGCTGTTGAGGAGCCTACCGGTTCAGTCGGTTGACTAAATTGGTTTAAACAACTCTTCTTAAGCAACTCTCGACATCGTTTCTGGAACTTCGAGATTGTGATTACATCTCAAATTCTGTGTAAATGTAGTCGTCTAATAGTCTAATGCTAAACAATTATGTCAACTTGTCTGGCCTAGTGGGCCGTGGGTGCGGCTGTAAGTGACCCTGCTTATGAAGCCGATGGTCTCAGGTTCTAATCCCGGTAAGGGCTTTATTTGTGTAATGAGCACAAAATATTTGTTCCTGAGTCGTGGTTGTACTTTTACGTATGAATTTATAAATATTATATACAATCTTCATCCAAGTACGTAGGCACAACACAAGCCTTATTGAGCTTACTGCTGAACTTATAGTCAATTTCTAACAATGTCCTATAATTGACCGTAGTAGACCGTAGCGTTAGCGAAGGTCTCCGTGTTAATTCGGGCATTTTGCTTTCGTATGTCCGGATGTTCTCCTCTACAGAAGGCGTATTACGGATGAATTTGTCCTCGTGATAAAATAAGTGTCACTTTTTAACACCACGCAATTGAACCAGACGGACACTGTCATTATCTAATACGACCATTATATCCGTACAGGGCCCGTAGCCAAATTACATTCGCTCCTTATCGATTCGATCTCTACGTTCGCGAGCGACTGGTCGATAATGTTTATAATAACCTAGCCAAGAGGCAATCTTTTTAGTTTTCGCTCATTCTATGCGCCAAGTCGGTAAAAATTAATTTTTGTCTGTGGTTCTCGTTCAAAACCGTCAAGAAACATCATCTGTCAGCTGTCAAGAGTGTCAAGTGAACAGCGAATCTAATTTTGGAGAAAATAATTGTTTTATCGGTAAGCAAATTAAATATGTTGGTATTTGTTTAACTTAGTTTATCACAATTTCGTGATAAAATAACTCTATATAGTGTAATATTTGAAGAGTGCGTTGTTAATTGCATATAATTTTGACCTAAAGTTTAACAATTTCAGACAGCCGTCGTCCCCGCAGCCCCAACCAAGGCGGCGACGCAGCCAGAGCGGGCAAGAGCGGCTCCGCGGGCTCTTCTTCCACGCTGAGAAGTCCTCGCCAAGTTGGCACGTACAGTCAGAGCTGCCGCTGCAATGACGCCTTCATGGCAGTTACCAGTGCTAAGGACGTGCACTGCTGGCTTACTTGACCAGAAGAGACAATACTTTAAGCGTTAGTATTGATTCAAACCGTGAAGTGAAATTGTGGACAGGTTTGCCCGAATCAGTGTAACCTCAGTGAATTCATTTACTTCATAGACTTCAAACATTTTCGAAATTAACAAAAGTCAAGCGGACATTGAATACATAGATGTTATGCATTAGATTTATCTATTAAGATCGCCGAGGACAGGAACACTTGGAAAAGCATGGTACATCGCGCAGGAAACTCTTCAAACTAGACACGACCTTCAGCAATGAAGACGCCGACTAAGAAGATGCATTAGATAAGATAAAAGTTGCCTGTGAAACCAAAACTAATAAATCATATTGTTACTTAATATTATTTTTTTATTACCTACCTGTCTTTGATTTTTGTTTACTCAGTAATAGAAATACCTAAGTGAGTGAGGCGTTAAAAATGAATTAAACACATCTTTATTATTTATAGTCAATGGAAATTTGGGAAGGTAATCTCACCCGCTAAGCTACTGGCTGTTCATATTTAACCTTTTGTATGCTCCTGTCAAAAATTTGTAATTTATATATCAATCATAATTGAATAAAATAAAATAAATAAATAAATAAATATTGGGGACATCTTACACAGATCAACCTAGCCCCAAACTAACCAAAGCTTGTACTATGGGTGCTAGGCGACGATACACATACTTATATAGACAAATACAAACTTATATACATAGAAAACACCCATAACTCAGGAACAAATATTAGTGTTCATCACACAAATAAATGCCCTTACTGGGATTCGAACCCAGGACCATCGGCTTAGCAGGCAGGGTCACTACTCACTAGGCTAGACCGGTCGTTTTACAAAGACAACTTTTAAAAATTAATGCATTTTTTAAAGTTGAATATAGGTAAGTACATGGGAGCAGATCTGCTCCTAAGCATACCAAAAGTTAAGGTGGTAACCACCATAAATAAATGACACAATGATTGGGTTAAAAAGTTAATTTATTTTATTGAAAATCTATTAATGAAAGATGCAGCAGGTATTTTTTGCCAGCAGCATGAAATCAGTAGCCAAGCATTCTTTTCTTGTTTGTACATATATTATGTACAGTGTATTAAAATAGTAAAACAACACTCAATATATTTTTGTGGTTGTACATGTTACATAGTTTCTTCCCTTGACCCTGACTTTGGAGCACCATAAAGTATTGGTTCATATGCCAAGGCTGCAATGAATATCCAAGTCACCTGAAACAAAATGAATGCTTCGTTTTTCAACAAACTCTGTAACATTTGGTTATAATACTTATTCTCTACCAGTCATATGACAAAAAAAAAACTAAATGTTTTGTGTAAGTACATGTTATGATTATTTTTATATAGTGTGTAGGTACAGTCAGCTGCAGAGAAAAGGTACCACCACTACATAGAAGTTTGTATGCAGGGGTGGGACCTTTTCTCTGCAGCTGACTGTATCTGCGCCTGCCAAAAGAAGTCATATACAATGTTTCATAATATGAAAAAGTTTCATTAATATGGTTGATAATGTATATGTATGACAACAGCCCGTCTGGCCTAGTTGGTAGTGACTAGTGACCCTGCCGGTTAAGCTGATAATCCTGAGTTTGAATCCCCGGTAAGGAAATTTGTTTGTATAATGAGCACAGATATTATGTACCTGAGTCATGGGTGTTGTCTATGTATTTAAGTATAGTTTGTCAAAGGACTGTCTCATTTCAAACAAAGACAGAGAGAATCATACTAGCTTTGTCATATACCAGTACTAGCACCCAAAAGATAAGTATGAGTATAGTTTTCCTGGTTCTTACTGACTGACAAATTGGTTTGACCATCTATATATAGTTATCTAAGTACCCTAAGTACCCACAACACAAGTCTTCTTGAGCTTACTGTAGAGTCCGACTAGAAATTGTAGAAATTAAAAAGTAGCAACACTGTAGTCTCATCCCTTTCAAATCAATTTAAGAAAATGGGATGACACTACAATATTGCTAGTTGTTAGTGACCTTGCCTATGAAGGTGATGGTTTTGCTTCCCGGGAAGGGCATTTATTTGTGTGAAGAACTTTTGTTCCCGAGTCTTTATCTATATTTGTAAAGCCTTTACCTATATACCTTTGCCTTTACACATTCAATTCACTTTCCTATTGAAAAACAAGTGCTTGCCATTGCGCATATGGGTACCAAATTTAATCTACACCGTTCATCGGTTTATATTTGATGACGTAACAGGAACACATTAGTTATTTTAGCATTAATAACATATTTTATATACTTATTAGTAGGTATAGTAGGGATAAGTTATTGACTCACTCTTACCTTTGTAGGGACATTGTTTCGTGTTGCATTTGTGGGTGCATAATCCATTTTTCCATGACACTGTCACTATAGATAGGTAGATATTCAGCGCCTCGGTCACATTGGATCCTTTGGGTGAAATGCTGCGTACGGCCCACAATCCTTTGATCGTAGCATACATGATAAGATCACCAGCTAAGGGCAGTCCTTTCCTAAGCAGTTTCAAGTTTCAATAGAGGCGATTTTTCAGACGGCGCCTGCGTCTAAGCGACAATTCCGCGTTGTTCGCCGCCCACAATAATGTTGAAGTATGCTTTTTATTACAAATTCTAATTTACAAACACTATTATTCGGTATTTTCTTGTGCTTCGGTAAGTTATCTGCAAGGGGATAGCTCGCGCTACGTATCGACACCTAGGAGGCGATAACGCTTGTCAAAAGTGTCACTTGGCTAGACAATGTATGACAGATGTCGAATCCCGGTAACGAAAGTTTTGCGTTTCGTTACAACATTGCAACTTGGCTAACATTTTTGTATTCGTTAATATTTTTCGACAGACTCATCTACGGTACCTGTCATTCCCATACATTTTTTATCGGTTCGTTAGCGATATCTTTTTTCGAAATGCGTTTTGGCTAGGCCAACAGGTCGCAATTCTTAACCGATAACCTGTTTATGCACTAATACTGTGCGAGCCTGCATCTACGAGTATATCAGATGTGGAATTTGCTAATTCATTTAGAAATCCATAAAGGGCCTTAGTTCCTTTGGCTATAGCCAAATTACCCGTTCCCCATTGATCGCTTCCTGGCAACTGAAAGCCACGTGTATTAAGGTGTGACATGTTAAGTATGTTCAAGTAGCCGTAATAAAGGTAAGTAGGAACACGTGTTAGGCCCAATGCTTGAGGGAGCACTCAGCTGTATGTCCGATTGTTTGAAACTTGATTTGATGGGGTATAGACGGGACAGGTTCATTATCTATAATGGAGATATGTAGAACTTGCTTCAGCCCACGACTGAAAACTTATGTAATTACATGTTTGAATGCCAAATTATGTCAGTAGGGTATTATACATAGATTCAAAGAGATTATCGTAGAATACATATATATAATTATAATTACTACTGTAATTTATTATTATGAAATAAACTAAACTAAACGAATATTTATCCTATGTGCTTTCCCTGGTCATTTATCATCATGTAAAATAATAATCCATGTAAAATAATACTATCCATGTCATATTCTATCTACTCGCTTTCAAACTGTACCTATAATGTAGGTGCCAGCAACAGTGACTTTGCGCGTGACATATAGGGCTTACGGACGTGTCAGGCTGCCTACTAACTACAACACACTAAATGATCGTCGGTGGACCTTATGTAGTTGTAATAAGGTTGAGGAATACTCAGTTAACAGCGTGGGTGCTGGAACTGACCGATACACAGATGACTAACTTACTAGATGGAACTGACCAGGACAACTCTGTCACCACGTATTTCCCGTACTATTTTTTATTCAACTCGATTTTTTATTCAAGAATCAAAAATACTAAATCAAATAAAAGTCCTATTGTATTGTGTTAAAAAAAATGCTGAGACAGGTAATCAACAACTTAGACCGCTTGTGGTTTATCTCTACTTGAGTTACTGTTCTACCTGAATAATTTTCATGTATTTAGGTGTGCAATAAAGAATATTTTAATCTATAATGTAAATAAATAATTTGAATTAACTTATTTACATAGTTACCTAAGCACAGGAAACTCGTGTGTGAGGTTAGTTTCTTGGTTTTTGATTAAATTTGAGTATAATTTAGTATGAGGGCGTGTTTAATATCAGTCTTATCCACGACTAGTTTTCATGTACTTAAACTAAACATTGTACAAAGAAAATTACCTATGAACTTCTAAGTTTTAACTGTATGATTTAACATACTGTTATATAACATACTGTATGATTTAATATACTGCAAGACTTAGAAACTTCATAGGTAATTTTCTTTGTACAATGTTTAGTTTACACAAATATGTTAAATCATACTGTTAAAACTTAGAAGCTTCATAGGTAATTTTCTTTGTACAATGTTTAGTTTACACAAATATGTTAAATCATACTGTTAAAACTTAGAAACTTCATAGGTAATTTTCTTTGTACAATGTTTAGTTTACACAAATATGTTAAATCATACTGTTAAAACTTAGAAGCTTCATAGGTAATTTTCTTTGTACAATGTTTAGTTTACACAAATATGTTAAATCATACTGTTAAAACTTAGAAGCTTCATAGGTAATTTTCTTTGTACAATGTTTAGTTTACACAAATATGTTAAATCATACTGTTAAAACTTAGAAACTTCATAGGTAATTTTCTTTGTACAATGTTTAGTTTACACAAATATGTTAAATCATACTGTTAAAACTTAGAAGCTTCATAGGTAATTTTCTTATATTACTTTTGACTTCTGACTTAATATATTAAAATTCAACACAATAGACACAATTGAATATTTGTATCGTATGACGGTTATACACTTATAAATACTTACATCTTATTTTTAATTCGATTTTAGATTTATTTCCAAAATCCACCATGGCGGCCGGAGTAGGTTAAAAACTTTACTGTGTTTTACATTATACATGTGAATTAGAATGTATTTCTTCTGAAATGACTGAGTTCAATATCGGTCTGTAAATGCCTCGTGTTGCGGAGTCTAGTGAGTCTGCGCCAAGAATGCACGTTGGCAAAGAAAATAGTTCGCACATACTGACCAGGCCACGTGTGCTTGCAGTTGCATTAGTTGCAGCTTAAATGCAACTTACGCAACGCCGGCATATTAAAATATAATGTGTGGGGTACAATTGCGTAAGTGCTTAGGATTTTAGTCATAATTAGGTATGTACATAGTTAGATGCAGATTTTATTAACCTTATAACACTTTAAACTCTCGCGTTTTGTACACATATTTAATTAGACAAACGGGTCTACCGAGATATACTTTCATTATTTTTTACCTTAAATTCCGACGTTTCAGCTGAGTTGCACCAGCTGTGATCACGGAAAGACTGACGTCCCAGCAAATGTCAACGGACATATAAATAAGACAATACTGAACTACCCGAAATTTAACCTTACTGATCTATAAGTAGGTTATGGGATTACGTCGATTTGTTTAAGACTGTATACCGGTTTTTTTTCATAAATAATTTGTGCAAATGAACACGTAAATGAATCGTTAGCATCTGTCATCCCATCCCATACATTTTTACTTTTGCATTGGCGTTTTTTCGATAAACGATTATCGTCTTCGTTATGGCCCTGGGGCCGTTATAGGTACTGTCTGTTTCTCTGTCCCGTCAGTGCTAGACCGCATTAATTGTGTGCGGTCAATTTGCTGTGTTCAGCCCACAGACCTCGGACGTATTTAGAAGGCCTTGACCTGTCGCTAATGTCTTTGAGCTTTAAATGATTTACAATAGATTTCTAATTTTCTATACATTTTAAGTATGAATTTATAGAAAAAAACATATGAAATCATAAGGTACCTATAAATATAGGTAACGTAATGGGAGAAAGGCAACCAATATTGTAACAATTGTTACTTACTCGCACAAAAAAAAGTTCAAATGGATCGATTTAAAAACTTTGTGCTGTTTTTTCCTGTACAATTATAGTTTTGATGATATATGTATCCCAATAGCGATATGGAAACTTCACCTCCTTTACTGAAGAGCAACTGGTAAATATCAAATGATACTTTGTAGTTAAGTTTCGAGGAACTCATTGGGTATTTAAGCAGCCGGAGTTCGAACCATAACCTCCGGTTTGAAAGCCGCACAGCTCCACCGGTCGGCTACCGGCATTTGAGAGAGACTACCTGTTATTTATAAAGATGTGGCTATTAGAGACTCAAAAGAAATTTATTTTTTGCCAGATTTCGATAAAATTTGGTGGATAGACGAGTGAGAGTTCCCTATTCTAGCCAAGTGTAAAAATATAGGTGTAGACAACTTACTCAAAAGTATGTTCCAATGGTTCTTAATTCACTGACATAAGACCTATGGGACATATTTTTGAGGTATGATTTGTGTACCCATAATTTTACACCTGATTAGTACCTACAATATCACCGCATGTCATCTGAGTTACGAAAAGTTAAGGTATTTTTGTAAATCATGGGAAAATTTTTTCGGGACATTATTTTCATTCTTAGAGCTCTTACTTTAAACGACCAAAATGTATCCAAATCTAAGGAAAAAATCGAAAGCTAAATAAAAATCAGCCCAGAAATAAGTAGATTAACCTACAGCTACTTTAAATCGATTGCACATACTGTCCCGCTGTCAAGCGTACATAGTTAAATAACACCACCCACAAGGACTAGAGCGTTCTAGTTCTAGTATTATATAAAGCACTCTAGTGCCCAATACTTGCAAGTTTCGACCTAGTCCTCACGTCTCACTTTTATTAACATCATAAAACAATCTCATGCGCTGAGACTTTCAAAATTTTTGTCTAAAGCCTGTTCACACTAACATACATGAAAGTCACATAAGGACCGATAAAAGGGTAGACGTAAGAAAAGGTAGAGTCATGAGTCATGACTCATGAATCTCATGATAAAATAAACCAGTCAATAATTTCCGACAGTTCAAAAATGACAATCGAATCTCAGTCTTATTAGTCACCGAAAATAGAACACTTGTTTGAAGTGCCGTATGTGGGAAACATATATCCCTTACCCTGGTATTATTAAACGACTACTGACTACGTATAAAGCTGATAATACATCAAAACATGCTTTTTGGTATTAAAAATAATTTCCAGCGCAAAAACAAGATGGACCATTTCCTTGTTTTTATGAAATATTTTATTTTTAAGTCGCACTTTCTAAAGAAAAGAAGTAAAACGCTTTTTTAAATTGAAAGGCTTTTTTTTAAATATACGATTAACCTGAAAATCCCAGATCAATAAGTTAGCTAGTATCTACTACACCTAGACTTTGGAGCAGAATATCTGGAACCAAAAGGATTTAAAGCATTGCCACGCTTTAGCTTCATTATCCGACACATGGTCGAAAAAGCTCTTGAGTAAGCAAAAGGTTGATCTTAAGAGGGTGATTGCACAAAAGATCCCGATATGTCGATGTTTGGATGCAAGGGCCCCGAAATAATAAGATAAAACTACACCTGGATGCGCGCCACCTCCCGAGGTGTGTTAGTTTCCTTAAACAAAACTAGCTTCGCAAGTCGCCGCATTATTTTAAGTAGCTACCTTATTTATTTTTATGTGCGAACTTGACTGCAAGTTTCCTTGCACTCTGCCAAAATAACTCTACATTAGGTATACTTTACCTCCTAAATTCCTTGGTTTATGTTGTATCAGTGTTACATATGTAGTGCATACCTAATTGTTTTCCATCGTTTTTTCTCGGAAAAGTTCGTATTTGTCATGCTACTTCAATTAACCTCAGTACGTTTTAACCGAAACTGACTTAAATTGCAAGACACGTTCGTACGTATCCGTTTTTACATAAATTACTTCAATGCATATCCGCCCTTATAAAAGTTTTGCTTAATGCTGACTAAAACACTCAAATTAGTAATCAAACCTGATGCCTCTCCAATTACCTAATGTAATATTACCAATAATGTAATAATACCATTACTTCATATCAATAAAACAAGTAACTGGTTATGGCTTAGATCGATTTCCCACGATATAAGTACATTTCTTTTGAGAGTTGAGTAAAGTGCCGTAAATTTAATATCTGGTTTGAGATTTATGATAATGGCATTTATTATGATGGCATCTATTGAATATGTGTTTTTGTATTATTGTTCAACTTTAACTGTGGTGTAAATCTAACGCTGAAATTGCGGCAAAAAAATGTTTGTTTCATACACTTCGGTCGAGTTGTGTCTACATCTAAACTTTAGATGTAGATTCTAAAGAAAGGCCGCTTAGCACGAGAATTTACTTACACTGACCCACCTATTCTTATCTCTATTGATATGAATTTGGCTCCTGTAATAAGTGGCGACTGCTCTAAACTGTTGTGAAACCTGCCGAAAAATAGTTGATTTTTAAATATTGAAATTACTTTCGTCTATCTGAATTATTCAGAACTTTCCGAATATTCATTCTAGAAAAATATTGACTTGCAAGGCATGGCACGATTGTTTTTATCAATTAGATTATTAAGTCAACTAAATATAGGCAGATACCCATAAAGGTGTATAAGTACTCTCAAAAAACCGGGCAAGTGCGAGTCGGACTCGCGCACGAAGGGTTCCGTACCATAATGCAAAAAAAAAAAACAAAAAAAAAGCAAAAAAAAAACGGTCACCCATCCAAATACTGACCACTCCCGACGTTGCTTAACTTTGGTCAAAAATCACGTTTGTTGTATGGGAGCCCCATTTAAATCTTTATTTTATTCTGTTTTTAGTATTTGTTGTTATAGCGGCAACAGAAATACATCATCTGTGAAAATTTCAACTGTCTAGCTATCACGGTTCGTGAGATACAGCCTGGTGACAGACGGACGGACGGACGGACAGCGAAGTCTTAGTAATAGGGTCCCGTTTTACCCTTTGGGTACGGAACCCTAAAAACGCACTCACTAAGTGGCATAGGTACCACATACCACTCATACCAGTAAGCAGATGGGCGGGCAAGAATGAGATCATAATCTAATCCTCACGTATTGCATAACCTCAGACACCGGCCGAAGACCGGACGAATTCTTGCCGAATAAAGATCGACTTTCACGATATAATAATGTTGTCTTATTGAGGTTTGAAATGTGAAATGAGTCATGCTTAATTGATATAATTATTGAGATATTCCAATTCTTATATATACCAATTCTTAAACGGTTCAGAGTTCAATATAGGTATTACTAGTAGGAGACAGACAGACAGCTGTGAAAAATTGAATATTCACATAGATACATATAGGTACCCATAGGTACATATGTGGACATAGAAACTCTGTGATAAATAAAACAACGCAACCTAATTGTGTTTGGGTTTGTTAAAATTTTCCGGATGAGTATTAGTTGCCTAGTGAAAGAAAAGTACATTCATCGATAAAAGCTTGTATGAAAAATTAATTATTACCAAAAAATTCATAAGGTTTTTTCGTTAAAGTAGGTATTTTATCTTTGTTTGTTTTTGTTGTGTTAGATTATAATTTGACTAAGGGGCCTTGACCCGCGCTCTGGGTTTTTCCTGGTGCAAAGGCTGTCCATCGCAATTCAACGCGGTAACGCAGCGAGTGTGATGGGCACCTTTGCGCTGGGGGTAGCGCGGGGAGGCCTCTTTCAGTAGTTTTTTATATTCCTTGTTTAATTTTAGATATATTTAAGGTTCTTAGTTTTAATTTAGTTTTATTCATAGATAGATTTAGTTCATAAGTTATTTAATTGTCTTTTTATTGTCTTATTAGTATATAAATAAATAATAAATACATTTGACTAAGCATTTTGACCTCAATTGATGCCCGCATAATGTTGCCATATATACTTATGACATTTCGCATCTCACATTGACAGTATGTTATAATACTTATAATAGATCCAGTCACAGGTGAACGGCCGCCATTTAAATGTAATATGCACTCATATGTGCCCTAGAAATGGTCCGGTTAGGATGACTCTTACTTTTGACTGACGATATTTAGACCCTATCTCCTTGCGATACGGTATACGATTGGTCATCTACAAGTGATCCAGCTAAAATAACTCTTACACAGTTTTCTCTGACTATAGTTAGACCTTAATACTTTAATATAAGGTGTATAATCAGTCAATTGTGTACAATGGTATATGTAACAGAGGATGTGGGCTCGGTTGCTAAATCATTACAGGTTTTTTATTAGTTCTAATTTAGTGTTTGGGCGCGGGCGTGTCATGTGACGATAAAAGGAAGTTACTTGTGTAAAGAACTTTCTTAAACAATACGTTAATGACTAAGTCATGAATCAGCAATAACTTATATTACATATAGATTTATTTTCCTGAAGACCACTCGAGTTTACTTATGCCATTGTCGCCATTGCAATAAAGTTGTAGACGATATAACACTGATTTTAATGCTTGATTTTTTAATAGGCTCATTTAAGTAATTTATTACAAGTGTGAGAATATAAGACACAAACAGCATCACCATTAGTACACCTTGTTTTAATAATAAGAGTCAATTAACAGCAACTATGGACGATGGTATAATGTGTTACTTAATCAAGTAGATTTTTTCCAAATTTTGTGATGATATTGTTGATTTCGTACCCTAATTGTAATTAACAATAGACCGTAGATATAAATTATAATAAAATTATGCAGTTAAATATTTACAGTTGTCTTTGTCCATCATAATACAGTAGAGTATTGTGGCATTCTTATTGTTTAATATATTTATATGGAGTGTGCTTTTTCATTCCTGTTAAGTGTATACTTAGGTAGGTACTCATGGACAAATTTAGAGGAACGAAAAAAAAAGGTTTAATTACTGGATTAAATACAGCACCTAAAGTAATTTCAAATTAGTTATTAAACGTTTTTTTGCGTTCCTCTAAATTTGTTCATGAGTAGGTATACATTTATGCAAAAACTTTACAAACAGAACACACGATCTAAGATTAAAATTTTGATCATATATTTATGAACAACTAGTAACGTTGTGATTGGTAGTCGGATGGTTGACATACACTGTAACAAACTGTGACAATACAAGATCTAAGCGAAGCGATATTTTAACGTCCTCCTAGTAACGATGTGATGGTAGTTGTATGGTTGACATCATTTACACCACTGCCCAATATCTGATCACATTCGTCAAACTGTAACAATACAAGACAGCTTTTACATAACCTGTGTCATACACCGAGCGAAGCGAAGCGAAGCGAAGCGAAGCGAAGCGATATTTTGACCGATTATTTACACGATGGTATTTATAATACAAGTAGGTAGTCTGTCTTGTCAAAGTGAAATAATATATGTATATGTTTCTGGCGTCAAACTTTTATATCGAATATCGAAGCGATTATTTTTTTAAAGTGATCATTTTATCCAAAAACCTTTTCAAAAACCTTAATTTTATTTTAAATTTTCATTAAATACCTATCAAATTGATGTGTCACACGGGCTGACAAAATTCACGTATGTTCCAAAATTCATTAAAATATACCATTCATAATACCTACCACCAAGTTTTTAAGATGTCTGTGTGATATACGGACAGATAGACGGATAGACGGACCTGACTAAACTATAAGGGTTCCGATTTTGCCACTATACTATTTTCTACAGTCGTTTTCAAAAACAACAAAACCTAATTTTATTTTATTTATTTATTTAAGGCTCAATTAATTAAAGTGAGTCATATATGTATAAGGTAGAACCAAGGACCGGAAAACCCCTCTTTACGCTTAATCCTATCAATTCGGTAACCCAATCGATTCGGTTACCGTATCATTCGGTAACCCTATCATACTGTTACCTGATTGTAATGGTAACCTTATTGAAACGGTAACCCTAACCTTTAACCGAGTTAATCTCAAAACCCCATCGCGATAGGGTTTTTGTTAAGGGTTTTTAACAGGTTTTCATTCAGTTATGGTAACCTTTATTATCGGTTGCTTACTGGTTTGCTACATTAAAGTAGTTTTAGTGATGTGCCGTCAGAACTAAAAAAAATACTAAAAAATTTGTTTATTTTATTTACTTTATTTATATTTTGTTGATTTTATTGATTTTATTGATTTTATTTATTTTATTTATTTTATTTATTTTATTTATTTTATTTATTTTATTTATTTTATTTATTTTATTTATTTTATTTATTTTATTTATTTTATTTATTTTATTTATTTTATTTATTTTATTTATTTTATTTATTTTATTTATTTTATTTATTTTATTTATTTTATTTATTTTATTTATTTTATTTATTTTATTTATTTTATTTATTTTATTTATTTTATTTATTTTATTTATTTTATTTATTTTATTTATTTTATTTATTTTATTTATTTTATTTATTTTATTTATTTTATTTATTTTATTTATTTTATTTATTTTATTCATTTTATTCATTTTATTCATTTTATTCATTTTATTCATTTTATTCATTTTATTCATTTTATTCATTTTATTCATTTTATTCATTTTATTCATTTTATTCATTTTATTCATTTTATTCATTTTATTCATTTTATTCATTTTATTCATTTTATTCATTTTATTCATTTTATTCATTTTATTCATTTTATTCATTTTATTCATTTTATTCATTTTATTCATTTTATTCATTTTATTCATTTTATTCATTTTATTCATTTTATTCATTTTATTCATTTTATTCATTTTATTCATTTTATTCATTTTATTCATTTTATTCATTTTATTCATTTTATTCATTTTATTCATTTTATTCATTTTATTCATTTTATTCATTTTATTCATTTTATTCATTTTATTCATTTTATTCATTTTATTCATTTTATTCATTTTATTCATTTTATTCATTTTATTCATTTTATTCATTTTATTCATTTTATTCATTTTATTCATTTTATTCATTTTATTCATTTTATTCATTTTATTTATTTTATTTATTTTATTTATTTTATTTATTTTATTTATTTTATTTATTTTATTTTTATTTATTTTATTTATTTTATTTATTTTATTTATTTTATTTATTTTATTTATTTTATTTATTTTATTTATTTTATTTATTTTATTTATTTTATTTATTTTATTTATTTTATTTATTTTATTTATTTTATTTATTTTATTTATTTTATTTATTTTATTTATTTTATTTATTTTATTTATTTTATTTATTTTATTTATTTTATTTATTTTATTTATTTTATTTATTTTATTTATTTTATTTATTTTATTTATTTTATTTATTTTATTTATTTTATTTATTTTATTTATTTTATTTATTTTATTTATTTTATTTATTTTATTTATTTTATTTATTTTATTTATTTTATTTATTTTATTTATTTTATTTATTTTATTTATTTTATTTATTTTATTTATTTTATTTATTTTATTTATTTTATTTATTTTATTTATTTTATTTATTTTATTTATTTTATTTATTTTATTTTTTTTATTTTTTTTATTTTTTTTATTTATTTTATTTTTTTTATTTATTTTATTTATTAAACTTATTCAATTTATTAAACTTATTTATTTTATTTATTTTAATTATTTTAGTTCATGACCAAAACAGCGTGAGCCTATGTTGCAACAAACCTGAGTTCCACTACGTACTGCCAGGGTTCAGTATCAGCTCTATCTTGGGTACTGCTCTCCCAAGTGCTCATCGTGACGAGTCGGATGTCCAAAACAATGTGTGTCTATGTTGCATCAAACCTGAGTTCCATTATACCTAATGGAACAATGGCAGTACCCTGCCAGGGTTCAGATCCGCTCTATTTTGGTTACTGCTTTCCCAAATGCTCATCAAGACGAGTCAGATTACCAAAACAGCGTGCGCCTATGCTACACACCACCTGAGTTTCACTATGTACTGCCAGGGTTCAGCATCCGCTTTATCCTGGGTACTGCTCTCCCAATTGCTCATCAAAACGAGTCGGATGACCAACAGCGTGTGTCTATGTTGCACCAAACCCGAGCTCCACTAGGTACTGCCAGGGTTCAGCATCACCTCTATCTTGGGAACTAACTCTCCTAAGTGCTCATTAAGATGAGTCGGATGACCAAAACATTATGTGCCTTAGTTGCACCAAACCTGAGTTCCACTAGGAACTGCCAGGGTTCTGGGTCATTTTGTTGAACTGCACGCCGTCGTTGCAATTGGCGTGCAGTCGGCGTGTAGTTCCCATACAAGTTGCAGTCGTGTGTCGGCCCTAAGTCACTGAAGTTTGTATTAATATGCTTATCTTTATTTATAATTTTAGCAGTTCCAAGCAATAGTAACCCTAAAGACGCCATTCATTAATTACGTAAGACAATTTTTGCCAGTTTTTGACCCCCTCCCTCCACTATGTAAGAAATAATAATAATAGGCTGACCCCCTCCTTCTCCCATTCCCCTATATTACCATATATTACGTAAGAATCTAAAGGAAAAATTGAGTACCTACACGTTTGGTTTGTATTAGTGCTTATTTTTCAAAAAAAATGTTTTTGAATGTGATATATGTACCTGTACAAAGGTACTTGAGCTCGTTTAAGCTAACTCTGCACCGTGTTTGATAGCATAGTGTGGAAGTATTATTATTATGTATTTTAAACGTCATAATTTCATAGAAATTAAATAAAAAGTCGCATCTTTGTGATCTTACGTAAGAACTATGAAAACCCCCTCCCTCCCCCATGTAAGAAAAAATAAGATATGTTCGACCCCCCTCCACCCCAAAATCGTCTTACGTAATAAAACTGTTTCTCGAACTGAAAATACCCTGATTTAAGTTTGCTAACACAACATGATTGATCAGTTCATCAGCGTCACAAAACCAAAATTGACCTCCGCAGTGAATAGGTATACAGCAAGATTGATTGTTCTAGTAGGTATTCACAGAAACTTAATTGCTAAATTGGGAGTCAAACCAAGCGAAGCGAGGTGGGTCTGAATCCAAAATTTTAACCCACTTTTGTATTCATCGTTGTTAATGGCGTAAGCGCCATCGACATTATTGAAATTGAAAACACCACATAGGTATCGTTGTCTGAGTACCCACAACACAAGCCTCCTTGAGATTACTTTGGGGCTTAGTCAATTTGTATGTCCAATATTTTTTTATTTTTTTACTAGTAACGCCATCTGTTAGAGAAGTAGATAATTCATTATTTTGCCAACAGATAGCGCTAGTAGTAATAGAAAGTGTTATTACATTATTTTATTTTTTTAGGTTTATAAAATTATATTTTTATGTTTGATAACACATCTAGACATGAATTTACATTACTATGTCAAATTTCAAACCTAACAGTGCAGTAGTTTTTCCGTAAAGTGTACCACAAGAATGCATAGTTCGTCGAATAGTGATAGGGCTCGCTTCGCTCGCCCTAACAACAAATGACCAAGAGGTCTCAGCCTTGTGGGTTATCTAGTATGATGTATTTAATATGATGAGTTATTTTATTGGGTAAGATAAGACACAAAAATGGGCTATATTCATGAAAATTACCTATTATATAATGATTGTTCAAAACGTTCATCAACTAAAATAAATCCAAAAATGGAAATTCCGCATGTTTTAATAACATTTCTGGAAATTTATTTCGAGTTTAAAACCGTTATTGTTAGTACATATGTCGCAGTCGGATCGTATAATCCGCCGTATTACATTACGGCTAGCCGTTTTCAAAAACAGGGGCGTTTTGAAATGCGGCGGTTTAACGATTAGCCGGATTGAATGCGGCTGAATGAGAATCCGCCGGAATGTATTCGGCGCCATACGTTCTTCAACACGGCTAGCCGTAATGTAATACAGCGAGTCATTAACAGCCGCTTTGACAGTTTTTAGTTCCCATTTTTAACACCCGTGGCGCTGCCTGACAAACGCTGGGGTGTCCATCAAATCTGGAGTTCGTCGGACTGTTTCTTTTCAAAAAACATTTCTTTCGCAACTTAACTAGACGGAGCCCCGCTTCGCGGGGCTCCTATTTCTGAGCGGTTTGCCCTTCGGGCATCTGAAGCTACCTAACGAACCTAACCTACCTACCTATTGATTTAGTGAGACGTCCGTGAAAACATTACACTTTGGGGAAAAAAGCGTAGGTAGGTAAGTAGGTTAGGTTCGTTAGGTAGCTTCAGATGCCCGAAGGGCAAACCGCCCAGAAATAGGAGCCCCGCTTGCGGGGCTCCGTCTATTTAAGTTGCGAAGGAAATGTTTTGGAAAATAAACACATGTAGTGCGGTGGGACCATGGTAAAAATAAATTAAATTGCAAACATTGTCAAACTCCGGTTACGTAGGCGACCGAAAGAACTGGTCACTCTACAATCTAAAATAGTAGTACGATGCGGCTAAACGTTGGCCGCCTTATTGAAGAACGTATCGCAATGACAATCCGGCTAATCGTCGAACCGCCGCATTTCAAAACGCCCCTGTTTTTGATAACGGCTAGCCGTAATGTAATACGGCGGATTATACGATCTGACTACGACACATACATAACGTTGTAAAGCATCGGGCCAGTCATTTATATTGTACCTATGTAGATATAGGTATTTGTGAGCGACAGAATGGCGGGTGGACCCCAGCGAATTTGAACGTAATATTTATAAACATATTGTACCTTCGGAGTACTTTAGTGTACTTTTAATAGAATTCAGTGTACTTCTCTCGGAAACGAGATATTGAACGAAAAAGGCCCACCCGCCATTCTGACGTCAGGATGGCGGGTGGACCTGTGAAATCTTGGATTATACCATTTATACCGCACTCCAAGTATGTAGTTATAGTGTACTTTCAGTGTACTTGCGTAAACTATGAATAGAAATCAGTGTACTTCTTCCAGAAACGCGATATTTAACGAAAAAGGTCCACCCGCCATTCTGACGTCAGGATGGCGGGTGGGCCTTTTTTGTTAAATATCTCGTTTCCGGGAGAAGTACACTGAATTCTATTAAAAGTGCACTAAAGTACACTGAAGGTACAATATGTTTATATATATTTTGTTCAAATTCGCTGACTTCCACCCGCCATCCTGACGCTCACATATATATATTTGGTCCCAATCTCTTCCTATTATATCAGCGATACGTCCCTATATCAGGCACGTCGGCAAGTTGGGCCATAAAGCGGGCGTAGTTAAAACTAAACGACCGCCCTGATAAAAGGGACCTTACACGAGCCCGTACGTTATTCGCTATCTACTTACTTGTCTGTCTGTATAGTCCTGTATAGTAAAGTTACCTGCAATAATATGTTAGTCTTCGAAGGTCGCTAAAATATGAGATATGCTCTTATGCCTCTTGCCTCTACAAATAAGAGCGTGCCAGATATTTTTGCCTTCATTGTGTAACATATTATTGCAGGTGACTGTAGGTACATCTTAAATCTATCTGAAAATACTAGCCACTTGCCTTGGGTGAACTCCCTTTTATGACGTACAAGTGACTCTCGCTCTAGACTTACTGCTTGTATTTTAGAGTAGTGCATTTACCTCATAGTTGCAATTGCCCTGGCTGACCTTACATAATCTGCAATATCTTATCGCAATCAATCAAAAATTGCTAAGCGACTCGAGTGTCCGCTTCTGACATAAGTTTCGCAATAGATAAGTGTCGTTAGCAATGTAATGGCCACTTAACGCTATCAGTTACTAATGTTACTATTCAAGACAATAACTCAATAATATACATAGTAGTATGACATGAAACTACACAGTAATGTGGTTGCAGAGTGTCCATTTTTTTGTCGCTCTTTAATTATTTTTTTAGTAATTTTTCACTCATTTAGGTACATATAATATACAATAATTATATCAAAACTTTACTTTTTGATTCCAAATATATCGGTCTGATCTTAGGTGTCATGACTTTACTCATGACCGGCGATTAACATTAGTTCAGAGACCATAGTGATTCAAGTACAGTCAAGTGTAAAAATATGGTTGCACACATCATACTCAAAAATATGTCATTATGCTCTTGTCTTAGCTCTTATGTCAACGAGTTAAGAACTATGGGACATATTTTTGAGATATTATATACCCATATTTTTACAGTTAATAAACACTAGTTTTGTCGGAATCATAAGTCCGCTACTGGCGGGCGTGGTGGGTGCCATTGTAGGTAAAATCCGTTGCTCGCTCGCGTCCGCTTTCGTTGACCCGCTCACCCGGCTCACCCGCTCCGTGCAGCCGCGTCAGCTAGCGGACGCCCATAGAGATTTAGTTACATCACGGGAAAAGGACTCTATCATATCCCGGTATATTATCGCTATGACAGTAGTGACAGTTGACAGTTGTGCGTCGTAGTCCATTAGTCACAGAGAATTCACTGCTTAGTTCACAAATGATTATGATAGTTGTTCAGTTTATTCAGTTCCAATGAATACAAAACAAACATTGCCATTTTGTCTTCGGCCCCTGTAATAATTACTGTTTAGTTCACATATAGTGTACCCACTCATGCGAGTGAGCAAGCGGCACGCGACACTACGTGCAACGATCACACACGATGCGGTCCACTCACGCGCAGGTCGTGGAGAGGTCCTTAAGGGGACTTACGGTGTTACAATTCTAAAGTTTGAAGAACCTAAGGCCTCAATTTTACAAGCAATGAGCGTGCTAAGACCCGTTTGTTTTTTTAAAACCATGTCGGTGGCAAACGAGTATACGGCCCGCCTGGCAGTAGTCACCGTAGCTTATAGACGCCTGAACCTCCAGAGATGTTACATGCGCGTTGCCGACTCTTTAAAAACCTGTACACTCCTTTTTTGGACGACGCACAGATGACAAAAGCTTGGCACGTGTATACCTGATGCGTCGAAGTATGATCCATATGACAGCTAATTTTTATATGGAGTAGGAGTTATTTTTAAAGATACTCTAATGTCTTAAATGACAATTGGTTTATCCAAGTTTTAAAAATATAGAATAGCTATGTATGTGTACGCAATTACGCATAGCAAAAACTAAATTACAACAAATGTACGAATTCTGATATTTTATCTATTAAGCCCAAAATAACGTACGTACTTATGTAGGTATATTTTCTTATCAGCAAACTTTCCAAGTAAAGACATAAATCTTCCAAGTTTATACATATGCAAGTAGAATTAATTGCTAAAACGCTTATAAACTTTGCTCCAACTTATGTGCACTATATTAGACTAAGACCGAATTAAATTAGGTGTCTTGGGGTCATTCGGATAGGTTTTTCGGCGAGTTGAGAGTAGTATTCGTAATTGGACTTGAAGCTCACAAATTACGTAGGTATAAGTCCCTGTTAATATTAGATACAACTGCGAAATTAGCTCTGAATGTATGTCTGTTACCTCTTCGCTTATATACCGCTAAACCACCTTATGTTACCTACATTAGGTATGGTGATAGTTTGAGTCCCAGCGAAGAACATAAGATATTTTTTATCACAGAAATCGTCATTCTAGGAATGTTGTCGCGGGCAGAACTGCTTTACATAAAAATTGAAGTCGTTGTTGTTAACTTCTGTATATTATTTATCAATTCTTTAGGATAACACATCAAATATAATAATTACTCTCGTTCTGTTGTTAAGTATTTTTTAATATGTATATAAATCGGTTGTCGGATACTTTCGGAAACAGTGAAAATTTGTATGTTATGTTTATTTTAAAATACCTGCACAACAAATACTAAACTTTGTACTCTACTACACTGCTCGCGGCCGAAGCGAATGGCAAGTGGCAGGTCATATAAACAAGGCGTCTTACCAATGTCGCCATTATATCTATACTCATCGCTTAATTTAGGATATTTAAGAGTTACTGCCTTCATGAAATAATCCCAATATACCCGACGCATAAGTTTTCAAAGACAAAGGCCTCTTAATACTTTCGCAACCGATGGAGATAAGCGAGATGAGAGATATCACAGAGCGGGACAGAATCGATCAGACCTTTGACTGCATCGGTGGACAAAGAGACTAACGCGAAGCGAGAGCCGTATGAATTTGTAATGAGCCATACGAGTACGTACAGACAGTATCAATACGAACTGATAAAAAACGCAACAAAAGTATCTGCCGTCCCGGAATAGATACTTTTCCAAATGGAGATATAATATATCTCTATAGTTCACGCTCAAGAATATCTGTCGCAATCTAATTGTTCTACATATAGAGACATATATTATTCCTTGTTAAGCTATTACAGAATAGTAGTGATACAACATTAATTTAATTTGTGCCTGTATCCCGTTCCCGCCATATTGACATACCTACATCTGTTAGACAGATTTAACGAACACATCTGTAGTTGTCTGTAGTATATCCCCCAGCCAAAAAGGCAAAATTAACTTTCTAAAACCCACTAACGTAAAGATTATCCCAACATAATTAATTAAAACAACAACCCATCTCAAAGGTTCGCACAGCAAATAATTATCACGTGCAAAGTGAAATAAATACACCCTCGCACCCTCGGGCGCCTTAAAATTTGAATGAAGCATTTTTCGTACGAAGGTATTTTACCCTTAACACAGTTTATAGACAATGACAGTAATCATAATCAAACTCTAGGGGCCTAGTGACAATTGTTGATATAAAACGCAAATTCGCCGCGTTCGATCAAGTCTTGGCGGCCCCTGGCCGCTGGTCTGGCCTAGCCAATATTATAACATTTCTATAGCGACAAACGCCGGTCGAAAAGTAAAAATGTATGACAAGATGCAACGAAAAGTTACGTGATCATGTCCATACAGTATTTCAGTCTCGATGGCGCGATGTCCTAAAATATATCATCTGAATAACGAGAACGTATCAAATGTTCGTAACTTAAAGGAAACTTACATACTCGTAGGTACCATTTATTTGATCCCAAATTGGGATTTGGTGCTTGTTCCACCCAGAATGAGGAGTTTCTGAAACTTACGAAATGTTTTCAAAATCTGACAAAACATAAAACGACACCAAAATTAGAAAAAGTCTTTGGTTCACAAACTTACATATGTGTACCAAATTTCAACTTAATTTGTCCAGTATTTTTGGAGAACATGGGCTGTGGCACACGGATAGACGGACAGACTAACGCACGAGTATAAGGGTTCCGTTTTTTATTTTTGAGGTACGGAACCCTATAATCGGCCTTTTAGTCGTTTAGGAGCGTGACTTGAAAGTTACTGGATTAATTACTGCATGTCATTCTATTCTGCCTTTAGTCCGCCTTGGGGCTCAGGGGGTTATTTTGAACATGGTTCGGGATAGGTCAATAGTCTGGAAATATCCATCCTTTTAACATTGCAGACGGTAATTCTTACCCAAATTTAAATTTAAAATAAATAAGGTTTTATTTTTAAGAAAGGAAATTAAACATAGTAAATATTGGTTTAAAATTAAGCCCACGATTTTCTTGAAAATTACATTCCAAATATAAACGTCTAACATAAATTTTATTTAACTTAATTGGCGGTTTTATGGCTCAAGAGCAATTTCTTCCAGACAACCTTTGGATAGCGGAGACATGATAATTAGAATATTCAGTACCTAGGTGGTGCAGAGAAAAAGTATTATGAAAAGTCGGAATTATCAAGCAACACAAAACATTAATATGAATACACGTACATAGTAAGTATGTATTAACCATAAACGTACCTACATAAATTAAGTACTACCGTAAAACGGGGTGAGTAGGTTTCGCGGGGAGAGGTGGGTTATGAATGGGGAGACAAGGTTTGGGAGGGGGGTGAGAAGGGATTTTAAGGCTACTGCTACAAAAATAATGGATTCCAATTTAAAATGGAGCTATAGTAATACGCATAATAAAAAAAATCGATCCAACAATCTTCCAAAATCACCTTTGTATGATAACCCCTCTCACCCCAAATACGAGGCACTACGGGTGAGGTGGGTTTTCCTCTTTATCGTCAAAGTTATGAAATGGAACTACCCAAAATAAAATAAAAACTAAAATACAAACGTCCGGAACACTTATTATATACACCATTCAGTTTTCATATCGACGCTTAAGAATCAATACTGTCTAAGTAACAAATAAATTAAAATTTAGACAATTATGGCATGCTATTCGTTAATTTTTTCTGCACCTAACTGCATTAAAAGGTAAAAAACGTCAAAAATGTTAGTTAGACAGTATTGATTCTTAAGCGTCGATATGTAAAAATAAAATATTATCGAGGTTTGAATTTCAGTTTTGACCCTACTCACCCCATTTTACGGTACTCATTTTTGTCATAATTATGAAATAAAATATATTACGTAAAAATAGCACACTAAAAAATACTCCTAACAAAAACACAACTGCAGACCAATATAAACATGAAACCCAACTTACTTAAGGGGCCCACTGATTAACAGTCCGCCGGACGGTATCGGCCTGTCAGTTAGAACAAAATTTTGACAGTTCCGAACAACTGACAGGGCGATACCGTCCGGCGGACTGTTAATCAGTGGGCTCCTTTAAACTAACTTAATACCGAACTTCGCACCGACCAGTAAATTATGGATATAAAACTAATCCCTCTGTCGTCGGAGGCAGACTTACGGCAGCCTTAGCCGTTATCTAACCTGCGGTTAACGGCCGGATTAACGAGCTGATTAACTGAGAACGATTTTTAAACAGCCGTTAAATAGGGGCAGATTGGGAGTTGGGTGTAATTTGTGTGACTTAGGACATTAAGACTTTACAAATCTCTTAGGGGCTGTCCATAAATTACGTCATCGATTTTTGACGATTTTTGACCCCCCCCCCCCCTATCATCATCCAAAAATCATGCTTCAAATGACCCCATTTCCTCCTACTTCATGCTACCGTCATCCGATGTCCAGACCCCCCCCCCCCCCTAATTTGAAATGACGTAATTTATGAATAGCCCCTTATTAGCATGTCTTAATCGATACATACCTAACTACCTAGATGTCATAACTGTGTACACATGTGTAGATTGTGTAGTCACGAAGCGCTGGTGGCGGTAAGAGCGTGCGACTTTCAATCCGGAGATCGCGGGTTCAAACCCCGGCTCGTAATGAGTTTTTCATAGTAATCACGCGTTTCGGTATGACAAAATGAGATTAAAACATTAAGTGAAGCCTGGATAGGAATCTTTAATTTGAATTCAATGTAGATTTTTGACCGAGGGTTAGCGAAGGCCGCCGTTTCATCTTGGGCAAAAATGCTTTCGTATGTCAGGAAGTTCTCTTCTAAAGGTCAACCGATCCTCGTGAAATAATGTGAGCATGTTCGATGATACAATATATTATAATTAGTAGGTAGGTATGTCTCTTCAGTTTAAAACACGTTTAATGTTATCTTCCGAGCTTAACTGCGTTTTGTTTTATTAATTATCAAAATTACTTTTTTCTGTTGTTAGAAAAATAACGAGGTTAACACAGAAATATCTTATAATAAAAACATGTTTACAAAAATCTCTAAAATAATGTGACATTTTTATATAATTTAAAGAATTTCTTTAGCACTATATCTCCGTATATTTGATGCTAACTGTACCAGACACTAAGAAATAGTAGGAAATAATACTTTTAATTTTCTTCCTTGCAACTTTTACAAAAACATAATAATATTAAGTCCGCCATTAAAACTGCGCTGCACCAACACTTTCTTAAAATCTGAGGCCGATTCTGTTCTAAAATATAAAATGGAGACCATCTTGTTTTGATACGACTTTGACATAAGCACCAATCAACGTTAGCGGCTCACGCTCTTTAAACAATCAGGAGCCTTATTCTGAGTGTAACAACTTACAATATGATCTGAGTGTGTTTTATGTGATCAGCTGTCAGCTGTCAACAGTGACCGCTGAGTTTTGGTTGAAGAAATGTCATTGTTGTCATGCATACCAAATCCAGATCAAATTCATTACCAGTTTTTACATTCAGAATAAACCTCACGAAGTCGTCACATTGGGGTATCTCGCTTGCACTTATTACTGTCATATCCTAATTCCTAATACATTATCTCTCTCTGAGTTAAGAAAACTTATGGTACACCTACCTATTTTAGTAACTCAATAGAATATTAGGTACATGCATTTTTTTGTCCCAAATTGGGATTTCCTATTTATTCCACCCACAATAACCCACGCGGCGACGCGATCTGTTGGCTTTGCCAGCGGGACGCACCGTGTCACGACTGAACTCTCCGCTGCTCCGTGCCCTCACACAGTTGAATGCACTCTTGGCATCAGTACCCGAGTGCGACCTGTTTGCGTGGCGTTGGGTGTCTGTGAGAAATGAATGCATGAGATTCTGTGAGGTGATGGATGCGAGGCCTACATCCGTTAAGGTGTAATTGTGGATGTGATAAGGACCTAGTGATTTGTAATTGTGTTATTTGTAATTGTTTGTTTGTACCTGATTGTTATATGTACCTTTGGTATCTGTTAATGTTAAGTTTCATGGCGCATTGGATCTGTCTGTAAGGTCATGTAAACATTTTTCAAATAAAATAAAATAAATAAATAAATAAAATAAAATAAGGTTGGAGGAGATCCTCAACCTCCTCAAAATCTGATAATAAATATACTGCAACAAAATAAAAATCGCCTCGAAAGAGAATCGGCCACCGTTTCGTTGGAAAAATCTGGATAATTGCGAGCGCTAACCGAGTTTGGAGACGGCGAGAGGAATTGAATTATTTTATTGTTGAAGTTGGAGGAAAATACACTTTTTATTAGAAAGCCTGTAGACCAGATTTATGTTATTTGGTGGATCAGCCATTTTTTTGTTAATGAAAAATAAAAACCGTATAGGTAGTTGGCCAAAACTCGTGGGTTCAAATCATGCCCATTCAAATCGCACCGTCCATCGGTTTATGGCATACTAATTAATGATTAGTGTAGTAGTGCAATTATGCCAGTAGCTTTTGGATTCCTAGTTTTGCGACTCAAGTTAATTGACGCCTAAACGTTTACATGAGCAATATTTTCTATTCATGAAATATAACTCGTACTTTATACAAAATTGACAAACTGCATAGTATTATTTTCAGAAAAAAGTGTACCAGTTACTTTTTTTCGACAAACCATAAATTTTTAAGTTATTTTTACTCAGAACCACGAGGACTATCGATTTATAAAGGAAAGAATAGTGTTCGAAGAAAGTACAGTTTTGTGACGCATTTCCGCACACATTTTGTATGGACCGTCACAAAATTTACTTTTTTCTGAAAACCCCTAAGCACAGGACACAAACAAAGGTAAAAAACGTATTTTTTTAAATTAATCTTACTAAGCCAAAATGTCTTCACATATAACGGAAAGTTAGTATTTTAGGTGTAAACAGTTGGATAAATTTTTCGCAGACGAAAGCTGCTTAAAACCGTTTTCCGACTTTAAAAAGTAGCCCCTCCTAAAAGTTTTAATGATGTGAAAAATACGCAAAGGCAAAGACGTCAAAGGGAAACTCTTTCATATACATTACAACAGAAAATGATTCTATATGTAAAACCTTACAGACATTAAAACTATATTTTATTTTAAAAGTTTTGATAAAATTGAGCTAATGTTCTTTGACATGAAAAACGATCATAGCTTGAGCTTTTTTCTTTTTTTAAGGGTTAAATATATTAAAATAAAAAAACTCATCTACGGATATTTTCTTATAGAACTTTCGAATTTTTTATAGTCTAGTCTGGATTATAAAGATGAGTTGATTGTCATCTCGTTTATCAAAATCGGCTACACACGTACAATCCATAACTACACATTTACAGCTGCTAAAATCATAATCATAACCCTGTCTATGTCTACATTGTCGTAGTCGGATAAAAATAGCCAGGAAGTAAATTTCAAACAGCGATACTCTTAACCAATGATGGACCTTACATCCTTGTGAGAAGGTTTATGAATTGTCGATTTGATTAACCCTTTGACCGCGCCAAAGACGACAACAGACGCGCGCGGTTACAGTCCAATGTCAACCTTCGTGCATTCCAACAAAGTTCACGATGACGCGCCGTACAGTCGACGTCATAGACATGTTTACACTTTTGCACCTTACTCCTTTGTAATAAGGCGAAAAGTGTAAACATATCTTTGACGTCGACTGTACGCGATAGGCGCGCGCGGCGTTCAAAGGGGTGTGCGATGGATGGCACTCTCATGTTAGTTTAGGTCGTCTTAAACACTCTTAACGAGGATTAACGGGTTTCAGGCATTAGTCGTAATTAACGGATAAACCACACACGAAACGTCACACATACACATTACTATCCGAGATCCCGTCGCAATATTCTCAGGTCATCGGTAAGTGATTACAAAAATATGGAGCGGGGTCCCTTTGTTTCCCATAAAGTTTTAAGTCATAATGTATTGTTTATCATATTATCGTTAGTCATAAAACTGAAACCGTTAACTTCTCAGGATTTTCGTAAGGTTATTCTGTAGATAGGTTAGGTTAGGTTAGGTTTGTTTTATGGCAATCCTGAAAAGTTACGCGTTTCTGAGAAAAAACAATTATGACTAACGAAAATTCGGACAAACAATACATTATGACTTAAAACTATTTGGGAAACAATAGAGACCCATATGGAGCACGTGGTCTGAATTAAACGAATTTTATTTAAATTTATTTTTTTAATAACAGTTATGAGTATTATGACAATTTAATGTTAGCCAACACTACAGGACGCAGCTATTTTTTTTCTTTCTATTATGCCATCCTTAGGGTTTTTGAACTACAGCCCCTACACTAGTGTAGTCTACACTTGGTCTAGACCAGCGGTGGGCAACCTGCGGCCCGCGGGCCACATGCGGCTCGCGAACCTGTCACTTGCGGCTAGAGATGGGTAGGGGTGAGTAAATACTGAGTATTTACTCGGTATTTACTCAAAGCACCCGATAAATACCCGTATTTACTCATTTAGGTGGGTAAAAACGATTGCTAATAAAATATTCAAAAAGTGAGATTTAAGAACAAAATTGTCTTTTATTGAAGAGTGCTAACGTGTATTACACAATATCTATAAAATAAAAGCATATAGGACGCTTAATTTAGGAAAAAAAGGTAATTATTAGTGAGAGGCAAATTGTGATAGTTAACAATTTTGTTTTAAATAAGAATGTATTTACTTTAAAAATATGGTACTTCAATTCTATCGATGTTCTAGATAACTGCATGTCGCGCAAAAGTGCGTGTCTACGCGGCACTTACGACCTTTTATTAAGGGTTTTTTAAAGAAAACTCAAAAATGGCTCAACCGATAATGTTCAAAATATTGTTTTTTGTACTCTATTATACGGCTAATCTCCCTATATGTTTTCATATTTTTTCTGAACTTTGGTTCTAAAGTTAAAGAGAGATAAACATTATTTTGGCCTTTCGAAACGGTTTTTTTCCAAAAATATTCATTTTTTCCAAAAATATTCATTTTATCCAAAAATGTACTTAGAAACATTCCAGTTATTTTTAAAGGCCGATTTAATGATGTGCAACACGTTGGTGGCTTCTGAATTTTTTTTCGTGACAATTAGTTACATGTATGGAGTGCCCCTCTTAAAAATACATTTCTTACAATTTGAGTACTTAATCCAGTAGCGGCTTCCATAATACACCTATATTTAAAATTTATATGCCCCTTTCAGCACTCTAAATAGTTTATACCCCCCAATTTGGGTATAAACGAGTAAATACGGGTATATTGAGTAAATATATACTGAGTATTTACTCGGTATTTACCCGTGAGTATTTACTCACTACCCATCTCTACTCTCGCGGCCCGAGAGGCGCCTTGGCTATTTTGTATGTAATAGCAAAGACATATGTAACTTCGTATAAGACGAATAAAGTCTAAGGAAAAAACGTGCCTCGGAATTCAAGTAAAAGTCATTCTCGAATAGATGGCGCACACACCTTTAGCCTATCCTCGGCTAGATGGCGTGACGACACAATTTCATATTTAACAATTTTAACACATAGATATCAGTGATTGAACATGGATCAAAATGATATAAAAATAATAAAATCATTTATCCATATATATAAATTTTTTGATAACTTTATACGTTTTCATTTTGAGTTTTAGTCGTGTGTCGATAGATGGCAGTACATTTACAGTGACTACAAAATTTACAATGACAGGACCCCTCTATACTATCTATTCTTTTTGGTAATAGTGACAAACGACAATGTCTCATAAAGTCATAAATATTAACAAAGTACGGCCCGCGTCACCTCCGTTAACTACTACGAGTATGTGGCCCTTGGCTGCTAAAAGGTTGCCGACCGCTGGTCTAGACCAACGCGGGTTGGGGACTTCACGGATACCTTTTAAAATTTCTACTCAACTTTCTACCTATGTATGAAACCTAAAAAGAAAAAAAGAATCATCGAAATATGGAACTGGACAACAAAATAGGAAACAACAGTTTTAAAGCTGCAAATTTTACTGCTGCTGAGCGATTTGACTTCTATTCAACCTCCATGCCTAGTCGGTAGTGACCCTGTCAGTGAAGGTCGAATTGTGTAAGATTATCCCCAAATTTATTTATTTATTCAAATCTATTCATACATATGTAGGTATGTATAATATTCCATTATCTCCATCTATTATTGAAAGAGAGATAGAAGTGGAAATACACGATTTTCATATTTCCCCCTACAGATACCTACTCCACAACATACAATGTTTGCGTCTAGATCTCGTCCTACATGCACATATCCCGCGGCACTATCAAGGGGCCAAGTTCCCAACATTTTAAGATCCAAGTTAGTTAGCAAGTTTCCCGAGATTTCGTCATAGTTGCTCAACTTCTGTTTATTTCGGTGTTCAAAGTTCTAGCTTTGAATAAGTTTGAGACCTAAATATCATGTCTAATCTATCTATGGCCTAACCTACGACCTACATAGTTTGACGAACTATGTACAATATCACATAAGTATATTATATATTATGATTGCTATTTGTATGAAATTTAAATCATGTTTTTAAACAATAAAGTGTACATAGACTAAAACTAGCAAATCCCGACAACCCGAGCCAGGCAACCAAAAGTAAACTAGAAATATCATCCAGTTTTCTTCGTTCCAGTAAAAATGCGCGATTCCACAAATCGGATAAAACGGCAAACAAACTACGAGCAGACGCCATAAGCCGGCCGTGAACGGTAATGTTTCCTTATAAGATTTGCACGCTCACAATACTACCAACGTTTAAAAGAGAGCATTTAAATATTATAATAAGTAGATTTATAATTTATTTTTCACTTCTCATGCTCAAAAAGTGCACCTTTATGTCGTGCGTAGACGACATAAAATCGCATTTTATGCTCTAGAGCATAAAAGTAAAATTTTCTTCTAAGACTAAGGTAATCGGTCTCAACAGCCAAACAGTTAAAACATATTGCACAATTTTACTGAGCAATAAAATTGTGTAGATGACAAAACTTGTTATATTATTTTATTTTTGCTACAATTTATTAGAAATCCGTATTTTCTGTCATTAAATTTAGTAAATCACATAAAATAGGAGTCGATTATCGTTCAAAAATGCTCCGAAATGTTTGACTTGGCAGAAAACCAAGCGTCTGAAACTCTGATCACATGTTGAAAATTAAAAAATAATAATTAAAAAGTTAGGTGGCGGGAATTAGTTATGTATTATGTTCTTTCGCTTTCATGTAGCATGCTGGTCATGTAGCACGCATGCGCAAACAGAAATGGACATACAAAGTGACTACTTGGCCAGGACCACAACATAAACGAAAGAGAGCAAGACCAAGGCAGCGATGGATAGACGAAATAAACAAAGTAGCTGGCAAAGACTGGATGAACAAAGCTAACGATAGAGATGTATGGAATAATATGGAGGAGGCCTTCACTCGAAGAGAGGTCCTTAATGCAAACTCAAATTCTACATAAATAATTTAAATTTAATTAAACTGCTTGACATATATTGAATATTAATAATAAAAAACAAAAAAATTTAATGAATTAGATTAGATAAATATTTAAATTTACTTACTATCAAAATGGATTGTAAATCTAGACTAATTTTGCATGTGAAATTATCTACGAATTGTTATTGTTATGTACTATATTTTAATGTATTAAGGAATAAATGAGGCTATAATATAATATATATGTTCTTTCGCTTTACGACAATTTCGTGGTGTAAATTGCCGTGAAAATGTGTTTTATTTTCCTCGCAATCGAAGTGAAAAGCAGAGTGTACAACAAGGACATAAATGTCCATTTTTACCCTCGTCTACTATTTTGGTCTTCGCTTCGCTCAGACCAAAAAATTGCCTCGGGTATAAATGGGTCACTTTATGCCCTTGTTGTACAATCTACTATTTCTACTCCAGCGCTTCTATTTGTCAATAAAATGACTGCCAGTGATATCTAAATCAACTTTATTAGACGTGCGGCGCGTGAGCAGGCGTTTGTCGAAAGGATAATAAAAGCAGTGTTATTATGAATATTCATAATATTACAACTCTTGTATTTCTTTAAATGCTAACTTTTAGGCAAAGCTCTACAAACTAAATTGATTTACTCTTGTTCAGGTTTTTACTTTGAATTTATTAATCATTTTAGGTGTCCGTTGCTGTCTCAGAATATTTTTTAATATTCATACATGTTCTTGTAAAACATCGTGAGGAAACCGGACTAATTCCAATAAGGTCTAGTTAACCCTCTGGGTTGAAAGGTCAAATGGCAGTCGCTTTCGTAGAAACTATTAGTGCCTACGCCAATTCTTGGGATTAGTTGCCAAGCGAACTCCAGGCTCCCATGAGCCATGGCAAAATGCCGGGATAACGGGAGGAAGATGAATGATGAGACCAACATTCGAGGCGAGAAGTATAGCTCTTAGTAGCATTTCAATCTCCTCCCCACTTTATTTGCTCACCGTAACTACAGCGGGACCGTCTGAGACACTCCGCTTTGACTCTTAGAGCATTTAATAACCGGAGTCGCCTTTAAGAGCTTACCCCTCTGCCGAAAACCTTGCACAATTGTGCAAACTTTTGTATGGACTGGATGGCTATTTGTACGTTACGTACAAATAATGTAGAAATAGCAATACATTAGACGTCCCCTCCCCTGCAGAAATCGGCAGACTGTTTTGTACAGAAAATGACAGCCAAGGCGTCTCCAGTTACTAAATGCTCTAAGTTTTGACTCCGTTTAAGCCAACGCTTCAATCTAGTTTGAAACTTAGATTAGATTCCACTTATTTACACATTGTTACGTTCATAAGCGATATTTGAGGTGCGATCATAGTTAACAGTTCCGTTTGATGGAAATTCAGTCAGTAAGTATCAAGCGAATCGGTCTTTTAGTCAACTTTCATGTTTGTATGTTATAGGAAGGAAGAGTTTTCGGCTCGAGACCTTGGATACTTTTCCCTACGACAATAGTCATATATGAACATGATATCATGATAATGACTAATCAGTATCCAGCGATGGAATAAATATAGACGAAGCTCTCAATACATTTTTCACTTCGCAAAACAGGCCTTAAGACTGACACTTAATCTGATAAATCAACATCACTGAAAGCTATCAATTCTCCATAAATATTCAGCGCCCACAGCTTTGACTATTACCCAACATACAAATTCCCGCTATAAAAGAAAAAATATTGTGTGGAAAAAAGGCTAAAATAAAATTGTATATATCAAACTTCTTGCGCGGCATTAAAATATTTGACGTTGTCAAGCTGCGCGCTTTAGCAGTTGTCGCTTGCGCCGCAATTCCCACGGGGTAATTTTTGAGCTCTATCCAGACTTCTATACTTCTATAGGATTAGGTACTTATTCTAGTTCGTTGTCAACATGGTCATCACCTTATCAGCCCAAAGATGTCTACTGCTGGACTTAGGCCTCCTCAAATCTCCACATTGAGCGATCGTGCACCTGCCTTTGCGCATTACCTTCGATATTCCTAAAAAAATCGGTCTTGTTGAGGGCCTTCTATCGTCAAGAGCCCTTCTCCCCTGTTTGAACTTGATAAATGATCTTCCTTCCCGCCACTTCGATTTAATAAACCCTGAAGGAGCCACAGTAAGAGCGTTTGCTCACAAGCTAATTTAGCGGTCGCCTGCATGCCGTATTATTTATTACGTCCACTATTGCATCGAGCGTTGGACGCAAGGCACAGGAAGCAGGCGATTGCCAGGGTAAAAGCGATTGCCACAATAAAAGTGATGCCAGAAAATATCGGAGGAGCCACTTATGCGTTGCCGACCCTTGAAAACCTTGAGTACCCGCTTCTTGAAGATTCTCACGTCATAGTGCAAAGGAATTCCTTTACCTCACGAGGAAACTAATTCCACATTCGGCACGCTTTGGCAAGAAACGAGCAAGATATATTATTATTGGTGTGCTATGAATCTAAAATTGGGAATTAGCTTTGCTCCTGTGGCGGGAGGTGCGGTGATAAAAGCGAGGATGGTATAAATTCAAAAAGTTCTTCAAAGCATTCCCCATTTGACGTCTCTTTGAAGGCTAATAGGTTCTAAGCCGTCGGTAATCGCCAGCAATACGAACTGAAAACTTGCATTGACACAGGGTAGGCGGTAGTACAGATCCTTGGGGTACGCCAGCGTTTATGGGCTAATAGTTCGAGCATATTCCGTCAGTGACGACTGAGATACTTCGCCCAGATAGGTGCTTCTTACCTGAAAATTCTAGCTGGTAAATTGCCAACATTGTTTCGTTACTTGCACCACACAAAATCGCAACCACGGAGCACCGTTCCCCGACCCCAATCACTGCAATATGCGCTTTAATGCTACTTATTAAACTCCAATTTCCCGCAGCAACAAGTTTTCATTAGCCTTTCGAGAAGATCGCATAAATTCTGTATCAGAAGCAGTTTCGCTGCATGGAAACAAAAGAATATCATAGTTACAGACTTTGTTTATTCAACTTTATACTCTATTACGCCCTGTTAAGGTTAACTTTAAACTGCGACTTATCATAAAGTAAATTCTTTCATTTTGAAAAGAAGTTGTTGTATACCTGCACTTGCGTTGCTCATTAAATTAGTTTCAAAACAATGTGTTCTATCATTTTTAGGGTTCCGTGGCCAAAATGGTAAAAACGGAACCTTTATAGATTCGTCATGTCCGTCTGTCTGTGTGTATGTTCGTATATCAAGCCATTTTACTCGTAAAATGCTAAATATATTTTTATAAATTTTGGTAGGTTCATTTTGTGAGCCGCTACTGAATTTAGAAGTTGAAATCATATTTTTAGGGGTGGCATAATTGTAACTAAAATTGAAAATAAAATCTTTTAAGTAAACTCAACGTGTGCCAAATCATTCGATTGGTCTTTGGTTTAATCCGGAGTTGCCAGTACAATTTAACCCTGTGTTAACGGTTAACTCCGAGGTAGTGGCTAACCCTGGATGGTGCAAGTGGCCTTTATAGCCTACCTAGAATACCTACTTTTGGAAATAATGGCTCTCTTTGAATGTAAGAAATTAAATATATCGATATAATTATATCAGTGTACCGTACGTTCGAATTGACCTGTTAGGTTGCGCCGACTTTAATTTCTCATAAATATACACATCGGTAACTCGTGGCATTTAGGTAGCACCTAAAAGATTAGTTGAATGCACAGCTTTCTAAACACATCAAACTGCACGACGCACAATTCGGCTTTAGGCCGGGGCTGTCGACCGAAAGTGCGATTTTGTGTCTTAAGCAAGCTGTCAGGTACTACAAGGACAGGAACACGCCGATCTATGCGTGCTTTCTGGACTTGTCAAAGGCGTTTGACCTGGTTGTGTACGACAAGCTATGGGACAAGCTTACAAAAACGGGAGTGCCCATTGAATATGTCGCATTGCTTAAACATTGGTACAACAGTCAGGTCAATCGAGTGAGATGGGCCGGAGAGGAGTCTGACGAGTACAGACTACAATGTGGGGTGAGACAGGGAGGGCTAACATCACCTCTCCTTTTCAACCTCTACGTAAACGAGTTGATCGAGGCACTCAGCAGGGCACATGTCGGTTGCCATATAGGTAATGTGTGTTTTAATAATATAAGTTACGCGGACGACATGGCCTTGCTGGGGCCCTCGGCTGATGCGGTACGACAGCTCATCAATATATGTGAGGAATACGCCAAGCAGCATAGTCCAAAATACAACACGGCCAAAAGTGAGCTTCTTATTTTCAAAGCTCGTAAGTATAACCCGTCTACGGAGCCGAGGATCATGTTGTGCGGCGCACCTCTAAAAGTTGTTGATCGCTTCAAGTATCTGGGGCATATGCTCACAAATGAGTTGAATGATGATCTGGATCTGGAAAGGGAGAGAAGAGCGACGGCAGTGAGAGGCAACATGCTCGCCCGCAGGTTCGCACGGTGTAATAAATCAGTTAAATTGACGCTCTTTAGAGCTTACTGTCAGAATTTCTACACGTGCAGCCTGTGGGTGAAGTTTACACAACGAGCCTATAACGCATTGCGCGTTCAATATAATAACATCTTGAGGATGCTGTTGCGGCTGCCGAAGCACTGTAGTGCGTCCGGCATGTTCGCCGAGGCGCGAATAGATGACTTTTCCGCCATTAGGCGGAAAAGAATCGCCTCCATGCTGAGGCGGGTGCGCGGCAGCAGCAACAGTCTTCTCATGGTGTTGGCCGAGCGCCTCGACTGCCCGATTACAAAGTTTTGGGTGGAGGTGGCAATTGGGAGAGCTAAATAGAGCATGGCAACCTGCGCTCCTCGTCTCGCAATGGCCACACATCTGCCAAATACTAGTTTTTATAGTCATTAGTTTTTATTTTTATATTATAGTTTTCACTCGTTCTTTTAGTTTTAGTAATTAACATAGTTTTTAAGTTTATACCTACTAATAACGCTATGGATCAATGATCTGAAATAAACGATTTTTTTTTTTATTAATTTTTTTTTTGTTGTTTCCTTTTCTCGACTCGTATAGGAAGAACATTGTCACATCACTAGTCTGTTAGAAACTGTCAAGTGCTACCTTTGTGCCACGAGTTACCGATGTGTGCTCATCACTAATCTTTTAAGTGCTACCTAAATGCCACGAGTTACCGATGTGTACTCATAAATATGCCCTTGCCGAGTCCGATCGTTGGCCTGGGATCGAAATTCGACAATTAAGTAAATACATTTAATAATTAATAGACTCACTTTTACGCAAAAAAATAATCATCCAATCTTTATAACCAGTAGCTCTATAAAATCTTTAGATAGAACATTTACTTACTTAAAAGCTTAGAAAGATTAACAAACCTTTTTAGCAAAGGGCAAACAGCGATGGAGTTTAAAATTAAGCTGCATTTTAAAATCTCGCTAAATTAATTCTTCAGTTAATAAAGGATCTTTTATGAGTTATTTTTAAGGAGTAACTTTTAGCCGTGACTGTTTTTGTGGTCAGTATAATAATCCCTACTTAAAATTATAAATGCGAAAATGACATTGTATATCACGGCGCGATTCGGGATATGAATTAGAGATTCACTAGATATGAAATAGTAAAGATATATATGTGACGTTCCACGGCAAAAGGTACCTTATGGCGGCTGGCGCTTACGCTATTATTAACGCCGCTCCAATTTCAGACGGGGCAATGGTACCTTTTACCGTGAACCGTCACATATCTTTACTATTTCATATCTTGTGAATCTCTAATTCATTTTCCGAATCGCGCCGTAAGTCTGTTACCGCTACACGCCAAAACTACAAAGCATATTGAGATGAAATTTGGTATCGATATAAAATGTAGTTAGAATCCCTGGAAAGGACACGGACATCATCATTGTACACAGAAAAAGTCACGGGCGGAAGCTAATAAGGTCATTACGAGTAAGTGTGGCTGATCTTCACATTGGGGCCTGTTTCATCATCATCATCATCATATCAGCCAGAGGACGTCCACTGCTGGACCTAGGCCTCCCCCAAAGAGTGCCACAATGACCGCTTGCGCCGTCCGCATCCAGCGGACTCCCGCGACCTTTACCAGGTCATCAGTCCACCTTGTGGGCGCCTCCCGGTACGTGGTCGCCACCTTTCCGCCCCATGGCCATCGGTTCTACGTGCAATGTGCCCCGCCCACTGCCTCTTAAGTTTAGCGATTTGCAGGGCTACATCGGTTACACATTAAACACACACCAGGGGCCTGTTTACACTTAAAAAAAATTAATATTATAGGACATTTTTACACAAATTGACAAAGCCCCTCGGTAAGCTCAAGAAGGCTTATTTGTTGTTAGTTTGTTGTTGTTGTTGATTTATTAATCAATGTATTTAAGTAGCAATTATATTTAAATGCTACGTGTTACTTGACTTTAGTAGTAAATATTTGAACTCTCAATATTATACACTCACATACTCGTATCACTTCTTATTATTTTATTAGCCCGCAGCTTTAAAATCGAGAACCATTGAAACAATCTACTTCATTTCTGTTGGTACATTTAAAGACCTCAAATCATAACCCTTCGTTCATGCCTCGCCGTAGTTGGGTAAGTATTTAAACATTAACAATGTTAATTATTGTTGCCACAACGCTTAAAATCGCAGTTTAAGCATATTTAAGTCGCGGTTAAACAGTTGGTTTGATTAAAATGATGGTAAGCCTTTAATACCTCGTTTCTGATTCCCGTAAATAATTGGATTTTGCATATTATAACAATTATTGTTTTGTATGGCTGCGGAACGAGAAGACTTTAAAGGTGACGTTCGGATGTCAACTGCAGCTGCATTAAGGTAACATTCCATTTCTGACCTAAGATTATTGTCAATTTCCATAGTAGCTGGTTTGTTAGTGCACGACACCTTGCATTTTGAGACTATGCGCTGAAATTTGGCACAGTTGATTCTTAGTTGGTCTTGAGCAGATACAGACCGGGAGCCGTCGAGAGCCACCTCTCATTTAGTGGGGGGAGGGGGGGAAGTAGCACTTATATTATAAGAAATCTGGAACAGATTATTTACGAGATAGAGATGGCTCTCTATGTCTCCCGGTCTGTATCTGCTCAAGACCAGCTAAGAACCAACTGTGCCAAGTTTCAGCGCATAGTCTCAAAGTGCAAGGTCCCCATACAACGGTGTGCACCTTCGAGCAACACGGAAGGGAGGCGGCATTCGCACTATTTCCCCTCTGCCGAGGTACAAGATTAGCGCGTCAATCTAATCTAGCGCGGGTAATAAAACTAGTTGCACTTGGATTTTTCACTAGACCGAGTCCAGATGCGCGCGTGAACACTGCTGCACAAAAATGCCTGATTGCTCGGTTTTTTGTTATAAAAAGAGGTCGGGGACATCAAATTTACAAAAAGAAAGTGTTACATTTCACATGTAATATTTTTTTTTACATATCATACGTTTAATTACATTCAAACACAATTATTATATTTTAGTCTCATGTAATTGTTGGATTTATCGATTTTGCTCGCTCAGTACAAATTGCGGATCGGTCGAGCGACAAATCCGACTTCTCATCTCTCAGAATACAATAACATACTTCAACGAAAATGTGTTAGTGTGCGTGTTGTGACACTTGTCACTCGTCCGTACACAAAAAGAGATCGAGGTTTGCAAGATTTGACTTTGACGTGTGTCATTTTCTATGTATTTGTGTCGTCATTACAGATTGGATTTTGTATGTAAGTGTGTGAGAAGTGCGACTGTGTGCACCTTTCCCCCCGCGAAAAATGGCAGAAAGATTTGTACGGTGAGATATCGCTTGGGCCCCTCCCTTCCGATGTATCGGAAGCCGGTGTTGCTCGAAGGTGTGCACTAACAAACCAGCTATAGTAAAATGAATGACAGTAACGTCGCAACAGTTGTGCAGCTGTCGTTGGAAATGGACTGTCACCTTTACTGTTGCGGCGTCGTTGTTGCCGCCGCTGTATATCTGTCAATTCTTGATAATGAGTGACGGCGCGGCAATAATGCGGCAGCGACCGTTTCTCATTTTACATATATCAAAGAAATTGACAGATAAAGAAGAGAGAGCGGTTAGAGATACGCACCCGTTATAAAAGAGTTTATGATGAAGCTTGGAGAATTAAAAAGCAAGAATCCAAAACAACTTCCAGTCCACAATTCGGTCCGTAATCCCTTGCGCAAATATTATTCTCATTCAAGACAACGAACCTGAAACGGTGTTATGACTTCATAATGATTCAAGCAATTACCACCTTTCTTTTAACGAAACATGAAGTCAACGCGTGAATCAAACTTTTAATTAAGCCGTCACGGGGAGGGTTGAAAAGGGGTTGAAAAGGGTTGATATAGTGCTTCATTTGGCCGTAACTTAATAAGAGGGAATTTGGAGGCGTTTACGAGGAACATTTAGGGCTGAGGGATGATTTAGTTTGGGAAAAATGGGCGGGTTAATGATGTCTTGTTAATTGGGAGTGTCTTTACTTGGTGAAAAGCGATAAATGATAAGCAACTAGTGTCAGTAGAATGTTGTGAAATAGGGCAATAAGTAGGTATTTATATAACATTTAAAAATGTTACCACGATTTCTGAACTGTTTTGAAAATTATTTTTTAGATCAAAAGTAGGTATACTTACAGATTACTCCTTTTGTCCAAATCCAGTTCTGATGATGTGATCAATGAGGGTTCGAGGGAACTCCACAAATCTTATAAGCATAGGTACATAACTATAGTTATGTTTGTATTTTGATCAACAAATTAAGCGTTCACATTCAAAAACAACAATACTGCTGATAAAGACCAGAACGGAACGCCTCGACGACACGTATTTCATGTTTGGCGATAACGTCTTTTACGTTAAATAAGTTAAGGCGATATGATTCGACTCATCTACGAATCTGAGGGGGTGAGGTGCGCGGCAAACCGTGAAGCCCCGCCCGCGCGTCCCGCGACCCGCTCACCGAGATCGTGAGCGCGCGCCGCGCACGGTAAACATAGCAGACGGGTCACAGTATAATGATCTTATGATGGCAGTATTTTAACTAGACCGGGAAATGGTCACGTTTTAGAGTTTTTATTGTATATGTACGTATGTATTTTTTGCATTACGTATTTCTGATCATTTCATGTAGAATTATTATTTTTATATAGACATGTGTACTTATTATTGATCAGTAAAGAACGTTTTAATTTCATGGCAGCGTGTTCGAGTTAAAGTACCTAAAGGAAAGTAACAATTTTAGAGGAGACGGTCAATTAAGGGTTCTATTTATAAAGGTTATTAACCTTAATCAATAATTTTACTTTACAGATTCCTTTAACTCAATAACGCTGCCGTGAAATTAAAACGTTGTTACTGATCAGTAGTACTTATTTATAAGCTCTAAAAACAAAAAAAAAACAGTTTCAAAGTAAATTTCTGATAACTTTTTGTCAGTGCAAGCCTTATGGTTTCTTCTTGGCAACATTTTACATGAAAATGTTTTTGGTGGGTCTCATTATCACAATTTCCAATACTTTTGTTGCCTAACTTAATAAATTATTGTTTACAATACCTATCGACTTTATACCTACTTTAATGATCACACAATTTTAACGAAACAATGTTTTCAAGAAAATAATTCAATTAAGTGCGAGTCAAACTCGCGCACCGATGGTACCTACATTTTATTAAGTACATTATATATATATTTTTTTAATTAAGTTGTAACTGACTCATCATCATCATCTCAGCCATAAGACGTCCACTGCTGAACAAAGGCCTTCCCCTTGGACCTCCATTCCGGTCGGAAGCGACCCGCATCCAGCGTCTTCCGACGGCCTTAACAAGGTCGTCTGTCCATCTTGTGGGTGGACGTCCTACGCTGCGCTTGCTAGTCCGTGGTCTCCACTCGAGCACTTTTCGACACCATCGGCCATCTTCTCTGCGCGCAACGTGACGTGTGACGTATAATGAATTTTTATTTGCGATTTAAATAAAGCTAGAATTATATGGTTTTCGCGCAAGGCATTTAATACACCGACCGAGTAGGTCGCACCCATCGTCAAAATCTAAACTAACTGGGGATCTATTTTAAAGTTTATTTATGTTATTTCTGTGTCAAATTTGTTGTCTGTTAGGTGACGATAAATATATCCATATTTACAGTTGATTATCCACCTTTTCCTTATTTTTATTAAAAGAAAAATGAAAAATTCATATCGATTTACTTAGACGACTACCGATTCATAAAGGTGGTGTCCGGCTAGCCCTAAAATTAAAAAAAAGACGTAGAACGTAAACGTTCGTAGTGCAATTGTTTTCCTTTGTGATTTCGATGTGCGAGACATTTTACGTTGTATTGCTGTTGTGAGTGACAGATGTCAAATAACGCAAATAAATATGCACACAGTATATGTCGGTGACTTTAGTTCGTCTACGGATCTCCTCATTTCTGATTTGATCACGCAGAGAGACTCCGAGCATAGCCCTCTCCATAGCTCGTTGAGCGACTTTGAATTCTCAGATGAGGCCGATAGTGAAAGACCACGTAACTGACTGAATAACACAAAATATTAAAAAAAATTGTCTTATACCCGCCTTATTTTGAACTCCCTGTAATCACACCCCGTATTCCGCACCCTTCACAAATAATCTGATTTAGTAAAGTTTACTAAATGTTTTTTTTTATGATCTTGATCGCGTAATAATGTGTAAAACCCAAAATAGCGTCTTAAAACGTATTAAATTTTTTATAATGTGATCTTATTAAGCATTTATATGAGAAGAGCGACAAAATTTTACGATAGTTATTTATAAATTTTTTTTCGTTTTCAATAAAGAAATTGTGTTTCAACAAGAAAGAAATTTCAATAAATTTTGTTAATCAACAATTGCCTAAATAACTTTAAGATAAATTTCTACAAGTAGTACATTTGTTGACATGTTTTAAATACACCATAATTTTTTTTAATTTTCAATGAATATTTAATACCTTTAAAATTATATTGAATCTTACGTAATCGCTTTTTCACGCCGAAAATGAGGCGTGGAGGACTGTGTTCAGCGTTGAATAAAAAGTATAAATAATGGAGATACAGTCCTGCAAGTATATAATGTTGTATTGGAAATATCCTCCTCTTTAATAATATTAACTAGATTTTGCCCTGTGCGCGGGGCCCGAGGGCCCCGCGGTACGCGTGTTGTTTGCTGTTGGTGCTGTTGTTGACGTGTTGTTGTTGCTGTTGTTTGTGCTGTTGTAACTATTAACCTAACCCACTTTTCTGGTAGCAGTCCGTTTCTGTAGGGTTCGCAGTTCTAACCTAACCTAACCCACTTTTCTGGTAGCAGTCCGTTCCTGTGAGGGTCGCAGTTCTAACCTAACCTAACCCACTTTTCTGGTAGCAGTACGTTTCTGTGAGGGTCGCATTTCTAACCTAACCTAACCCACTTTTCTGGTAGCAGTCTGTTCCTGTGAGGGTCGCAGTTCTAACCTAACCTAACCCACATTGTTGGTAGCAGTCCATTCCTGCTGTTGTTATTGTTGTGTAGTAGTTTGTTTTCCAAAGGGAGAAATAAATAAAGTTGTACTTTTGATAGAAAGAAAAGATCCGCATGCGAGAACTTCATTCCCGCAGCTCGGCCTTCGGCCTCGCGTGCTTGGGAAATCGTAACTTTTCCTATTGGGTCGTGTTTCAGCTCCAACTTCCTCCTCACGTGTGACGCTTCGGGCCTTCGGCCCAACGCGGAGCTCGGCCTTCGGCCTTCGCGAGCCTTGACGCTTCGCCGTCTCCGCTTATCAAGAAAGTTGACTTTGTAGGACGTTTGGAGGAACTGCATTCACGCAGCTCGGCCTTCGGCCTCGCGTTTTGGGAGTCGGGGTGGAGGCTCCGGGCCTTCGGCCATCCACTGGGGTCGGCCTTTGGCCTCCCTGCCTGAAGCTCGCGCTTCGGGCTCGCTTAACACACTTTTTGTATAGGATTTTGCTTTGTTCATTCCCGCATTGGAGCATGCTTGGACATTCGAGATAAAGCTCCGGGCCTGACGGCCCTCCGCGGGGTCGGCCTTCGGCCTCCCAGACTGAAGCTCGCCCTTCGGGCTCGCCTAACCTACTTGGAAATTTGAATTTGGCCCGTGTCCGCCGCCATTTTGGATTTTTCCAAAAAAATTTTTCACATGGTAATTTTGGGCCCCCAAGCTCGCCGCATGTCAAATCTCAGCGCGCTCGGACCAACTTGAAAAAAAAAAAAAAAAAAAAAGAAAGAGTCGGCCTGTTTGAAATTTTTTAAATGCAGTTTGTTTTGTCTTGGGGCCCTCTATGACATTTGGTCGAGCACCCCCCACCCATCTCGCACCGTTTAAAAGTTGCCATACAAAATTAAAATGACCATTATTTCCGCCATCTTAGATTTTTTCCAAATTTTTTTTTTCATGGGAATCTAGAGGCCTCTATCTTTCGCCATGCCAAATCTCAGCGCGCTCGGACCAACTTGAAAAAAAAAAAAAAAGTCGGCCATTTTGAAAATTTTTAAATGCAGTTTGTTTTGTCTTGGGGCCCTCTATGACATTTGGTCGAGCACCCCCCACCCATCTCGCACCGTAATATGAATACTTTTTGAGATATTGGGGAAATTAAAGATCTCTACTTTTTCCCCCTTTTTTTGCTTATAACTTTTGATATTTTGTGTGTGCTACTACACGCTTCGAATGCATTTTTCTAGGCATTATGACGAATCTAATGAGGTATCACACGTATTTTTAGGAGTATTATCTCTATTTTTCACCGTGTTCCGTTTCTCGAACAAGACTAATACAACCAAGCACAAGATGAACTGCCTGTGGGCACCTTGAACTCTCAATTATATTTAATTCATGTCGACCGTGGTCAAATATTAAAATTAGTGATATGTATTTAGTTCTTAAATAATTGTATTGCGATATGCCTATTAGGGTAATTTTTTCAATTATTTCAATTTGACATTTTATATTTATTTAAATTTATGATTATGATGATGAATTTGCACGCTTGACGGGCGTGGCGCGTTGCATGCGATCCAAAGCCGGGCGCCTTCGGCACCCTCATACTAAAAGCGTAACACTATACATATATTGTAACATCCCCATACTGTATCAATCCAAATAAATAATTTCTGATTTTCAAAGGAGTCAAAGAGCACGAAGGAATATAATCATTTTGCAGATCGGACGTAGGTATATCAGTAAAGGTGAAATACTGTAAATATATCATACTTACATACTCACAATTATATTATCTAGGAATATAATATTATTTACCTACATTGAAATTGGTTGCTGACCTAGTGAAAATACTGAAATATTTTAACTGTTGATGTAGGAAAGCTAGGCGCTTTCAAGCACCTCGTAAAGTATTAGATGCTTCTGTTATCAGAAAGTGTGTTTTTATAGCACTTAGTGACTTTTTCTTACGTTTCATATGCTTTGTTTCCCATTGTTTGTAAATGGTAAAATCACGTGACCGCGCGGAACATACTGACGCAGGTCCGTCCTCTACAAGCGCTGCCGCGCGACTGAAGAGGGCGTAAGTGCGTTCGCGAGTGATGGCGGTTGCGGATTTAGTAGGTATTGAAACATAGAAATTATTTTAATGATGTTACCGAGACAAAGTGATCCAAATCATCTAGATTATCTTATTACCTATACATTTATGTAAAAAACAAGTCAAAAAAGTTTGTATTGTAGCTCTGAGATTGATTTATTGTTAAAAAAAGGCGTAACTTTGGAATTTTTTTCTATCGAGCAAAGTTTATCTAATCATGTTTTTGAGATCCAAAACATATCTGCCAGATCCTTAAGTATAAGATATATTCTATTCACAATTTTAAAACATTGTTTCTTATATTTCCGATGGATTCAAAAAACTGGTTCGCTTAGCTCGTACGGGAAAAGCACGCCTTAAATTAGCAAGTTAGGTTTTTAATTTTAAGGAACATTTTCGTCAAGATCGAGTTTAGATGATAGATTTCACGAGGAATAGGAGGAACTCTTCAACTCTTTAAGGATACTTGAGGCGATTATTTTTATCTTTATCTAAAAACCAAGCACTTTTGAATTTAAACATTGCTATTTGGTGAGATGAATGGAACTCCTGTATAATACGTCTAGGGTCTAATTGTAACAATTGTTATACAATCTGATTCACTATTCATCTTCATTCGCTTGCCCTTATCCCATTCATTTGGGGTTTGGGGGAATATGATTCACTATTGTTATACATAATTTAAATATCATTACAAACTGTTTTGTGAAGTCGTATTTTTCTTTTAAAGATTATTTGTCACGTCACGTATTTTCAAACTTGAAGTTTCCATTATTTAAATCACGTAATATTTAAATAGTCTGCAGTACGAAGTGTTTTATGGGAAATATATGCAATATCTTACATATTATTTTATGGAGAACAGAGAGCAGGGCTGGACGCCTGCAAGTCATGTGCGTCTAATATCGGCCAACAGACCAGGAGCTGGTCAAATAATACTTACTTGATTGTTGGAGCGGGAAATTTAAATACAAATGTAGACAACGATTGAAAAATTTCCTCGATTTTGCAAAGATTCCATCATCAGATTCTAACTTTATGATAATGGGACCACATGTGAGGGTTCTTTGAAACAAAAAATAATATTTCCAATCGGCCTAGCCGTCTTATATGGTAACATACACAAGGGTCAGAGTCGTTCGGGAAAACCGGCATCTTTTCGGTAAAATTTTGTAGGACTTTATAATATCAATTTTAAGTAGTAGTAGTACCTACAAGGTTTTAACATGTCGATATAAGATGAAATACCATCGCCCACACTGTTAACTGTACATCAGTGGACCTTATGTCTGTTGTAATAAGGTCCACCGATGAACAAAGTGTTGCTCATTGCACGAAAATTAGACTTTAAAGTCCATTTATTTTACGATGTCCACAGGAAAGTCGTAGAACCTTAACTCATACCAAAAAGTTCCTGACCAACAATTGAGAAGTGAGAACCTTCTCCTTCAAAAGCTTGAAGTCGGTTAAAACTGTTAAAAGATGAACGACCAAGAATCCGTCCGGCTCCCGTGCACTGCGGCAGACATTCCGATTGTCCGCAAACCGAACCGCATGTTGCCCGGAATAATATCGGACGTGTAGGCCGAGTGCCATGGCTAGTTTGACCTTCGGTTATTTATTATGGTTTACCTTTATTGCATACAAATAATTATTTGTTTTAGTGTGCAAGTCCAAATATCCTCACAGTATAGTATACTTCCAGTAATGTATACGTAAGCTTTTGTTTCGTGCCAATCCCCGAATGTCAGTTGAGTATACCATCACCTATTTTGTATGGAGACGGCCGTTATATGACGGCAACGCTATAAAGGCTACGCCTAAGCATAACTGACTTCAAGCTTTGTACAGCGTTGAGTATTTAGATAAAATATGGGACTTACGTATCTATGAGCTGTATTAGAACTTGCCACAGAGGTCTGTGGCTACTCAGCCTTAAAAAAAAAAAACATTCCAAAAACTGAATGGACAAAAAATGATTATAAATAATACCTAATTATGAAACCTGCTCACAAAATGGGATTTTAAAGTTCAAATACTTCAAGACCATTGTGTATTTATACCGGCATCCCCGATATCTAGCCAGATTGCCGTATTTATTATTTACCTCGCGAACTATTGTGGCCGATCCGAACGCCATTGTTCGCGGACAAAGAAAATTCTATTGAAATCTCTTGTGACAAATAGGTATAGGTATCTTGAATTGAGCTAAGAAAGTTAGCAAAATCATAATCTTGAGTCTTTTATAAGTTTTAAAAGGGGTCGTAAAGTCAGGACATTAGAAGGGGGGACAAACCCCGAAGCAAACATAGGGAAAAAGTGGTTTCAGTCAAATCTCACGACATTTTGGTATGATGTAGACAATGACCTTTTATTTATGTAGACGTGTCACGTTCATAGTTGACAAAACTAAAATTTGATCCAACGATTTTGACAACTTGACAGGTTGGCGTCACCCATACGACTAACTAAATATAGGTTCCGGAACCTATATTTAATGGCTTACGATCGTGCGCCTGGTACCATATCTACCTCAATTTACTTACATCTATGGATGTAGATTCATGACTCTCAATATTTTTTTTGTGTGGGCACTACTCTCTCAGAAGTATAGTTTCAGAAATAATCAATTTAGTGGTTTTATACAAAATATATGCAGCATACGTAGTTTTCGTAAATTCTAACATCAGCTACTGTCAGTGTGTGTCACAAGGTATCGATTTTAGGAAAGAAATCACAGAAATAGAGCAATAAAAACGTAATTATTTCTAATGATTATCCTATGTAATGAAAGAAACGGCCATCGCGCGGGTTTGTTGCTTTTATCTCAATTACTCTGAAAGACTGCCGAAGGTAGGTTATGTTGTTTGAGAATTATTTCATAAACTATGTCTGAAATAGCGTTCGCAATACACAATGCGGTACCAAAAAAAGTTTGGTAGCCCCAACATTTGGAATGGGAGTAGAGTATAGAATTAATTAGGTTTAAGAATAACGATATGGATAACCAACCGACTCGCCCCTGCTTCGCACGGGTTACACAAAACCTTAAGGTGCAGTGGGTTCAGAAAACGAAGTTTTTAAAAAGCCGTAGCTCTTTTTTGGATCACAATACGGCTGCCATACATTCAATTAACAATCTTGAGGGCTTTTTCTAGTGACTTCCGCGATTCGAATCCTAAGTTTTTGACTTTTGCTCGATAGAAAACGATCACGAACATAGGACTAAAACGGACTTTAAACATTCGTAACAATTTGTGCACAAAAGATAAAAATATGAAAACTGCTTCTAATAACGCGCAATTTCATGCTTGAGCGAATTCCGCGATTACTTTTTTTTTTAATTTAACATTAAATAAATAAGTTCAAAAACATGATATCAGCGGTCCCGTGCACGCAACTTCTTTGATCAGATGCCCGCTGGGCTTGAACGAAGGCGGTCCTATCGCGGGGCGCACTAAACTGACAGTTGGGTTTTGCAATTATTTTGACATTAAATCATATACGTATACGAAAAAGTATACCAGTAGACAAATTGTATTTAAAAAAATAGGGTAAAATAATTATCATCACATAGAGCTCGGGTCTCATCTTAAATTTAATTTGTTGTTGTTTACGGGGGATAATTATTGAAAAACGCAGTAAACTATCTCAAAACAATACGGTTCTAAAATCATTTAAGTAATTTGCTCCTTCAAACCCCGCTTAAAATGAAAAAAGTTTGAAGACTCATACTTACTGATTGGAGTTAATTTTCATTATGCTGGTATTACCTAATATTGCGTAATTTTAAAAACGTACCCATGTGACTTCTGTACGTCAACGTCAATGAACTGATTGTGATGACAATTTTGTGATCTTGTATTTATGTTAGAGAACTTTTGATCTTCAAATATTACCTATTAATACGGAACGATATGTAAATATTTCGTGTACTACTTGAAAATCTTGAAGCGGTACACCTATCTTGTTGCTGTGAGGTCCGCCCAGATATATAATGCGGTTACGTGCTGTTCTGCAAACCTTCATGAAATCAAGAATAAATAAACGACTATGGTCTAGCCTCAGTCCTAGTGAGTTTTTGCGGCTCGTGAGGCCGAGATATACTTGCCTACGAGGCTTACAGGCCAATACCGTTGCGGACTGGTTTACTGTGATTGTCTATGTATCGATTGTTATCCAAATTTACTATAAAATAAAACAAAGTTTCTAGTTCAATTATATTCTGTGCATATTTAATTTTATTTTTTATACCTCGTCGATGACAAACAAGCATACGGCCCGTCTGATGGTAAGCAGTCTCCGTAGCCTATGGACGCCTGCAACTCCAGAGGTGTTAGGTACATGCGCGTTGCCGTGCCTAACCCTCCGCACCCTCGTTGATAACTGGCAACCATACTCACCGGCAGGAACAATACTATGAGTAGGATCTAGTGTTATTTGGCTGCAGATTTCTGTAAGGTTGAGCTCTGCTCTAGATCTGGAATGACATCCGCTGTGCTGTGTCCTACCACACAAAGCGAGATGTAATTCACAGTGCCCATACCTCTCTTTTGGACGTAGTTCAAGGACCAGAGGAATGTCCATATATCTTAAGTATTTCCGTACTAAATAACTACACAGATTCAGATTCTGAACATATAACCGTAAGTTTACCAAAAATTTGGCGTTGCTGTACAGTCAGATGCAGAGAAAAACAATCCGCCAAAATTAAATTTCCACCCTGCCAGGACTTTATTTATTGATAAAGATAACGATATGTTTGCAAAAATGTAGTGATGAACATAGGTGGACAGTAATTTTGGATGCGTAGGGGAGAGCGGGGAGAAACGCAACACTTTGTACGTTGAACTTAGTTTCTGGCTAACCGTTATTATTTTGATGAAATTAATGTAGTCATATATAACTTCATTGCATGTTCTGTACATTAACATCTTGATTAACCTTATAATTGTGTATTTTGTATGTAAGTACCAGAGTGACTAAAAAATCGTCTTTTGTTACTCATGACCCGTTGGCGTGCAGAAAGTAACACGTGTGGGTCAAAAGTAACAAGACACAGTGGGCTGTAATTAATATAATATGATAGGTATATCAAATCAAAAAAGTAGTAATTAAATATGTAAATTATTATTGATCACACACTTTAATATTTGCATTTTAACTACATAAACATTAGCATTTTAAGAAAACAAATCAATATTAAGTCGAGGAGGATTAGAAATTGTTTTTATTTCAAGTGATGAGGTCAATTATTCTGTTATAAACATGTTTTCTACTCAGATAATTCAGGGTCAGAGTTTTTTCACTCACAAATATGGCATACATCGTTTAAATCAGGGGTCTCCAAACTTTTTTACCTGAGGGCCATATTGCGCCTCAGAATTTTCGCGCGGGCCACCATCGGCGCTGAACTGATACTGATAGGGCTGAACACCTGGAGCCTGCCTCCCGCGGGCCGGATTGGACCGCTGTCGGCGGGCCGCATTGGAACGCTTCGCGGGCCGGATTTGGCCCGCGGGCCGGGGTTTGGCGAGCCCTGGTTTAAATCATCATTGACGCATTAAGCATGTGACACCATATTAGATTCAATAGGTATATATTGTATGGGATGTAAATGTTACTTTTGTACCCGACCGCATTTTTCTGAAAACATGAAAGATATCTTTGAAACGGAACGTGGTCGAGAAAATAAATTGCAATCAATCTAATCAATAATCAATATCCCTTCGGGTGGCAGGGCCTCCGGTTGAAGGGTAGGAGAAATGGCGCGGCCATTTTTTAAAATATGCCCCTGCGTGGCAGAGGGCGGGAGCCGGACACTTCCCTAATTGGCGGCGAACCGGGAGACGGTTCCGTCATAACAAGCCCGTGAGTGGCAGAGACCGTCTCCCGGCCTCTGTGCGACATCGTATTTCGCGCCTAAAATAAAACCGTTAAAACTATGCCTTGCTTGTTCACTCTTGCAAGATGCATTCGTCAATAAACAAGGATGGTATTCCTTAACGGTCGAATTCCCGCGTAAAATAAAGTTTGTTAGAACTGTGTGAATCATATTAAATGTATTGTTTTGTCATAAAAACTGCTTTTTCTACAGTCAATTGTTTTATTTCCTAATTATACGTATTTTTATACATGAAAGTAGAAAAAAATTGGTAATAATATGAGATTTGATCAAGCCCAGCATAATTCACATAAAATAGAATGTAATTCATTGGTATACAATCAAATAAACCACTTTATGCTGAATTCAATAATACATAGTTAATATATATCCTTCATACATATTTTTTGAGAAACGGTCATATTTCTAACACGCGCCATATTCGCGATGACCATCCTGGAGGCCCCGCCACTTGACGTATATTTTTCCAAAATGGCCGCGCCACTCAACCTCAACCCACCGTTAAATCTGAGGCGCCGCCATTCAACGGCTTGTTATGTCTGTCCGTCTCCCGGCTCCCCGCCACTTACCGTAGAGACCGGGAGCCGGACAATGCCACTCTAGGGGATATGCAAATATTCAGAAACTGTATGTATTTTAATACAACGTAAACATCAAATAACTAAAAGTCGAAAAACGTACTTTTGATTCGAAAAATCACGTTGGGTCCTCTCACACAACCTAATAGCACGTGGCGCCCGTTTCGACTGAATGCAAGTGAAGGGGGCGCCACTGTCTATCACCTAATAGCAGCGGAGTGGTGTTTTGACTATTAGATACACCTACAGAGCAATAGTTACTTTCCTTTCCACCCGCCGTTACGTTTGTCCCCGCTCTCCCCTACATTTCACTTGAAAAAGCATGCAAAATTTTCTTATTAGCTAGGTACTACAATTAAATATATACAGATTGAAGCTAAGCTAAGGTAAGTAAGTTATACAATAATAACATCATCGGAATACACATATGATTTCAATGAAATTGTCATTGAATTGATTTTGCGCCTTATCGAAAGCCCTATTGAATAGAGTAGTACCTAAATAACGTTTTTCATCTGACGACTTCTGTATTTATTCGGTTTATTTAGTACGCGTATCTAATGAATTCGATTTTAGTTAATTTACATTTAAATACGTCACATGTGACATGAACAGACAAGGAGAGTAAGATAAAATATATTGTTTCTCTTCCTTCTTTCAATGGAACTTTTTTAGAGTTTCTCTTCCTCAAAGGAGGCTAGTGGTTAACACGAAACTCAAAATACTCTCATTTGCATCTTAAAAAAAACAGGATGGGTCACTGACCTGTCCCAGTAAAGTGAGGTAGTGTGCGTGAAGTGTGCTTGTGTGTGAAATGGGGTAATTTGACAGAATCTGAAAATTTTCCTCGGGCATACCTCGCCTTGACAGATTATACACCTAAACCTTGATAGGTGTAAACCGCATGAAAATCCGTTCTGTAGTTTTCGAATTTATCGCGAATGTTTTATAAGGTGTATAGTGTAGTAAATAAAGGTAGTGGACCCCGCAGTAATTCCTCAGCCAGAAAAAACTTTACAGTATGATAAAGTATCAACAAATAAAAAGTATTGTATAAATTTCCAAAGAATAATAATAATAGAATTAAAGTAAATACCTAAAGTCTTAAATCGTTAATATCTTTTTACGGAAAAATGCTCCGTTAAAACTTTCTTCACCAGACATATTCATGTAACGTATTGCAACAATATATGAAATATCAAAAAAATATCCCAGCAGAAATACCAGTATTAATAAAATAAAATTTTTTGGCGTGTCTTGGACCGGAAAATTGCTCAGTCTAATTTTTTCACTGAAATGCCATTTTATTGCCGTTTTATACCTACAAAATGAAAATCTAAAAATTTTTCACTCTCAGTTTTTAATAGTTCTATAATACATACATTTCGATACGCATTTTTTTTGGATTTTTTTACTCACTGCGCCAAATTATATTCTAAGATCATATAAGAAGAAAAAAATGACAGAGCAATTTTCCGATGAAAATGAGCGTCAAAAAAAGGAAGTATCATAAAAAAATATTCTAATGTTTGACAAAACTATTAGATTTTTTTCTAGTATCACATACTGATACAAATAACTTATTTTGTAAAATAATTTTGGACTGAGGAATTACTCGGTTCAATATATAATCAGATTTGTGTTTTTACCTAACTTAGGAGTGTTTTTTTTTTTGATATTTATAATGTTAGTCTCGGCTCATACTATACAATAACCAAGCTAAATTTCATCGACTGAGAAATTAATGCATGGGTCTCCATACAACAACTTGCTTCATTTACTACACTAGTAGTGATGTTCGAATATTCGTTCGAATTGGCCTGATAAGTAGTTAGCCCCAACACATAAGATCGTAAAACCTATGATTATTGCGATTCTATCACACCCTCCGCTTGTTACAACAAGCATATCTACGCCACCTGGGCAATTTGGTTAGTGGAATGTGTTTCGGTCTCATTTTATGTGATTTGGAATTGGGAACGCATAAAACGTTGAAAACTGTTCGGAATAAGTACGGTTAGCAGTAAATTCACGTACAAACTACTCAACTTACGAGGGGGTGATAAAATGGATCGGTTCGGGAACATTTATATATATATAACTAAGTAGGTATTTTTAGTTTCATGAAAAACGTTAAACAGCATCATTATACTAAGTGTAGTGTCTGCCATCTTGTGGCCTAAATCGAAAACTTAATTAAACTTGTCATTTGAGCGTTTTCCAAAAAAAATGTACATTTCATTCATGCCTTCAAAATATTGACTTCTTGGGCTCATTTTACTCAGAATCATTTGTACATTCACGCCTCATTCATGAAAAAATGAGTCCTAACATTTTGTATGTAAAAAATATTTTTCCAGTGTGTCACGTTCATACAAGTAAAACAATTATTCATAGAAAAATGTGACGATCTGGAAAGGAAATTTCGGGACACATTTTTTCATGTATGAGGCGTGAATGTACAAATGATTCTGAGTAAAATGAGCCCAAGAAGTCAATATTTTGAAGACATGAATGAAATGTAATTTTTTTTTTGAAACGCTCATTTACCTAGGCTTTGCGTCAATAAGCAGGGGGCTCTTGTGCTGCTCTTATACAATACAATCCAATGAATGTTATCCCTTACAACCTTAGAACATTTAGGAACAGGAGACGCCTTGGCTGTCATTTTCTGTACAAAACAGCCTGCCGATTCTTGCGGGGGAGGGGCACGTTAAATGTATGGCTATTTGTACGAGATTTGTACGTAACGTACAAATAGCCATGTCAGATAAACGTCAGTCCAAGTCTGCACAATTGTGCAAGGTTTTCGGCAGAGGGGTAAGCTCTTAAAGGCGACTCCGGTTATTAAATGCTCTAAGTTTACAACACAATAGAGTATTCACTGAGGGCCACTTGCGCTTTCCATTGTTATTGTTAACCATTCACTGTTAAAAATTATGTAATTTTAAATTAAATTATGTAATTTTACATGCAAAAAAATTACATAATCCGTAAATTTTTACGAGAATTACGTAAAATGTCATATTTTTCCGTAAATTTCCCAGATTTTTCGGGAAATTTACGGACATTTTTTAACAGTGTTTATATACAGGGTTAAACTGTAGATACTGTACCTGGGTGGACGCCCGGCAGACGTGGTTACCGAAGAGGTCGTAGAAAAAGTCAAAAACATGATGCTCAACCGAGCGACGTATCAAAGTGCGCGAATTAGCAGAGGCTGCATGGGTGTCGCATGGAACATCAATTAATGTAATACACGACAAATTACATATGAAAAAAGTGTCCAGAATTGTCGCTGTCAAATTGAACCAACTACGATACGAATTGCTGCCACACCCACCTTACTCACCGGATCTGGCTCCCTGTGACTTTTGTCTGTTCCCCAATATGAAAACATGGCTTAGGGGAAAGAAATTCAGGTCAAACGAAGAGGTTATCGCCGAGACAGAAGCGTATTTTCGAGAGTTTGATAAATCCTATTTTTAGAGGGGTTAAAGAAGTGGCCGAGACTTGGGAAAAGTGTAAGGATCTAGAAAGAGATTACGTTGAAAAATAAAATTAAAATGTTTAAAAAAAAATTGTCTTCTTTTCTAACACGGGTACTTTTAGATCCACCCTTATAGTTCGTTTTTTTTTTGCATTAGAAAGAACTATTGAAAAACGCTTTTTAAAAATCAGTAACTATTACTTATGAAAGCAGAAGAATATAAATGATCGAATTAGATTCATAATTGCTACATATTTGCCGTAACTTATTTTTAAAATGTGTCTTTCAATTAAAAGACACATCAAGATTGTTAACCTTATTTGTAATGCTAAAAAAAATGAACTATTAGACGATTTTTAAATAAATTTGGGTTATTTTTGAACTTATTTTTTATTGAATTCATTTTGTTGTTATACTTAATATTTAGGTATCGTGAATAAACTATTGGAATTCACTTAAGTATATATTTGCGTGAGGTTGCGTAAGGCGCAGCACTGGGAGCGGGCGAGCCCCGTACGTCGGGCGTCAACACAAATATCTCAATCCATTATTGTTAATGGATTTTGCTTTCAGCTAAAATTTGCGTTTCTGATTCTGAATATATGTTAAGAAGCGCGAATCAAATGTCTGTCTTTTATCAAATCCTCGGCATTGTGTTGTTGTTTGGAGTTTTCTATCGGGATTAGAACTCGAGGCGTACTTATAAAACGCCAGGATCCGGTACAGATGACCTCTCGTAGACAACACGACATGTATATTATCGTCAAAAACATGAATAAACTGAAGTAGATATCATATAGGTACTAAAGAAAGAGTGACCAAGTCCTTCGGTGGCCAAGGTCGCAAGTAGGTACCTATCTAGGTATTATAGCTGTTTATCTACTTACAGGAAATTCCAAACTGAGACATCGCGAAACATGATACTTTTGCATTCTGCGTGATTACTCAAATTCCTCATATAAACAAATCTAGTCGTAGCTATAGGGAAATAAATAGGGTCATATTAATTTAGTACCTACATAGTGATAGTACGTAGTGATCTGCGGGATTCGGAAACAGCGAATTTGGTACGCGAAGGTATTTAGGTCATGGAAACCACTCCGTCGATTTGTATGGATGCTGGTGTAAATTGAGCATTCATGATCGATATACGAGCAATATCCGTTCAAGTATGCGTTCATTTTATATATTAACGTACCGTAACTAGGTGAAAAGTAGGTACTGCAGGGCTCACGAACATCTAGACAAGTCAACGCTCCAAAAATATATATTTTATGACCTCTTTATATATTGTTCATCTTAATTTATAAAAAAAACACAAACAAACACAATACAAAATAATCATAAACAGCGCCGTAGCTAAATAAAAATTTGCTAAATTAAAAACTATCTTAAAAATATGAAAATATAATTGGGTACCATATATATTACAGTCTTCTTTCCTGCTCTTACCTCCAATCTACATAAAACTCGCATCAGAATGTAAAGCACATCATTTATATTCGATATTATAACAATAAAATCTAAATAATACGGACGGGGAAAGTTAAATTATCTTTTGAGTATAACAAGGCACGAGGCAAAAGTTTTGAGCTTGAACTCTCTTCGCATGTAGAACTCACATGCCAATTCAAATCTTACACCTTTAAACGAGCAATTCTTATATATGTCGGAGAATGGCTAAATTGTGCCATCTATCGTCTTCAAGAGGCGCTTTATCACGCAACCTTTGATAATAGAGCAAACTAGGGTGTTACGTACACCTGAGTGGCGTTCGATGCAGTTCCGCCAAGGCGTCATAGAGTGCGCTGTCAAAACAATTGAAGTCCAGAACAATTGAAGTTATCCTGTCAATCAATCTTCAGAGAAGGGAACGATGAGAACTACGGGAGAAGATGACGTCTGTTCTGTGGCGGATCCTGGGTCTAATCCACTGGTTTGCTTAAGATGAGCATTGTACCGTGTGTTATGACTTGTATTCAGTTTTGTCCAGGAAAGGCCGTGAGTTGGATATCGCATTTCATTGAAAGCCCTTGTCATCCACGATTGAAGGTTCTGATGTGCTGCCGATAGTATGATACGCCCACGATTCCCGACATATATATATATATGTCGAATACCGATGGTCCCAAAGGCGGTGGGCGCGTGGGGGTAGTACGATAATGTATTACTTCACAGCTAAACCAGTATGCTACCATTGCTACCAGTGCATGAAATAAACACTAGGACTCGTTAACCATACTAGTGCCTACCATATTTTAGTACTAAATTAAAAAAAAGAACTAATCGCTATTAGGAGGTTAGCTGATTAAAAATTGAAAATAAAAAGATCACATGAAACCGTTTAAATCTTTATTCAATTCAAACTAGGCCGGCTCCAACCGTACACCTCTGACTTGAGAAGATTTAGCCCTATATGGGACCGGCAACAAACTCAGCGGGACACATCTTTTCAAAACAACACATCACACATCCTTTCTTTATTTCACAAAAGTAAGCTTCTAATGAAACATAAGAAATCAAAATAACACTTGAAATAAAACACTTAGCTAAATGATCAAAGAACGCTGGATTCTATAAGCTATCAGAATAATCCTTCAGGTATAAGCCTTCAGGAACGTGGCGAGTTAGGCACGAGGTTGGCTAACGAGTACGTCCGATCTCTAGCGCGGTCCGATCAAGAAGAACTACCAGCGGCGGAGCCTCTCTGCTCCCGCCTCAAAGTCAAGTTGGCAAACCTGCTCGACCAGTCTACCAACATACCGACAAAAAATGCCAACTCGTGCCTACGCTCACTCGAGAGAAACCTCTCGACGTTCCAAAGCCTTCTACCTGTCATCTCAGTTCAACAACACGCCAATAGATGGCGTTACTCTCTACGCAACTTTATTTCAACAATGCGCCAATAGACGGAGTTACTCTCTACACAACTTTATTTATTTTGTTACAACCAAATAATACGTAGCTCAACATTGCTAATCGATTTTATACAGGCGTCTAAAATAATGAACTATAACGCTGCAATACGTCTTTCTGGTGTCAGGGTCCGACATATATATATATTTATTTATATAATATATTTCGGGGATCTCAGAAAAGGCCGGGGCGAAAAATCTAGCTAGGTATTATTCTTGGAAAAAGCGCATTTTTGAGTTTTTATATGTTTTCCGAGCAAATCTCAGTCTCCCAGATATTGTACATACACTGATACTGTACAATGACATAATATAGGTACTTGATTAAATATTGTATAGACTAAGACCCACTTGCACCGTTCCACTAACCCAGGGTTAACCGGTTAAACCTGGCGTTACCATGGATACCAATACATTTTGACAGTAGGTTAATGGTTTAACCGCTTAATCCCGGGTTAGCGGAATGGTGCAAGTGGGCCTTAGAGTCTGTGCGGAAAGAGAAGAGTCGTGGAATATATGGGGCCCCATACATTCCATGACTCTTCTCTTTCCTTGACCTCTCCTGAGACACTAGTTCCTTATTGACAAGAAATTATGGATGTGTAAAAAGGTAAACTGTCTTAAAGTGTCCAAACCGGATCATCTGCCCTGCAGTGTTATGCCTTTCAGGTACCTACGGAATTATGAGTTACAACCAAAAACTTTTGTAAACTTTCGAAAACGAAACAAAAAATCACACTAGGAGATTTGTGAACTCTTACAGATACCATGGTTTAAGAATTCGTATAGGAATAGGATAAGAGTACGCGCAACTACGTCACGCGCCTATAGAACGTCACCGGTCATAGACGTAAACTGGATGCTGTTTAGCAAAACTGTGTCAATCCATATTAATATTGCAATAAAATGTCAACTTTATGCGACAATTTTTTGAGTTGACATCTTATTGCAAACTGAATGTGGGTTAACACGTTATTGCTTATCAGCATCCGTCATAAGCATCAGTAGCATTACTGTCCTATTGCAAAACCAGTGCCGTTTAATAAGATTCTACGATTGTCTCTGCGCGCGAGCTCTGATCTGCTTGTAACTAATTGGACCGGTCATTGATAGCCTTACTAGTTACTACACGAAAACAGACACAGAAGGCTCACTTTATGATTCAAGAACCTACAACTGAAACTCATATTGTGATACAAATTTAAAATTGAGTTCCCACTTAACCCCTTACTGCATGTAATAAAAATTATTTGTTTAGATTTTAACTTTAATAGCTTTCAATTGAGTTGAATATTATATCCGCCATATATGGCTTTGTATGCGGTAAAGGGTTAAGAGTTTCCACGGAAATACGACAGACGTAAAAATATCTTGGACTACGACACGTTTCGGCAACACGGTACACTAATAAACCTTTGCAGGTCGTATTCTCAATAGCAATGTGCAAGGTGCAGACTATTCTCAAACTAGCAGGAACGCGAACGCTCTCGCAAGTGGCAAGTAACTGTATATAATACTGGGTGGAACAGAAGTAACAGAACGAGGGACTTTTATCCAAACGGGGAATTGTTTAGGCTACGTACCTACTCAATTTTTTTACTTATTAATCACGTTAATATTTCTAACCGTTTTTGAGATACACTTTCAACAGTTTCAACCTTCGAGCAACACCGGCTTCCGACACATCGGAAGGGAGGGGCCCAAGCGATATCTCACCGTACAAATCTTTCTGCCATTTTTCGCGGGGGGAAAGGTGCACACAGTCGCACTTCTCACACACTTACATACAAAATCCAATCTGTGATGACGACACGAATACACAGAAAATGACACACGTCAAAGACAAATCTTGCAAACCTCGATCTCTTTTTGTGTACGGACGAGTGACAAGTGTCACAACACGCACACTAACACATTTTCGTTGAAGTATGTTATTGTATTCTGAGAGATGAGAAGTAGGATTTGTCGCTCGACCGATCCGCAATTTGTACTGAGCGAGCAAAATCGATAAATCCAACAATTACATGAGACTAAAATATAATAATTGTGTTTGAATGTAATTAAACGTATGATATGTAAAAAAAAATATTACATGTGAAATGTAACACTTTCTTTTTGTAAATTTGATGTCCCCGACCTCTTTTTATAACAAAAAACCGAGCAAACAGGCATTTTTGTGCAGCAGTGTTCACGCGCGCGTCTGGACTCGGTCTAGTGAAGAATCCAAGTGCAACTAGTTTTATTACCCGCGATAGATTAGATTGACGCGCTAATCTTGTACCTCGGCAGAGGGGAAATAGTGCGAATGCCGCCTCCCTTCCGTGTTGCTCGAAGGTTTCAACCCTAGCAAGTAGATCCTACGAATGACATGACATGTGTCAATTTAAAATGTAAATAACTTTGCAGGGTTATTGTCATCGTAGATCACTTAGATAACACTACCCTTTCAGCTCAGCCTCTAGAAATGTTCCAACGCGTATACCTACATAACATATGTTATTTGGCAGTATAGGATAGGTAGTATGGTTATTGTTAAAGATAATCTGCTTCTAATTGCACCGCTAATTGATAGCCACACTTAGGAAATGCAATCGGTAAATATTTAATCAGATAAATACCGGTAATTTATCGGTTTACTGTGTCTAACCAATTTATTACCGGTTTGCATTCCCTAGCCACACTAAGTACAAGCGAATAGATATGGAAGACTAGCTTCAACATACAGTTTAGAGACGTTTACATTTCTTGTCGTGAAATGTTGTAAGCAGATTCGATAATTATACGATTTCTTTCGATCGATATTTTTTCCAGCGCTTTGACATTGTTTGTTATAAAAATTACAGTTGGTTTACATATAAGGTGACATCATGTTCATAATATTTTTAAGACAGTACATCTGTGTTAACAAAAGTACGACTATTTGCTTTTAATGCAATTGATATAGCTATTGACACAAATGTATGCAACAGCAGACATTAAGACCGAATGATTTTTTTTTATTAGTTCTACCTCAGATACATACATCGAAAGACCAATAGACATGGCTCTAGCTTATATTCTATTAGGTCTGTCCACTGTGGCCTATTTGTTATATCTTCATTTCACTCGTACGTTTAACTACTGGAGGGACCGGAATGTCCCGGGACCCGCGCCCGTTCCTCTGTTTGGGAACATAATGGAGTCCGCTTTACGTCGCACACATGCAGCATTCGTCATGGAAAAAATTTACCAGGATTTTCCAGACCATAAAGTTGTTGGAATTTACAGAATGGCGTCACCATGCCTCTTGATCCGAGACCCTGACATTGTAAAGCATGTCTTGATTAAAGATTTTGAAAATTTCGTGGATCGTGGTATACGTTTTACCGATAAAAAAATGGGTAGTAATATTTTCCATGCTGATGCGAAGACGTGGAGAATATTGAGGAACAAATTCACACCACTGTTCACTTCAGGTAAATTGAAAAATATGGTGTGTTTGATGAACCAGAATAGTGAAAAAGTTTTGAGGCACATTGAAGGGTTAGTCCAAATGCAACCTGAACAAGAAGTTTATGAACTCATGGGCAACTTCACTATGGGGTCTATAGCAGCTTGTGCGTTTGGTCTAGATTTGGACCCGACCGAAAAGAGTGCTACCATAGAAGCCTTAAAAAAAATTAATGACAAATTATTAGCTCTTTCTCACGCCTATGAATTAATCTTACTGTACCCTGGGTGGAAATTTGGTGTTTCAGTTTTTCCGGATGATCTAGTAGATTTTTTTAAAGGGCTTGTAGCTCAAGTAACTGCTGCAAGAAACGGAGTACCAACAAACAGAAATGATTTCATGGATTTACTATTAGAGATGAAACAAGCAAATACAGTACAGGGAAGTAAACGATTGGAAGGCAAGGACGCGGACAGTTTAGAAATAACTGAGGATTTAATGGCTGCCCAGGCTTTTGTGTTTTACGCTGGAGGGTATGAAACATCTGCGACCACAATGTCGTACATGCTTTACCGCCTTGCTTTAAACCTGGAGATTCAGGAGAGAGTGGCTGTTGAAATTGAAGAAGTGTTCGATCGATACGGCGGTGAAATAACTTACGAAGCGCTGAAGGATTTAATATATTTTGATAGAGTTTTGCATGAGACTCTTCGCTTGCACACGGTTGGAGACTCTACTCTTCGGGTCGCTGCTGAAGACTACAAAGTCCCAGGAACCGAAGTAACTCTTCAAAAAGGACTAACAGCTATTATTCCTAATATTGCTTTTCACTGTGATGAAAAGTATTGGCCTGATCCGTTGAAATTCGATCCAGACAGGTTCAGTCCGGAAAATGTGGCTAAGAGACATCCAGGAGTGTATCTCCCTTTCGGTATTGGACCGAGGAACTGTATCGGGGCCAGGTTTGCGAAGCTACAGATCCGCTTGATGATGGCAAAGCTGCTCAGCAGGTTTAGAGTGGTGCCAACGGAGAACACGTCCCGCGAGTTCCGGTTTAATACGTACAACCTCGTGGCGTTCCCCATTGGAGGAATCAGGATGAAGTTGGTGCCTAGGCATTGAAACTTTGAATTTTTATGTAATAAAGTATAAGAATAACATTGGTATTGATATTTAATGACTCATTGAACTTATGGACCATATTTTTAGTACTAGAATAATTATATTTGGGAGGTTTTACGGCGCTTGTTACAACGTGATGGTCACGGTGACAAGAAAATACAGCGCGACCATAACAGGCATACTGGCATCCTGTATCTCGTTTTGTTTCGATGTCTAGGACTCACAGGTATCGGCTTAGGCGCGACAATCACACTCGCATTACACGCGCCCTCTCGGAATTGGGTGGAATTGGGGGAATTGCTTCGATAATTGATGCGCAGCTCCGAGGAGATTAGGAGAACGATACACTCAACGGAAGTCTGAAGGGAAAACGTTTCCGTGTACACATTCGCTCAGAAAACAGGCGTTATCATGATGCAAGGAGGCAAAAAGGGCTTGAGGCGATTTGTGAAATTTTTGTATAATTTTGTATCCAGTTTGATTGCTCAGCTATTCAATATACCGCAATCCGGTATCAGGCATATTTCGCTAAGGTACCTAACGTGTAATATGAAAAAGGCAGTTTTTACATTTTTTTACTGTGCGGAGAAGTAATTTTCATTTATCACGGTTCAAGAAAAGTATTTGTTTTTAACTTAAATTTCATATCATGAGCAAACTTTGTCATTACATATATATTATTTACAGTATTATTGCAAGCTAAAACAGTTTATTTTCACAAACGCTATGCGTTCATACACTTATATTATTTTAGGCAAAACCCATTAACTTTAGAATTTAAAATAAACATTCACTTACAATAACGCTTTCTATTTGGCTACTATACCAGACCAATGCGCTCTGAGCCGAATGTTTGCCACGTTTAGTGTTAGATGGAGTTCAAGTTAAAGTAGGCGGTCGAAAGTAAATATCGACGGGCCATAATGTGGTGTACGCTGTAAAGACCACCATTCAATGTACAAAGTGAACGGGATATATTTCAGGAACCACTACTAACGGTCTTGGTTGTTTAAGTTGAGGCAAAATCTGGTTATGGATCCACTTGGTATACTTTATCGCCTGACTTCATAATGGTGGCGTTAAAAATTTAATATCTACATTAGATAAATGATATTGTCCTCATCATACCGCTTTCTTATTTGTATTCTAAACTCAGTGCAACCTGACTGTTTCAGTAGATAAACAAATCTCAAAATTTGCTTCACACACATCACATAGAGATATAATGCTTAGCATTTTGCACAATCCATAATTAACGATACAAGTTTAAAGAGAACATGGCTAATAATCCCTTTCCTTTTTATTTCGAATGAGGGCGACAGCATCCACCATTACTTTTGAACCCCCGATGCAACAAGAGGGGTGTTCAATGTTTGACGCTCCAATGTCTGTCTGCCTGTCTGTCTGTGGCATCGTAGCTCTCCAACGGTTGGACCGATTTCGATGCGGTAAAATACACACGTATATATATACAATACGTGAAAGCGAGTTTCCTTGCGGTGGTTCTTGGCTATGTTTGATAGAAATCGATACAGCAGTTTGAAGAGTATCCGCTCTTTTCCCAAATGATGTAAGGCATTTTTGGCATGAAATGATTTGTTTTGGCATACAGCGTATGTTGTTTTATTTTATTTTTTTAAGTTATTGAAGTTCAGCTATTATCAAGAAGTGGTCTCGTAGTAGCGGATCCAGAATGTTCTGATTTCCCACAGGCTTCAGAGTATTGTAGCACTTACTACTCGCTGTTTGCCGTCGAACGACTGAACTATAAGTTGGTCAGGGCTGAAGAATTATCAGGCTAAATGTCTATCTTCTCAATAATAGCCGATCAAGGGATTTTTTTATGAGAAGGTTGGGTAGTTATGTCAGTATTTAGGTTCCTATGTATAAACTATGTAGATGTTCGTAGGTAATGTATCGTGTATTTCGCCGTAGTGTCTAAAACTAGATCTTATGACGTCATCATTGATGTAGGCCACATTTTTAACCGACTTTGACTTCATAAAATACCCGTTCTTGGGTCGAAAATTTTCAAATATATTGCTCGTTTTATCTCGATTTTTACAAGCTTTTAACTTGCCCCGTTAATATGTAAGTTTGTTAGTTGGTTAGTTAGTGTGGGTCAAATCTTGGAAGCTAAATTTGACACACTTCCCGATTTCAGATTGAGCTGAAAATTTTCATACATATTATGTATGTCGGATGAAAATGCAATATTATGGTACCATCGAGCTGGTCTGATGATGGAGATAGGGGGTGGCCATAGGAACTATGTGATGTAACAACGCAACCTAATTGTGTTTGTGTGTTTTTAGAATTGTCTTGATGACTATTAGTTGCCTGTGGTAAGAAAAGTACAAACAGCGAGAAAAGCTTGTACCAAAAATGAAATTTATGACAAAAACTTATTAAATTGTACGTCATTAATATTGATTATAATGGGACTTACCAATTGCCTGTTGGCGACGGAAGGCTTCGTGATGCAGCCTATTTAATCTGCAAAGAAAAAAGATGTTTGCGAGCTTGTGAAATCCTCAATCCTCATTAGGCTAGAAAGGAGATTAAGTACAACCCAAACAATGGGATAAGGCCTAATAGTCACCTGAATTAATATCTTGCATAACGAAGTGGAGAAAATTATCTGACACATATTAATTTTAGACACAGTCGAACGTCGATAACTCGAAATACGAGGCCCGATGCAAATTATTTCGTCTAGTTCCACGCAACAATTTTGTTTATTCTAATAAATTTTACACATGAACTTTAAATGACCCAGTAATGGGAACCATAATAGTAATGTTTAATGTAGTTTATTTTGATCGTATCATAAAATTGCATGAGACTTTTATTGCAGAAAAACTTACTTTTCAAAAACGTTGTCCAAATCGTATTGTCCTCTCCTACAGCACTGCTGCATGCATGAGCTCGAAACAAAATTGTCAGTACATTGGCAGAGCCCTGTTGCTTTCCCTAGTAATAGCCCTTTTCACATATGTTGCAATCCTACCCGTCACTAAAAAAATAAAAAATCGTTATTTTTTTTTCTTTCAGTACAAACGGTATTTCTTGTATTTGGATTTAGTTATTGCAGAGTATTACCATATAAAAATAAATTACATTAGTATAAGCATTAAATATTAGTAATTTTAAAACTAAAACATTATTTTTGAACAAACGCGAGAACCTCAAAAAATGGTCTCACTAGACGAAAACATGTGCATTAGGGTGGAGTGAAAGTGGCCAAAAAATTTTATTTCTTTTTTTCAAATTTCCTGTATCATTAATTGATGATACATAGTATTAGAAGTAATTATGCAAAATTTTAGTTTTCTAAATATATATCTTAAGGTGGCGCATTAGGTTTAAAGTTTTGAAATAATGCAATTTTTGACATTCACATATATGATTTATTGAAAACGATATATGGACCTATTTAACAATTTTAATCATAAACTTTACTGAAATCATAATAAACTAGCAAAATAAACTCAAAAAATTACATTTTATTGTTGAAAATCAGTAGTTTCAGGGCGCTCATAAACACGAAAATATTGAGATTTGGTGTCGAAAACGGGTATGTTTTGCCGGGCTTTTATCCTGGTACGAATGAATCCATCTCTAGCTTCTGGTCCACAAACTGCTAACGAAGCCTCCGTTACCAGATTGACACACCTTTCGACAGCCTGAGTGTGGCAAGGATACTTTTTGAAATCCATCAAAGCTCCTGAAGTAATCAGGTTTGAAATTTCTGTGTCGCTATATTTCATTGTCATAGGAGGTTCTGTAATCTTTCCTTTCGTCCAATCTATTAAATCATAATAAGTAGATGCGTCAGCCCTTAGTTCTGGGAGTCGAAATTCGCGAACCTTCTTTCCTTTGGTCTCTTTTCGTGCTTTTAACACTCTTCGAAGAGCCAGCTCCCTTATGTGAGACGCATCATCTTGCAACATAGCCAGCAACAAATTCTCTGGGTGTGTGAAGAATGAATTTCTTTGAATAGTTTTCAGTGCAATACTTTTCAGGTTATCTGGTAAATACTGACATCTTTTAACCATGTCAAAAACATGAATTGGACCATATTTACATGATGATTTTGTCTTTATGTCGAACCAGGTTGGTGCATAAACTTTCATAATGAAAGTCGCGAGATCCCTCAAATTCTTTGTTGGTTTAGCTGTTCCAATGTATAAAGGGAGAATCCTGTTAATGAATAAATATGGTCCAATTCATGTTTTTAACATGGTTAAAAGATGTCAGTATTTACCAGATAACCTGAAAAGTATTGCACTGAAAACTATTCAAAGAAATTCATTCTTCACACACCCAGAGAATTTGTTGCTGGCTATGTTGCAAGATGATGCGTCTCACATAAGGGAGCTGGCTCTTCGAAGAGTGTTAAAAGCACGAAAAGAGACCAAAGGAAAGAAGGTTCGCGAATTTCGACTCCCAGAACTAAGGGCTGACGCATCTACTTATTATGATTTAATAGATTGGACGAAAGGAAAGATTACAGAACCTACAATGACAATGAAATATAGCGACACAGAAATTTCAAACCTGATTACTTCAGGAGCTTTGATGGATTTCAAAAAGTATCCTTGCCACACTCAGGCTGTCGAAAGGTGTGTCAAGCTGGTAACGGAGGCTTCGTTAGCAGTTTGTGGACCAGAAGCTAGAGATGGATTCATTCGTACAAGGATAAAAACCCGTTAGACATACCCGTTTTCGACACCAAATCTCAATATTTTCGTGTTTATGAGCGCCCTGAAACTACTGATTTTCAACAATAAAATGTAATTTTTTGAGTTTATTTTGCTAGTTTATTATGATTTCAGTAAAGTTTATGATTAAAATTGTTAAATAGGTCCATATATCGTTTTCAATAAATCATATATGTGAATGTCAAAAATTGAATTATTTCAAAACTTTAAACCTAATGCGCCACCTTAAGATATATATTTAGAAAACTAAAATTATGCATAATTACTTCTAATACTATGTATCATCAATTAATGATACAGGAAATTAGAAAAAAAGAAAAAAAAAATTTTGGCCATTTTCACTCCACCCTAATGTGCATCGGGGCTCGTATAGCTCATTAAGACTATCTACAAGCCGAAAACTCGTTAATACCAACTTTTTGGCGTTTCCGTTGAGTGTCCTGTTATCGAGGTTCCACTTATGCGTTTTGCAACATATAATTTGCCTGTGTATCTAGAAGTGAGATATTTACACCTACCCAGTTTTCTGCAGCTGCATCCAGCATTAATTGCATTACATGCTCTGTCCCCTGTCGCCTGATCGGGACATATCCCGTATATTAGTTCCGCAACGAGTACTCTTCGGGGACATCTTTGGAGTGCGTTTTCTATTGAAGTCTATTTCTGGGAACCACATTATAGATAAATTAGATAATTGCTGTGACAGTAATATAATATCAGTCGATAGACCGGGGCCATTTCTCGAACGGTATTAGGCCCACTTGCATCATTCCACTAACCCGGGGTTAACCGGTTAAACCTGGAGTTACCATGGTTACCAGTATAATTTGACACCGAGTTAACGGTTTAACCGCATAACCCCGGGTTAGTGGGATGGTGCAAGTGGGCCTTAAACTAATATTATTAGTCCACGAACGGTCAAATCGTATTGGTTGCTATGACAACACTCTAATATTATTAGTCCACGAATTGTCAAGTCGTATGGGTTACCATGGCAACGTACTAATAATGTCAGACTAATATGTTTCGAGAAATGACCCTACACCGCAAGCCTATTGTATTATTGTAAGTAATTTTCCGTTGAGTTACGGAACTTCCATAGGTTTTTATAACTCAGAGGAAGATTTTTTAATGAAATAAGCGCGCGAAAAATTGCGCTTATATTGTACATAATAGGTAATAGGGAATTTTATCTATTCACCAAATTTTATAGAAATCTGACGAATAAAAACGACAGCAAAAATAAAATTGGCTAATTTACCAAACTGCCTAGATCTCAATAACTAATTAGTGTCAAAATGACAGAATGTCAGCATGTTTCTTTTTCTCAATATACATCACAATTTGCCGAGAAAAATGTGCTTTGTAATATTTAAATGTTTTAGGACTTCGACGATTTGAACAAACTTGGGTGCAATGTAAACACTCCGACTAACCTCGATTTTTTTTTGTGCCGAGGAACTAGGGTGTCGTAAAAAACTTTCTCATGCTGGGGTCATTATCATTACCGTAAAATGTGCCTATTTTGCTCCCCACTGGGTAATTGTGCTCCAACAGTTTTTACAGATGATGACAGTATCATACCTACTATATATAATATAATTAGTTTTAATATTATATTAAATTTTGAATTTTTGAGTATGCTCATTTTACTGTAATTAAAATACTTGAAAAACACCGGTCTAGCAAATATTGATCTGGGGAACAAAATCAGTGAAACAAGTGACATTTACACATTAATTTTGCAATAAAATGTCAACTAAGGTGACAGCACCAGTCATGGGACATTTAAGAGGAAATTTTGAGTATTTGTGATATTTCCCTGACACATGTAAGAGTTCTACCGCTTAGCGTGTTAAGAGATGAATGTCCTATCCGTCTTTCATGTTTCAGGCGTGTTGTATCAAAGATACTGCAATTAGTTTCCACATACTTAACAAATTAAAACGATGTTTTTTTCTCCAGTCATGGACACCAAAGCTCCAGTAATGGCGCCCCGGTAATGGACGTGGATCCAGTAATGGGCCCCCTATAATGGACATTGCTCTATCAGTATAAAATATTGAAATATGGAATAAGTTATGTCAAAAAAATAAATTTTTGGTATAAGCTTTTATCGCTGAATGTATTTTTCTTTCCACAGCAAACTAATACTCATCGAGACAATTCTAACAAACCCAATCACAATTAGTTTGCGTTAATCACAGAGTTCCCATGGCCACCTCCTGTCTCCATCATCAGATCAGATCCATGTTATCGTAATATTGCATTATCATCCGATTAGCAAAAGTATGCAAAATTTCAAGTCAATCGGAAGAAATCTGAAAGTGGCTCAAATTCAGCTTCCAAGATTTGACCCACGCTAACTAACATACAAACTAAGAGGGCAAGTAAAATAAAAGTTTGTAAAAACGATATCAATTTATCCGAAGTCCGAGCATACCTCCTGACATATTTCGTAACTACATTTTACTTCTGTATTGTTTAAATATCAAATTACGACATGGAAAGCATAATTATGTAAATTGTCCCATAATAGGAGGTATGCAGTTTTACAGCTCCTATAATGGGATTGCGCAAAATTCCACTATTTTATTTTACATCTCTGGAGTCACAACATAGTGTGTTATATACCTTATCTCATGGTAAATGCAATTAACAAAACAAATTCTAGTTTACACCAAGTAATAATTAATTAAAATTTAATATGTGAACTCACCCCTCTTAGCGAAGTTATTAAGAATTCTTACTGTTTTTTTTTTCAGTAATACGACAACTTTTGGGTTGACGCCAGTTTCTCAAAAGATAACCGACTTTAATAAAAAGTCGAACTTAAACAGCTCTATGACTCTTATTTATAGTAAAATATTACCAGTGTTTATAAACTACTTTTAGATACTTATTTTAGAGGATTTATCGTTTTATGTCCCATTACCGGTTCCACGTCCATTATAGGGTATACTACATTATAAGCGTCATTTTTTTGAGTTGACATATTTGCAAAATGAATGTGGGTTGACACATTATTGCTTATCAGCATCCGTTAAGCATCAGCAGCATTACTGTCTTATCCTATCGCAAAACCAGTGCCGTTTGATAAGATTCTGCGATTGTCTCTGCGCGCGAGCTCTGATCAGCATATAATTGGACCGGCCATTGATAGCCTTACTACACGCAAACAGACACAGAAGCATCACCGCGCGAATGCGCTCAGCGTGCGGACGTGTGGATGCGCTAGTGTTATAATTTACTTGAATTACGTTAGTAAAGTGTAAAATAAAAATGGTGCAGTGCAAACAGTGCAAACTTTTTGTGTCAGCGAGAAAGGACGATGTACTCCAGTGCAAAGGACGGTGTGGTGGTTTCTACCATAAAAAATGTGTGACGGACCTGAACCAGTTTATTAGCAGCGAAATTTGTGATAACTGTGCTCGAGGAGAAAATAGTCCCCAACACCAACCTCCCAAGCTGGTGATCGATGTGAATAAGGCTACGGTGGAATCGGTTCTCAGTGAGGTGAATAAAAAACTAGAAACTTTATGTACCATCAAAAGCCAACTGGAGGAACTTAAGGACACCGTTGATTTCTATTCAGAACAGTATCAAGAAATGTCAGAATTTAGAGAGACTGCGCAGAAGAAGATCGCGGCGTTGGAGAATAAAAATACCTACCTGCAGAAAGTGAATGAAACCCTAGAAGAGCGAATTACACAGCTAGAAGCTAAGGAAATTGAGAGAGAAATTGAGATTATAGGCTTATACCAACAGGAAAGAGAGGATACAAAAAAGACAGTCATGAAAATTGCCGAGAAAATGAATTTAAATCCAAACGAAATTGAAAATGCAAAGAGGGTCGGGCGAGAAAAAACGGCCGAGGCCGGCGGTAAGCCGCGCCCGCGCCCGGTTGTGGTATCGCTGGCATCCATGCATGCTAAAAATGAATGGCTCATGCAGAGGAAGACTAGGCATACCAACAAAGACCTACTGGCCGTCGAGGACGAGCAAATCGTTTATATAAACGAAAACCTCACGAGACAAATGCGTAATCTTTTCTGGAATACTAAAACCTCTTTGAAAGGGACATATAAGTTCATCTGGGTGCAAAATAACAGAGTATTAGTCAAAAAAGACGAAAAAGCGAAGATACAACATATTAAATCCGATACAGATATAGGAAATCTATTATCCGGACAAAAATCTAGTGAGTAAGATAAGAAATCCACACGTGAGTGGGCGCTAACACACTACATGATTTCCATAAGGCCCTAAATTCAACGATATATTAAATAATATAAATGATACTACAACTAAATACAGAAAATTTGAAGATATTCATAGTTGGAGTACATACATAAATAATACAAAGAATGAATTAAAAATAATCCACCTAAACATAAGATCTTTGAGGAAAAACTTTGACGAATTTCAATGTATGCTTAACACATGTAATAATGTAATTGATATCATAATATTGAGTGAGATTAACGTTAAAAGGGAAGAACTTTTTTTATACACTTTGGAAGGATATAATATATACAAGAGAACACGAGAGGATAGAAGAGGCGGAGGTTTATTAATATACACGAAGACGGAATTAGTGGCAGAAAAATTAAACACTTCTGGATGTGCGTCCGAAATAGTCCATATAGTAATTAAGAACTACCAGAACCCGCTTCATATATTTGCAATATATAGACCACCGTGTACTAATAAGAATTATTTTATACAGGAGCTTGATCGTATATTAAAGAAAACTTCACGTGCGGACAACGTCATTATTATAGGAGACATAAATATAAACATATCGTTAAGTGACAGCATCACCGAGAACTACAAAAACAGCCTGTGTGGTCGCGGCCTAGACTGCGTTATCAACGAATGCACGCGAGAGGAGATACTGGATGGGCAGCTTGTGACGTCGTGCCTCGACCATGTGTGGGTGCGCGCGGCCGGGGACCTGCGGGCGGCCGGCGCACACATGCTCACGTGCAAGGTGTCGGACCACTATCTCGTCGGCGTCAACCTAGCTACCAGTACTGCAACCGATATACGCGGAGGGAGAAATAGAAACGGAATAGGACATAATATGCGTCAAGTGTGTGTACTTAATAATAGCTTAGTCGAAACAGAGTTACAAAAAATAAATTGGTCTGAAGTGTTCAATATTCAATGCCCGAAAGTAATGTATGAAAGAATTTATTGCATTTTTAACACAATATATAATAAATCTAAAGTAATTAAATCGTATACTGGTAATAGAATAGCACAACCTTGGATAACTAGTAATTTAAAAAACATGCTAGTACGTAGAGATGAGTTGTTTCGAAAATGGAAATCTAGTCCTAAAAATATAATGCTTAGATTAAATTATACCAGGTTTAGAAATTTAACTAATAAATGTATATATTCAGCAAAACAAACCTATAAACTAAATGAAATTAAGAATTGCGAGAATGATTTGAGAAAATTGTGGGCTACAATCAATAGCTGGCTAGGAAATGTAAAACCAAACTTAGACGAGGTTATTAAGAAATATTTAGGTAAAAATACATCTATAGAGGAGGTGTGTACTAACTTTGCCAAAACGTTTACCTCAGAAATTCAAAATATTAAACATAAATGTACAGAAAAATTTCTTATTCGCGAGAATTATGTTAATGCGAGCGATGTGTCATTCCGTTATCAAAAAATATCACATATTGACATAGAAAAAATTATAGATAAATTAAGTAATAGGAAATCGCCGGGTCTAGACGGTATAAGGAGTAAAGACTTAAAAATTATAAAAACGAATATAAGCCCTATTTTGGCAAAGTTTGTAAACGCCTGCGCCTCTTCAGGTACCTACCCAGACATGTTAAAAAAATCGATAATTCGACCTATATATAAACAGGGAAATCACTTAGACTACACAAATTATAGACCCATAGCTATACTATCAGTTATTAATAAAATAGTCGAAAAAGTTATTGTGTCACAAATAAGTACGTATTTAGAAAATAATAACATAATATCTGATACTCAGCACGGGTTTAGACGCGCGCGCAGCACCGCAACCGCTTTAGCCGAGTTCACAGATGAGGTTAATGAGCACTTAAATAATAGAAAGTACGTTGTCACCTTGTATATAGACTTCAAAAAAGCATTCGATACCCTGGACCACGGACAGCTCATTGTTGCCATGCAGGAGTGTGGGGTCCGTGGCCCGGTGCTCGAGTGGTTTAGAAACTACCTAACTAACAGAACCCTAACCACTGTGATCGACGGAGAGAGCGGCGAGGAGGCCAGCGTGATCTACGGCGTGCCGACTGGTTCCATTTATGGTCCTGTAGGCTACATTATGCATGTGAACAGCATGAGTAACGTGGTTCAGAACTGTTCAACCTATATGTATGCAGACGACACATGCATAATGTACGCAGACAAGGACATAAAAAATGTCGAAAAATGTATCCAGAATGATTTTACAAACATAATTAAGTGGTCTCATGACAATGGCATCATTCTAAACATAGATAAAACAAAATGCATGTTAATTAAGTCACCTTATCTACGGGCCCCGAGCGATAATATTAATATAATAGGTCATACATATAATTGCTTACATAAGAACCAAGTCGACTGTAAATGTTCTAGTATTGAATTCGTAGATAAGTATAAATATTTAGGTCTAACTATAGATACCAAGTTCAACTGGGGCGTCCACATAGATATAGTATGCATTAAACTTCGAGCAGTAATGGCAAAATTGTTTAGCTTAAATAATATTGTAAACAGGAAAATATTGCACACCTTATATCATTCGTTAGCCGAGTCAATAATTTGTTATGGTTTAAACGCATATGGGCGAACTTTTAAAACTTACCTAGATAAAATATGTAACATCCAAATTAGAATAATTAAAAATATATTAGTTGATAAAAACACTAAACTTAATTGCAAACAAAACTACACGTTATTGTATAAAAAGTTAAAAATATTACCAGTTCATGAAAAAGTTGAATACTTATTATGTGTAGAAAACTATGGGCTTGACAGTTTTAAAATATGTAGAAAACCATTACGTAATTTTAGGGTAAGCACAAAACGAAAATATGTACAATATAATACTAATAATTATTACGGCCAAAGAACTCGTAAATACTTAATACCTAAGATTCTTAACCAACTAAACAGTTCAATCGATCAATGTAAGAGTAAACAGATGTTTAAAAGAAGATTAAAATCAATATTTTTAGATAATATAAATCCATAGTATATATGTATAGATTTATTAGTGTTCATTTGTATTATTGCAATATTGCACTAACCTTGGGTGAATATTTCACCTCACGAGAACGGCCTAGTACAATAATAAAACGTAACATCATAATCATAAGGCTCAGGGTCAATGTTGTCGTGAGGTGAAGTAGGTACGCATGCTGACCGTAGTGCTACAAACCGGTCATGTTGAATTATGGATATATTTGCATGGTAACAAATTTAGAGTTAAGTTAAACTTAGAATAGTACTACATAAGTTACATAACAGTTTGTGCTGTACTCTGTAGGTATAAGGCATAAAGTACTTACTTATAAAAATAATTGAGAGCGCACTATTCGCCAACAAACTGTCTACAGTTTGGCGAAACTTTTGTATACCTAAACATAAGTATATTTTTTTGAAATAAATAAATTAAAAAAAAAAAAAAAAATCACTTTATGATTCAAGAACCTACAATTAACACTCAGATTGTGATACAAGTTTAAAATTGATTTTCCACGGAAATACGACAGCCGTAAAAATATTGTAGACAGTGACACGTTTCGGCAACACGGCACACTGTACCTTTGCAGACCGTATTCTCAATAGCAATGTGCAAGTTGCAGAACAGTCTCAAATATTCAGGAACGCTTTCGCAAGTAACTGGATATATATACCTACTTATGTTATTTGGCAGTATAGGATAGTATGTTTTTTTGTTAAAGAAAATCTGTTTGCACCGTTAATTGATAGCCACACTTAGGAAATGCAATCGGTAAATAATTAATCAGAAAAATACCGGTAATTTATCGGTTTACTGTTTTTTACCAATTTATTACCGGTTTGCATTCTCTAGCCATACTAAGTACAAGCGAATAGACACGGAAGACTAGCTTCAACATATAGTTTAGTGACGTTTGAATTTCTTGTCGTGAAAATAAATGTTGTTAGCAGATTGGATAATTATATACGATTTCTTTCGATTGTTATTTTTTTCCAGTGCTTTGACATAGTTTGTTACAAAAATTACAGCTGGTTTATTGACAAAAAAAGACAAAAGAAAACGATATTACAGACACATGGACACGGTTTACATATAAGGTGACATCATGTTCATAATATTTTTAATACAATACATTTGTTTACGACTACGACTATTTGCTTTTAATGCAATTAATATAGGCAACATAGCTATTGACACAAATGTATCCAACATCAGACTTTAAGACTGAATGACAATTTTTAATTAGTTCATTCTGAGATTCATACGTCGATAGACCAATAGACATGGCTCTAGCCTATATTCTATTAGGTCTGTCCACTGTGGCCTATTTGTTATATCTTCATTTCACTCGCACCTTTAACTACTGGAGGGACCGGAATGTCCCGGGACCCGCGCCCGTTCCTCTGTTTGGGAACATAATGGAGTCCGCTTTACGTCGCACACATGCAGCATTCGTCATGGAAAAAATTTACCAGGATTTTCCAGACCATAAAGTAGTTGGAATTTACAGAATGGCGTCACCATGCCTCTTGATCCGAGACCCAGACATTGTAAAGCATGTCTTGATTAAAGATTTTGAAAATTTCGTGGATCGTGGTATACGTTTTACCGATAAAAAAATGGGTAGTAACATTTTCCATGCTGATGCGAAGACGTGGAGAATATTGAGGAACAAATTCACGCCACTGTTCACTTCAGGTAAATTGAAAAATATGGTGTGTTTGATGAACCAGAATAGTGAAAAAGTTTTGAGGCACATTGAAGGGTTAGTCCAAATGCAACCTGAACAAGAAGTTTATGAAATCATGGGCAACTTCACTATGGGATCTATAGCAGCTTGTGCGTTTGGTCTAGATTTGGACCCGACCGAAAAGAGTGCTACCATAGAAGCCATAAAAAAAATTAATGAAAAATTATTAGCTCTCTCTCACGCCTATGAATTAATATTACTGTACCCTGGATGGAAATTTGGTGTTTCAGCTTTTCCAGATGAACTAGTAGATTTTTTTAAAGGGCTCGTAGCTCAAGTAACTGCTGCAAGGAACGGGGTACCAACAAACAGAAATGATTTCATGGATTTACTATTAGAGATGAAACAAGCAAATACAGTACAGGGAAGTAAACGATTGGAAGGCAAGGACGCGGACAGATTAGAAATAACGGAAGATTTAATGGCTGCCCAGGCTTTTGTCTTTTACGCTGGAGGGTATGAAACATCTGCGACCACAATGTCATACATGCTTTACCGCCTTGCTTTAAACCTGGAGATTCAGGAGAGAGTGGCTGCTGAAATTGAAGAAGTCTTCGATCGATACGGCGGTGAAATAACTTACGAAGCGCTAAAGGATTTAACATATTTTGATAGAGTTTTTCATGAGACTCTTCGCTTGCACGCGGTTGGAGACCCTACTCTTCGGGTCGCTGCTGAAGACTACAAAGTCCCAGGAACCGATGTAACTCTTCAAAAAGGACTAACAGCTATTATTCCTAATATTGCTTTCCACTGTGATGAAAAGTATTGGCCTGATCCGTTGAAATTTGATCCAGACAGGTTCAGTCCAGAAAATGTGGCTAAGACACATCCAGCAGTATATCTTCCCTTCGGTATTGGACCGAGGAACTGTATCGGGGCCAGGTTTGCGAAGCTACAGATACGCTTGATGATGGCAAAGCTGCTCAGCAGGTTTAGAGTGGTGCCAACGGAGAACACGTCCCGCGAGTTCCGGTTTAATACGTACAACCTCGTGGCGTTCCCCATTGGAGGAATCAGGATGAAGTTGGTGCCTAGGCATTGAAACTTTGAATTTTTATGTAATAAAGTATAAGAATAACATTGGTATTGATATTTAATGACTCATTGAACTTATCGACCATAGTTTTAGTACTAGAATAATTATATTTGGGAGGTTTTACGGCACTTGTTACAACGTGATAGTCACGGTGACAAGAAAATACAGCGCGACCATAACAGGCATACTGGCATCCTGTATCTCGTATTGTTTTGATGTCTAGGACTCACAGATATCGGCTTAGGCGCGACAATCACACTCGCATTACACGCGCCCTCTCGGAATTGGGTGGAATTGGGGGAATTGCTTCGATAATTGATGCGCAGCTCCGAGGAGATTAGGAGAACGATACGCTCAACGGAAGTCTGAAGGGATAACGTTTCCGTGTACACATTCGCTCAGAAAACAGGCTTGTGAATTTTTGTATTAATTTTGTATCCAGTTTGATATCTCAACTATTCAATATACCGCAATTCAGTTTCAGGCATATTTCGCTAAGGTAACGTGTAATATACAAAAGGCAGGTTTTACAATTTCTTACTGTACGGAGAAGTAATTTTCATTTATCACGGTTCAGGAAAACTATTAGATTTTAACTTAATTCCTAGAAAAGTCTTCTAGAAATCGATTTTCGCTTATTCGTCTCGGATATGGGTGAATATGGTATCGATGCATTCAGTGTAATGCTTTGAACCCAAATATATGAGATGACAAGCGCGAAAGTGGTGGGGGTAGTTGCTGTGATGTCATAAATTCGGCAGTACAAACTTTTTTTTTAACATACCATGTGGGGTACCAAATGAAAGGGCTTTGTGAGTAGATCACAAATATATAACATACTATAACATTTTCAATACTTGGTCTAACAAATTATTAGAACACGTTCAAAAATTTTACAATCCACAGTTGACTTCGAACTGCTATAAACTGAAAATGGCTGAATGGATTAGCAAAATACATACCAAGTGACTGTGAACATCCTTTACATAATGTTAAAAAATAATTAACCAGATATATCAAAAAATAAGAAAAGTACATCAAGTTGAAAAAAAGTAAAAGTATAATATAAATTAACACCAACTATTATTAAAACAAACAAAAAAACCTGACTGTTGACATATTATTATATTTTTGTAGTGGTCTTTTCACTAGCTTTTATTTGGTACCCATATTGTTGCAGTATGAAAAAAAAACAAACCGGGGCCCTCCATTTTTTATTAGAGGGCATTTTAATTTTAAACTTATATAGCCTGTGTCACTACCATTAAATAATTCTGACGATTTCAACCACACCTCATATCTCAAAAACTGTCCGGCCGCTTGGGCTGTAGGGCGTGCCAAATAAATGGACATACCCACGCTCGAAAAACATTATCCTCCTTCTGATGTAGTCGGGTAAAGATACTATTTAATTCCTGGAAACGTATTTTTACGTGACTGCATCAGAAGGAAGGTAACGTATTGCTAGCGTGGGTACATACCCACGCTAGTAATATACATATATACATATATATGTCCATTAATTTGGCACACCCTACAGCCTAAATGGTTAGACGGTTTTTGATATGTGAGGTGTGGTTGAATTTGTCAGAATTGTGGTAGTGACACAGGCTATATAAATTTTGAAAATGACGCCCGCAAATGAAAGAATAGAGGGGGGGGGGGTTTCCTTACTATAGCAATATGGGTACCAAATGAAAGCTAGTAAAAAGAGCACAACAAAAATATATGTCAACAGTCGGGTTTTCTTTGTTTGTTTTAATAATAATAATTGTAGTTAAATGTAACAGAAAATTATACTTTTTTCAACTTGATGTACTTTTCTTAGTTGTTGATTTATCTGGTTTATTATTTTTTGTCATGATATAGAGCATATTTACAGTCACATGGTATGTATTTTGGACTAATTCATACAGCCATTTTCAATTTAGAGTATAGTTGAATCATCGAGAGCGTGGAATTGCATATGTAGTAGTATTGTTTGTTTACAGGCATTCTATATTTGAATTTTCTATTTTCTTGTACAATCAGCATACAACCACTACAAATGCAATTCCATCTTCTCGATAATTCAACTATACTTGAAAGTCAACGGTGGATTGTACAATTTTTAAACGTTTTATTAGAATAAGTTGTTAGACCAAATATTGAAAATGTTACAGTACGAGTATGTTATATATTTGTGATCTACTCACAAAGCCCTTTCATTTGGTACCCCACATGGTATGTTTAAACGAAAATAAAAAAAGTTTGTACTGCCGACTTTATGACGTCACAGCAATTACCCCCACCACTTTCGCGCTTGTCATCTCATATATTTTTGTTCAGAGCATTACACTGAATGCATCGATACCATATTCACCCATATCCGAGACGACATGGACGAGAACTAACCTAAAGCCTGAAAAAACGGCCCTCGATTATATATTATTTACAGTATTATTGCAAGCTAAAACAGCTTATTTTCACAAATGCTATGCGTCCATGCACTTACTTTTATATTATTTTAGGCAAAACCCATTAACTTTAGAATTTAAAATAAACATTCACTTACAATCACGCTTTCTATTTGGCTACTACTATACCAGACCAATGCGCTCTGAGACGAATGTTTGCCACGTTTAGTGTTAGATGGAGTTCAAGTTACAGTAGGCGGTCGAAAGTAAATATCGACGGGCCATAATGTGGTGTACGCTGTAAAGACCACCATTCAATGTACAAAGTGAACGGGATATATTTCAGGAACCACTACTAACGGTCTTGGTTGTTTAAGTTGAGGCAAAATCTGGTTATGGATCCACTTGGTATACTTTATCGCCTGACTTCATAATGGTGGCGTTAAAAATTTAATATCTACATTAGATAAATGATATTGTCCTCATCATACCGCTTTCTTATTTGTATCCTAAACTCAGTGCAACCTGACTGTTTCAGTAGATAAACAAATCTCAAAATTTGCTTCACACACATCACATAGAGATAATTATAATGCTTAGCATTTTGCACAATCCATAATTAACGATACAAGTTTAAAGAGAACATGGCTAATAATCCCTTTCCTTTTTATTTCGAATGAGGGCGACAGCATCCACCATTACTTTTGAACCCCAATGCAACAAGAGGGGTGTTCAATGTCTGACGCTCCAATGTCTGTCTGCCTGTCTGTCTGTGGCATCGTAGCTCTCCAACGGTTGGACCGATTTCGATGCGGTATTTTACGTGAAAGCGAGTTTCCTTGCGGTGGTTCTTGGCTATGTTTGATAGAAATCGATACAGCAGTTTGAAGAGTATCAGCTCTTTTCCCAAATGATGTAAGGCATTTTTGGCATGAAATGATTTTTTTTGGCATACAGCGTATGTTGTTTTAATTTTTTTTTAAGTTATTGAAGTTCAGCTATTATCAAGAAGTGGTCTCGTAGTAGGGGATCCAGAATCTTCTGATTTCCCACAGGCTTCAGAGTATTGTAGCACTTACTACTCGCTGTTTGCCGTCGAACGACTGAACTATAAGTTGGTCAGGGCTGAAGAATTATCAGGCTAAATGTCTATCTTCTCAATAATAGCCGATCAAGGGATTTTTTTATGAGAAGGTTGGGTAGTTATGTCAGTATTTAGGTTCCTATGTATAAACTATGTAGATGTTTGTAGGTAATGTATCGTGTATTTCGCCGTAGTGTCTAAAACTAGATCTTATGACGTCATCATTGATGTAGGCCACATTTTTAACCGACTTTGACTTTCAAATATATTGCTCGTTTTATCTCGATTTTTACAAGCTTTTAACTTGCCCCGTTAGTATGTAAGTTTGTTAGTTGGTTAGTTAGTGTGGGTCAAATCTTGGAAGCTAAATTTGACACACTTCCCGATTTCAGATCGAGCTGAAAATTTTCATACATATTATGTATGTCGGATGAAAATGCAATATTATGGTACCATCGCGCTGGTCTGATGATGGAGATAGGGGGTGGCCATAGGAACTCTGTGATGTAACAACGCAACCTAATTGTGTTTGTGGGTTTTTAGAATTGTCTTGATGACTATTAGTTGCCTGTGGTAAGAAAAGTACAAACAGCGAGAAAAGCTTGTACCAAAAATGAAATTTATGACAAAAACTTATTAAATTGTACGTCATTAATATTGATTATAATGGGACTTACCAATTGCCTGTTGGCGACGGAAGGCTTCGTGATGCAGCCTATTTAATCTGCAAAGAAAAAAGATGTTTGCGAGCTTGTGAAATCCTCAATCCTCATTAGGCTAGAAAGGAGATTAAGTACAACCCAAACAATGGGATAGGGCCTAATATTCACCTGAATATGGAAACGACACCAAACACAAAATTCGAACATGTCAAGCAGCTTTAGAGAGAAGCATTTTAAATATTAAAAGAAAAGACAGAATACGCAACGTCCATATCAGGGAAAAAACGAATGTTATAGACGCTCTAGAATACTGTAAGAAACAAAAATGGAAGTGGGCTGGCCATGTTGCCCGTATGAACGCCGACAAATGGACAAAAAAAATCACTACATGGACAGGCCCGCCCAATAAAAGAATGCAAGGAAAGCCGAAAGATAGATGGAACGATGAGATTGTCAGAGTGGCGGGAAAAGACTGGATAAGAAAAGCAAGAGATAGAGACACCTGGAAGAGTATGGAGGAGGCCTTTACTCGAGAAGAGGTCCTTAGAAGATATTTTAACTAACAAAAAACATATATATACTGCATGTTATACATTATTATTATTTTGAATTTTTTATATTTTTAATCGTAAGTTTACAATTTATCGAGATGAAATGCGTTTTAATTATTTACAATTTATTTTAACTTTTTTTTGGATTTAATAATGCAATACAAACAAAATGTGAACTATTTTTATAATGCAATTATTATTTTTGTTTTGATTAACTTTAAGACTGTGATATAGATATATTATGATTATTTCAATATTTTTAAACGGATTTTAAATAATTTTATACAACAATTTTGCTCATTTATTAAATTAATTATCTTTATTTCACGGTTTATGACCAAAAATAATTTATTATTAGGTATACTTTTTTATTATATTTTATTTTTTATTAAATTATACAATCTTATTTTTATTCATTCATGACTTCCTAAATGTTGTTATTAAAATTATTTAAATATCTTGACTACTATAAATCAAATATATTTGTTGCTCTAAAAATTAGGTAACCTATTGTTATATAAAATCAGCATAGCATTAAGCATATTTGCAACTTATGATAATGATGAAATGTATTTACTACTTCAAGCTGTAAAAAAAAAAAAAAAAAATTATGTATATACTTGTAACTAAATGTGAATCTTTTTAAGGAATAATAAAGGCTATAATAATTCACCTGAATTAATATCTTGCATAACGAAGTGGAGAAAATTATCTGACACATATTAATTTTAGACACAGTCGAACGTCGATAACTCGAAATACGAGCCCCGATGCAAATTATTTCGTCTAGTTCCACGCAACAATTTTGTTTATTCTAATAAATTTTACACATGAACATTAAATGACCCAGTAATGAGAACCATAATAGTAATGTTTAATGTAAGTAGTTTATTTTGATCGTATCATAAAATTGCATGAGACTTTTATTGCAGAAAAACTTACTTTTCAAAAACGTTGTCCAAATCGTATTGTCCTCTCCTACAGCACTGCTGCATGCATGGGCTCGAAACAAAATTGTCAGTACATTGGCAGAGCCCTGTTGCTTTCCCTAGTAATAGCCCTTTTCACATATGTTGCAATCCTACCCGTCAATAAAAAAATAAAAAATCGTTATTTTTTTTTTCTTTCAGTACAAACGGTATTTCTTGTATTTGGATTTAGTTATTGCAGAGTATTACCATATAAAATTAAATTACATTAGTATACGCATTAAATATTAGTAATTTTAAAACTAAAACATTATTTTTGAACAAACGCGAGAACCTCAAAAAATGGTTTCACTAGACGAAAACATGTGCATCGGGGCTCGTATAGCTCATTAAGACTATCTACAAGCCGAAAACTCGTTAATACGAACTTTTTGGCGTTTCCGTTGAGTGTCCTGTTATCGAAGTTCCACTTATGCGTTTTGCAACATAATTTGCCTGTGTATCTAGAAGTGAGATATTTACACCTACCCAGATTTCTGCAGCTGCATCCAACATTAATTGCATTACAAGCTCGGTCCCCTGTCGCCTGGTCGGGACATATCCCGTGTATTAGTTCCGCAACGAGTACTCTTCGGGGACATCTTTGGAGTGCGTTTTCTATTGAAGTCTATTTCTGGGAACCACATTATAGATGAATTAGATAATTGCTGTGACAGTAATATAATATCAGTCGATAGACCGGGGCCATTTCTCGAACGGTATTAGGCCCACTTGCATCATTCCACTAACCCGGGGTTAACCGGTTAAACCTGGAGTTACCATGGTTACCAGTATAATTTGACACCGTGTTAACGGTTTAACCGCATAACCCCGGGTTAGTGGGATGGTGCAAGTGGGCCTTAGACTAATATTATTAGTCCACGAACTGTCAAATCGTATTGGTTGCTATGACAACACTCTAATATTATTAGTCCACGAATTGTCAAGTCGTATGGGTTACCATGGCAACATACTAATAATATCAGACTAATATGTTTCGAGAAATGACCCTACACCGCAAGCCTATTGTATTATTGTAAGTAATTTTCCGTTGAGTTACGGAACTTCCATAGGTTTTTATAACTCAGAGGAAGATTTTTTAAGGAAATAAGCGCGCGAAAAATTGCGCTTATATTGTACATAATAGGTAATAGGGAATTTTATCTATTCACCAAATTTTATAGAAATCTGACGAATAAAAACGACAGCAAAAATAAAATTGGCTAATTTACCAAACTGCCTAGATCTCAATAACTAATTAGTGTCAAAATGACAGAATGTCAGCATGTTTCTTTTTCTCAATATACATCACAATTTGCCAAGAAAAATGTGCTTTGTAATATTTAAATGTTTTAGGACTTCGACGATTTGAACAAACTTGGGTGCAATGTAAACACTCCGACTAACCTATTTTTTTTTTGTGCCGAGGAACTAGGGTGTCGTAAAAAACTTTCTCATGCTGGGGTCATTATCATTACCGTAAAATGTGCCTATTTTGCTCCCCACTGGGTAATTGTGCTCCAACAGTTTTTACAGATGATGACAGTATCATACCTACTATATATAATATAATTCGTTTTAATATTATATTAAATTTTGAATTTTTGAGTATGCTCATTTTACTGTAATTAAAATACTTGAAAAACACCGGTCTAGCAAATATTGATCTGGGGAACAAAATCAGTGAAACAAGTGACATTTACACATTAATTTTGCAATTAAATGTCAACTAAGGTGACAGCACCAGTCATGGGACATTTAAGAGGAAATTTTGAGTATTTGTGATATTTCCCTGACACATGTAAGAGTTCTACCGCTTAGCGTGTTAAAAGATGAATGTCCTATCCGTCTTTCATGTTTCAGGCGTGTTGTATCAAAGATACTGCAATTAGTTTCCACATACTTAACAAATTAAAACGATGTTTTTTTCTCCAGTCATGGACACCCAGTAATGGCGCCCCGGTAATGGACGTGGATCCAGTAATGGGCCCCCTATAATGGACATTGCTCTATCAGTATAAAATATTGAAATATGGAATAAGTTATGTCAAAAAAATAAATTTTTGGTATAATTTTTTATCGCTGAATGTATTTTTCTTTCCACAGCAAACTAATACTCCTCGAGACAATTCTAACAAACCCAAACACAATTAGTTTGCGTTAATCACAGAGTTCCCATGGCCACCTTTTGTCTCCAACATCAGATCAGATCCATGTTATCGTAATATTGCATCATCCGATTAGCAAAAGTATGCAAAATTTCAAGTCAATCGGAAGAAATCTGAAAGTGGCTCAAATTCAGCTTCCAAGATTTGACCCACGCTAACTAACATAAAAACTAAGAGGGCAAGTAAAATAAAAGTTTGTAAAAACGATAGAGTCTGGCTAGCCAAAAATTGCTGACAGATATTTCGTTGTTGTATCACCAATTGTCTAGGATTTAAAAAAAAAGCTAAAAGTCAGTTGTCAATTTATGTCATTAATTCAAATTGTTTGCGGTTTATAAGGGGTTTATTTTAAATTATATTAATAATGTCTATACTGAGTGTGGTTCGCAAACTATTATTTAAGCTCGTAAATAATTACGACAATGTGCGAAGTCGACGTGTAGCGTTGTATAAGGAAAAACTGCAATGTTTACAACTCCTAAACAAATGTAAACAAATTAGGAGGTTGGTGCTCTATAAATATTTTGATACTTAGCATTTAGCATATTTGGCATAGTACTTATGTATTTTTTTGGTGATGGATTAAAATTACGGTATTATAGAGCTAGGTCTTATTTACACTACATTTCATTTTTCGCCTTGTTACAATGGTATTTTTTTTTTTTTTTTTATTGGAAAAAGGTAAACATTTGACCACAATCTCACCTGATGGTAAGTGCCGATGCAGTCTAGGATGGAACATGCTTACCTTAAAGATGTCTATTCACTCTCGATTTAAAGAGATCCAAGTTATAGTTGACTGGGAATAGATTTGCAGGAAGTGAATTCCACTCCTTAGCCGTTCGCATGATAAAGCTGGATGCATAGCGCTTAGTTCTAATCAGTGGCAGAGTAACGACGTAAGGGTGAAACGCAAGTCCGCGTCTAGTCCCACGGTGGCAGAACGGAGATGGGGGGATTAGATTATGTAATCCTATCGCACACTCCCCGAAATGTATCCTGTAGAATACCGATAAACAAGCTACCTTTCTACGGTGTTCAAGGCTCTGCAGTCTAGCCTCTACCAATCCCGCATCTCCAATAAGCTTCCTAGCGCGTTTGTCTATGGAATCTAAGGCGGCTAGCTGATACTTGGCGGATCCATCCCAAAGGTGGCTGCAGTACTCCATACACGACCGGACTTGAGCTACGTAAAGCTGAAGGAGCTGCCCTGGTGTGAAGAATCGCTTGACCTTAGCGAGGACGCCTAATCGTCTAGCTGCAGATTTGGCCAGAGATTCAATATACGCCCCAAAGTTCAGGTTAGACGAGATACTCGTGCCAAGTAGCTGAAGATGGTTGGATATCGGTACGGATACATCCCGGAAAGTCGGAGTCAGGCCGAATGGACTCCGTTTGGCAGAGAACAGACACGCCTGCGTTTTGGTAGCGTTGAATTTGACCAGGTTTGCGTCACCCCAATCGGACACTGCCTTAAGTGCCAAATTCAGACGGTCTACCATAGCTCGTCGACAAGATTGTACCTCCTCTTTTTTGGCCCGAGCATTGGAGAGATATCTGTCCACGACAGTGCTATGGTGAGAAAGTGTTAACATTATGTGTTTATCGTTGACTGTACTTTACATAGTGGTAGAAATTATGTGAGCTGACTTTGAGTGCACGTCAACGTATATTTAACTTATAACCTTAGGTACCTTACGTGTGCACAGAAAATCAAAAATATTTTCTAGTATCAAAACTATATTTCCTACTACACAAAGTGTGACCAGCCCAAGATTTTTTGAATTTCCCGCCAAACATTTGTGTAATATTTCAGTAGCCAGACTCTATCAATTTATCCGAAGTCCGAGCATACCTCCTGACATATTTCGTAACTACAGTTTACTTCTGTATTGTTTAAATATCAAATTACGACATGGAAAGCATAATTATGTAAATTGTCCCATAATAGGAGGTATGCAGTTTTACAGCTCCTATAATGGGATTGGGCAAAATTCCACTATTTTATTTTACATCTCTGGAGTCACAACATAGTGTGTTATATACCTTATCTCATGGTTAATGCAATTAACAAAACAAATTCTAGTTTACACCAAGTAATAATTAATTAAAATTTAATATATGAACTCAACCCTCTTAGCGAACTTGTTAAGAATTCTTACTGTTTTTTTTTTTCAGTAATACGACAACTTTTGGGTTGACGCCAGTTTCTTAAAAGATAACCGACTTTAATAAAAAGTCGAACTTAAACAGCTCTTTGACTCTTATTTATAGTAAAATATTACCAGTGTTTATAAACTACTTTTAGATACTTATTTTAGAGGATTTATCGTTTTATGTCCCATTACCGGGGTCACGTCCATTATAGGGTATACTACATTATAAGCGTCATTTTTTTGAGTTGACATATTTGCAAAATGAATGTGGGTTGACACATTATTGCTTATCAGCATCCGTTAAGCATCAGCAGCATTACTGTCTTATCCTATCGCAAAACCAGTGCTGTTTGATAAGATTCTGCGATTGTCTCTGCGCGCGAGCTCTGATCAGCATATAATTGGACCGGCCATTGACAGCCTTACTACAAGCAAACAGACACAGAAGGATCACTTTATGATTCAAGAACCTACAATTAACACTCAGATTGTGATACAAGTTTAAAATTGATTTTCCACGGAAATACGACAGCCGTAAAAATATTGTAGACAGTGACACGTTTCGGCAACACGGCACACTGTACCTTTGCAGACCGTATTCTCAATAGCAATGTGCAAGTTGCAGAACAGTCTCAAATATTCAGGAACGCTTTCGCAAGTAACTGGATATATATATGTACCTACTTATGTTATTTGGCAGTATAGGATAGTATGTTTGTTTGTTAAAGAAAATCTGTTTGCACCGTTAATTGATAGCCACACTTAGGAAATGCAATCGGTAAATAATTAATCAGAAAAATACCGGTAATTTATCGGTTTACTGTTTTTTACCAATTTATTACCGGTTTGCATTCTCTAGCAATACTAAGTACAAGCGAATAGACACGGAAGACTAGCTTCAACATATAGTTTAGAGACGTTTGAATTTCTTGTCGTGAAATGTTGTGAGCAGATTCGATAATTATATACGATTTCTTTCGATTGTTATTTTTTTCCAGTGCTTTGACATAGTTTGTTACAAAAATTACAGCTGGTTTATTGACAAAAAAAGACAAAAGAAAACGATATTACAGACACATGGACACGGTTTACATATAAGGTGACATCATGTTCATAATATTTTTAATACAATACATTTGTTTACGACTACGACTATTTGCTTTTAATGCAATTAATATAGGCGACATAGCTATTGACACAAATGTATCCAACATCAGACATTAAGACTGAATGACAATTTTTAATTAGTTCATTCTAAGATTCATACGTCGATAGACCAATAGACATGGCTCTAGCCTATATTCTATTAGGTCTGTCCACTGTGGCCTATTTGTTATATCTTCATTTCACTCGCACCTTTAACTACTGGAGGGACCGGAATGTCCCGGGACCCGCGCCCGTTCCTCTGTTTGGGAACATAATGGAGTCCGCTTTACGTCGCACACATGCAGCATTCGTCATGGAAAAAATTTACCAGGATTTTCCAGACCATAAAGTAGTTGGAATTTACAGAATGGCGTCACCATGCCTCTTGATCCGAGACCCAGACATTGTAAAGCATGTCTTGATTAAAGATTTTGAAAATTTCGTGGATCGTGGTATACGTTTTACCGATAAAAAAATGGGTAGTAATATTTTCCATGCTGATGCGAAGACGTGGAGAATATTGAGGAACAAATTCACGCCACTGTTCACTTCAGGTAAATTGAAAAATATGGTGTGTTTGATGAACCAGAATAGTGAAAAAGTTTTGAGGCACATTGAAGGGTTAGTCCAAATGCAACCTGAACAAGAAGTTTATGAAATCATGGGCAACTTCACTATGGGGTCTATAGCAGCTTGTGCGTTTGGTCTAGATTTGGACCCGACCGAAAAGAGTGCTACCATAGAAGCCATAAAAAAAATTAATGAAAAATTATTAGCCCTCTCTCACGCCTATGAATTGATTTTACTGTACCCTGGATGGAAATTTGGTGTTTCAGCTTTTCCAGATGAACTAGTAGATTTTTTTAAAGGGCTCGTAGCTCAAGTAACTGCTGCAAGGAACGGAGTACCAACAAACAGAAATGATTTCATGGATTTACTATTAGAGATGAAACAAGCAAATACAGTACAGGGAAGTAAACGATTGGAAGGCAAGGACGCGGACAGATTAGAAATAACGGAAGATTTAATGGCTGCCCAGGCTTTTGTCTTTTACGCTGGAGGGTATGAAACATCTGCGACCACAATGTCATACATGCTTTACCGCCTTGCTTTAAACCTGGAGATTCAGGAGAGAGTGGCTGCTGAAATTGAAGAAGTCTTCGATCGATACGGCGGTGAAATAACTTACGAAGCGCTAAAGGATTTAACATATTTTGATAGAGTTTTTCATGAGACTCTTCGCTTGCACGCGGTTGGAGACCCTACTCTTCGGGTCGCTGCTGAAGACTACAAAGTCCCAGGAACCGATGTAACTCTTCAAAAAGGACTAACAGCTATTATTCCTAATATTGCTTTCCACTGTGATGAAAAGTATTGGCCTGATCCGTTGAAATTTGATCCAGACAGGTTCAGGTCAGAAAATGTGGCTAAGAGACATCCAGGAGTGTATCTCCCCTTCGGTATTGGACCGAGGAACTGTATCGGGGCCAGGTTTGCGAAGCTACAGATCCGCTTAATGATGGCAAAGCTGCTCAGCAGGTTTAGAGTGGTGCCAACGGAGAACACGTCCCGCGAGTTCCGGTTTAATACGTACAACCTCGTGGCGTTCCCCATTGGAGGAATCAGGATGAAGTTGGAGCCTAGGCATTGAAACTTTGAATTTTTATGTAATAAAGTATAAGAATAACATTGGTATTGATATTTAATGACTCATTGAACTTATCGACCATAGTTTTAGTACTAGAATAATTATATTTGGGAGGTTTTACGGCACTTGTTACAACGTGATAGTCACGGTGACAAGAAAATACAGCGCGACCATAACAGGCATACTGGCATCCTGTATCTCGTATTGTTTCGATGGCTAGGACTCACAGATATCGGCTTAGGCGCGACAATCACACTCGCATTACACGCGCCCTCTCGGAATTGGGTGGAATTGGGGGAATTGCTTCGATAATTGATGCGCAGCTCCGAGGAGATTAGGAGAACGATACGCTCAACGGAAGTCTGAAGGGAAAACGTTTCCGTGTACACATTCGCTCAGAAAACAGGCTTGTGAATTTTTGTATTAATTTTGTATCCCGTTTGATTGCTCAACTATTCAATATACCGCAATTCAGTTTCAGGCATATTTCGCTAAGGTAACGTGTAATATACAAAAGGCAGGTTTTACAATTTCTTACTGTACGGAGAAGTAATTTTCATTTATCACGGTTCAGGAAAACTATTAGATTTTAACTTAATTCCTAGAAAAGTCTTCTAGAAATCGATTTTCGCTTATTCGTCTCGGATATGGGTGAATATGGTATCGATGCATTCAGTGTAATGCTTTGAACCCAAATATATGAGATGACAAGCGCGAAAGTGGTGGGGGTAGTTGCTGTGATGTCATAAATTCGGCAGTACAAACTTTTTTTTTAACATACCATGTGGGGTACCAAATGAAAGGGCTTTGTGAGTAGATCACAAATATATAACATACTATAACATTTTCAATACTTGGTCTAACAAATTATTAGAACACGTTCAAAAATTTTACAATCCACAGTTGACTTCGAACTGCTATAAACTGAAAATGGCTGAATGGATTAGCAAAATACATACCAAGTGACTGTGAATATCCTTTACATAATGTTAAAAAATAATTAACCAGATATATCAAAAAATACCAACGGTCGCGGGTCGCTTCCAACCGGCACGTATGGAGGTCCAAGGGGGAGGCCTATGTTCAGCAGTGGACGTCTTATGGCTGAGATGATGATGATGATGATGATCAAAAAATAAGAAAAGTACATCAAGTTGAAAAAAAGTAAAAGTATAATATAAATTAACACCAACTATTATTAAAACAAACAAAAAAACCCGACTGTTGACATATTATTATATTTTTGTAGTAGTCTTCTCACTAGCTTTTATTTGGTACCCATATTGTTGCAGTATGAAAAAAAAACAAACCTCCCCCCCTCCATTTTTTATTAGAGGGCATTTTAATTTTAAACTTATATAGCCTGTGTCACTACCGTAAATAATTCTGACGATTTCAACCACACCTCATATCTCAAAAACTGTCCGGCCGCTTGGGCTGTAGGGCGTGCCAAATAAATGGACATACCCACGCTCGAAAAACATTATCCTCCTTCTGATGTAGTCGGGTAAAGATACTATTTAATTCCTGGAAACGTATTTTTACGCGACTGCATCAGAAGGAAGGTAACGTATTGCTAGCGTGGGTACATACCCACGCTAGTAATATACATATATACATATATACGAGTATGTCCATTAATTTGGCACACCCTACAGCCTAAATGGCTAGACGGTTTTTGACATGTGAGGTGTGGTTGAATTTGTCAGAATTGTGGTAGTGACACAGGCTATATAAATTTTGAAAATGACGCCCGCAAATGAAAGAATAGAGGGGGGGGGTTTCCTTACTATAGCAATATGGGTACCAAATGAAAGCTAGTAAAAAGACCACAACAAAAATACATATATGTCAACAGTCGGGTTTTTTTGTTTGTTTTAATAATAATAATTGTAGTTCAATGTAACAGAAAATTATACTTTTTTCAACTTGATGTACTTTTCTTAGGTGTTGATTTATCTGGTTTATTATTTTTTGTCATGATATAGAGGATATTTACAGTCACAAGGTTATGTATTTTGGACTAATTCATACAGCCATTTTCAATTTAGAGTACTTGAAAGTCAACAGTGGATTGTACAATTTTTAAACGTTTTCTAATAAGTTGTTAGACCAAATATTGAAAATGTTACAGTACGAGTATGTTATATATTTGTGATCTACTCACAAAGCCCTTTCATTTGGTACCCCACATGGTATGTTTAAACGAAAATAAAAAAAGTTTGTACTGCCGACTTTATGACGTCACAGCAATTACCCCCACCACTTTCGCGCTTGTCATCTCATATATTTTTGTTCAGAGCATTACACTGAATGCATCGATACCATATTCACCCATATCCGAGACGACATGGACGAGAACTAACCTAAAGCCTGAAAAAACGGCCCTCTATTATATATTACTAGATGAAAACCCGGCTTTGCTCGGGTAAAATAAATAATAGTAATAGGTATTTAATTACACAAACGGGTCTACCGCGATATAATTTCATTGTTTTTACCTTTAATTCCGACGTTTCAGCTGAGTTGCACCAGCTGTGGTCACGGAAAGACACAAGCTGCAGCAGCAGCAGCAGCTGTGGTCTTTCCGTGACCACAGCTGGTGCAACTCAGCTGAAACGTCGGAATTAAAGGTAAAAACAATGAAATTATATCGCGGTAGACCCGTTTGTGTAATTAAATATGTGTACAAAACGCGAGAGTTTAAAGTGTTATAATAGTAATAGGTAATACTCATTTTGAATTAAGTAATTATTTACTTTTAGACTTCATACCTTCATCAAGGTGGTTACAAACCTATCTCATCTCAGAAAACTTTAAATCCGTAACATACAATCATAACTCGAAAAATTTACTATTCCGATATATCTAAAAACAAATATGTAATTAAAAAAACCTAATCCGCTTTTCTGGTAGCAGTTCGGTTCTGTAAGGGTCGCAGTTCTAACCTAACTTACTTCTGGTTGCAGTTTGGTTCTATAAGGATCACAGTTCTAACCTGACCCACTTTTCTGGTCGCAGATCGGTTCTGTGAAGGCCGCATTTATAACCTAGCCCACTTTCCAATCTCAAAAGAGGGAACCCTTTTGTACTTACCCTTCATGGCACTAAAGTGAAAGTATGGAAACTCGGAGTAAATATCTATGGAGCGGCCATTAACAGGCGTTCCCCTCTGCAAAAAGATCGCGGCCGCCGGTCAAGGAGGTTATATAAAACTAGTTGCCACACGTCATACGCCATTCAGCAAACGTCAGTCTAAGCGGAATGATAGGAGCCGAAAATGCCGAATTGCAGCGTTTTCTCGTGCAAAATGAGATCGGAAACGTCTAGTCTACAAAAAGAACACGTTTCTTATCATATGTAAGTACTATTACATCTAAATATTATCAAATAGTGCATTAACTTTGCAAATAACTAAAAAATATTGTCAATCTGACAGTGATACCAGTGATATGATATTAGATCTATTTTAGGGTAATTCTAAAGAAGACTTTCTAAATATTAATTAGGTACGAGTAGAATTTCTAATAGGGAATATTATGCGAAACTCTGCGTAGGGGGCGCGACTACCACAATCCATCACAATCTGGGGGTCCGCCGCGGAACAAGAGTTGCATATTTGAGCGATAAAGAGAAAAGAGAAAATTTACTAGCTAGCTTAGTGCTACACTCTGGCGGCAGAACATTGCAGTAATATGCCCTATTTGCGTTGCTTTTTGTTATAATTATAATTTATGTAACACATTATTTTTATATAACACCTTAGTTTCATATCAACCTAATCTATTTAATCAAATAAATAGATCTATAAGAATAAAGAAAAGGGGGACGGGGGATCAAAAAGTAGTCGAAAACTTCTCGCGTGATTTGTGCACAACCCCTAAATAACGTAAAATTACCGATAGACTCTTTTTTTTAAATTAATTTTTCCTTTAGTTTCTACATATAGCTGGTCAAGCAGATCTTGTCAGTAGAAAAAGGCGGCAAATTTGAAAAATGTAGGCGGGAAGGGATATCGTCCCATAGAAAATTTGAATTTCGCGCCTTTTTTACTGACAAGATTTGCTTGACCAGCTATATATTTTTATTTAACATGTCAAATATTTTATTAATTTAAGGTATTTACGGCTGTCACTTTCCATAAATAGGCACTTTTAATTTATTACTCTGGTATCACCGTACCAATATTAGTGATGGGACACCATAAAAACCAATATCGGTAAAATCGATATAAACATAATGAATAATATACAGATGGTCATGATGCCTAGCGAACACCAGCCATATCGTACAAACCTCAAGGAGTGATATTCCTAGGCAGATGATGATCTGCCTAGTGACCACCAGCCATATCGTGCTAACTTCAAGGTGTGATATTCCTAAGCAGATCGTGAAACTCCGGCATGTCATGATCTGACTAGTGACCACCAGCCATACCGTTCAAACCTCAACATTTAGGCATATCGAATAAGTAGGATGTCCTAATTTTAGCAAATGATAACCATTGAAATGGCTTGACAGCCTACTTATAGTACGTGTTTGGGTAGCGTATGATTTTAGTACCTACCTAGTACCTACGCATTCTGCTCCAAATGCCACATAGAATGCAGCACTAGCCGTGGCAAAAAATGCAAAAGGCGGATTATTAAATGGCGGCGTTTCATGATATGACTTATTGTCCTATGTCCCCTAGGTGGGGCAGAGGGCGTCCACAGTGCGCCGCCATCTGGATCGGTCTTGAGCTTCGTGCTTGAGTTCGCTCCAAGTCTCATGATATGCCTGGGAATATCTCGATATGCCCGATTTTACGATCTACCGCCGATATATATACTAATTATCCCCTACTCAATATCCCTTAAATGACATCCTATGGCCGCGTTCCATCTCTGTCATCAGATCTGCATGCTCGATAGTATATTGCATTGCTTTCAGAAGTAAACCAACATGTAAAATATTAACTAATGAACTGATAATAAAAAATCATTCTATATCAGCTTGCAAGATTCGCCCTAAACAAATTGACAAACTATTAGAAATAACATCTAAATCATCATAAGTTAGTAAAATGCTGGTACAAAGACTTGATATTGTATGTCTTTCCCATCACGGAACAATGGTGTTCCGGACCTTTGGGAGGCGTGCGCGGAGCCGAAGCCAACACGTAGAGGCCCTTTTGACACTTTAATGAAATGTAAGGGGTACACCGAGCGGAGGCTGCCCTTGCCAGTGTCATGGGACGCACGCAGAGGCAGCACCCGCCAGGGTGTAAGGACTATTGAGAGTTGATGGAATCTAAAATGTACTAGGTTATTGGGTGAAAGCGATGGACTAAGAACTGAGCTATGGGGTAAAAAACCGGACGCCTGCCTAATAAAACGGTATGCAATTTTATTTCCGGCAGACGGTGACTCGCCCTCACAAGATGGGCCCCCACAAAAAGCGACATCTGGGATGGCTCAAGGGCAACACCGGTGTGAGCGGCTCAGGGGTGTCGAGAGGTGTGCGCCGCTTTCTACCCAGTGGCTGTTAACAGCCACTGTGCCAACTCGCGCCTTATGCATATTTCACTTCCACCCCTGGAGCTTATAGCTCTAACGACTCCACTCTGGCCGGCCGGCTAAGGCAAGCCAGAGGCAGAGAATCCTGTCCCACCCACCCTCCTTGCGGGTAACAGAACTCTCCAGGAGCACTCGGGTACGTGAGGTCGCTAATCCCCAACAGCTCGCCACAAGCTGCCCTGATATTGTATTATTATTATAATTGATAAAATCAAAAATTAAAATTCATTGTCAATTTTATCGACAATATTATCGGCGCGTCCCTCGCACTATCTAGGTTTACTTAGAACTGACGTCATCTCGTTCACGGACAGGGTTGTCTGTGTTTGTTCTTGTACTTGTGTGAATATAGTTTTTGCTAGTGTTTGATAATTTTGTCGTGTGCGTGTGTAGCGACGCATGCTAAAAATGCATTAGTGTTAACATTATTTGTGTGCGTTACCTCGTCCCCCGCGCCAAAAACGACAGAATTTTTCAGATAGAAATTAGTGCGCGTCTCTACTCCATAGATATTTACTCCGAGTATGGAAATTATCACTACTATTTCATTCTTTAATATTAATGCCTATCCGTTAATATTAAATTCGTTTACAAAAAAAAACTGAATAAGTGCGAGTCGGACTCACCCATCAAGAACGGAACACTTTTTAATATTTGTTGTTATAGCGGCAACAGAAATACATCATGTGTGAAAATTTCAACTGTCTAGCTATCACGGTTCATGAGATACAGCCTGGTGACAGAGGGACAGTGGAGTAAACTGAAATAAAGGTTCCGTCACACCGGCGCGATTTCAGAGCCGGGCCTGAGCGTTTTATATGAAAAAGCGGCGCGCCCCGCTCACGCGCCGCACGCGAAACGCGCCTGTGTGACGGAGCCTGAAATGTCAAACCGGGCAAGTGCTCGCGCACGAAGGGTTCAATACTTTTTAGTATTTGTTGTTATAGCGGTAACAGAAATACATCATCTGTGAAAATTTCAACTGCCTAGGCCTATCACGGTTCATGAGATACAGCCTGGTGACAGACAGACAGACAGACAGACGGACAATGAAGTAAAACTGAAATAAATGTCATATACCTACTAAGAAAAACCGGCCAAGTGCGAGTCGGAATCGCTAATAGGTTCCCGTTTTTGGAGAAGCAGAGGTCTAGTCTAAACCCTCACTTACCATCGGCATTAACAGCCTTGTATTCTTGTTTGCCACCAACATGTCATATTAAAACATATTCATAAAAATTTACTCGGTCAACAATGTGAGTCCCTTGGAGAATCAGAGGTCTCGTCTAAACTCCCACTTACCATCGGCATTAACAGCCTTGTATGAGTTGTATGCTTGTTTGCCACCAACATGCCATGTTAAAACATATTAATAAAAATTTACTCGGTCAGCAATGTGAGTCCCTTGGAGAAGCAGAGGTCTAGTCTAAACTCCCACTTACCATCGGCATTAACAGCCTTGTATGCTTGTTTGCCACCAACATGTCATATTAAAACATATTAATAAAAATTTACTCGGTCAGCAATGTGAGTCCCTTGGAGAAGCAGAGGTCTAGTCTAAACTCCCACTTATCATTGGCATTAACAGCCTTGTATGCTTGTTTGCCACCAACATGTCATATTAAAACATATTAATAAAAATTTACTCATTTCATCAGTCATATCCAGCCTAGCATTGCATTGGCCCCGCTTAAATATTTCTTTAATTTGTTTTTTGTATTTGTTGTTATAGCGGCAACAGAAATACATCATTTGTGAAAATTGAAACTGTCTAGTTAATCTAGTTATCACGGTTCATGAGATCTTGAGATACAGCCTGGTGACAGACAGACGGACAGCAGAGTCTTAATATTTAATAGGGTCCCGTTTTTACCCTATGGGTACGCAACCCTAAAAAGTGACCAAGGCCTCCAGTGCCCTAGGCTGGAATCAAAGCAGCGTCCTCTGCTATTGCAGCAGGTGCCTGTGCCATTCTGCCACCGGGCCACCCACGGCGGCATAGGTCGAAATTTTTCCAAGTATACTTATGCACTACTTACTGAAGGCTTATGGAGCCTCGCCATCCCTAAGCCTAAATTAAATATTTTCTGAAAATAATTTGTTTTGATCTAATAACATATTGGAGTCCTCGTAATAGGGGTCCCGTTTTTACCCTTTGGCTACAGAACCCTAAAAATTAACCTTGTTTTGGTACTATGTACTACGCTTCACTATGACTCTGAAATTTTAGCAGGAATTAATATTTTTTTTTTGTTGTCACCTGTCAAATTAGAATAGAATAGAATAGAATAGCCTTTATTGACCAAAAAATTAAATTTCAGCACATATTACATTTAAATAAATTCACATTTCATTTATATCAATTAGTTTCAATATTTTTTCCTTAGTAACTTTATTAAATAATTTTTATGTCATTGCTTTTTAATAATTATTTCAGTCTGCCTTCTTGGCATAGGCCTCCCCCAGCTCTCTCCACAGCTCTCTATCCCTTGCCGTCCCTATCCAATTAGGTCCCGCATGCTTCTTTATGTCATCCGACCACCTCATTATTGGTCTCCCTTCTCTCCTTTTTCCATCTCTAGGATACCATTCCGCTTCCTCTCTATCCCACTTATCTTTACCTTCCCTTGACATATGTCCAGCCCAACCTGTTGCAGTCAAAAGTGTGAACTGGCCAAAGAACTTTTAACCGACAAAAACAGGCAAAACTGCTTTTGACTGAGCATGTTGGTCAAAAGTAGTTTTACCTGAAAATCATACCTATTTCTGGCAGCAGTTTCGTTTTTAGGGTGTAGCAAAAAAAAAAAATAACCCTAACCTACCTATCTCTGGGAACAGTTTCGTTTTTTGGGCGTAGCAAAAAAATAACCCTAACCTACCTATCTCTGCGAGTACTTTTGACTGATAGTAACAGTCATAACACAATTACTATTAACCAATGATTTTCAGGTAAAACTACTTTTGACCAACATGCTCAGTCAAAAGCAGTTTTGCCTGTTTTTGTCGGTTAAAAGTTCTTTTGACCAGTTCACACTTTTGACTGCGACATATACACCGTGTTTTTTTTGATTTCCGTTAATTTCAAGGGTGCATTCTTGAGCTTAAATCAAGTACCTTTCTCAAAGACACCGATGTTCTAATTAAGTCCATTTCGGAGATAATCCATAATTTATTTTTTTCCTATAAGGCCTCTACAAGCGTGTACACTTGCCTTAGGGCCGGCTTACATATTGATTAGTGTTTAGAATGAGTTCATACATTTGCTACTAAACTTAAGTACAATCTCGGTCGATTGATGTACGAAATGACATTGATATGTCACAGATTTCAATTGTTTGGTTGAGTTAAATGTAATGCCCGTGTTACAACAACGCTATATGCTACATTTAATTACTTTTTAAACAAAAAAAAAAAACAAAAAAGAAAACAAAAAAAAATTTTTTTTTTTGAAAATTAACTATGCCATTTAGTTCTTATAAACGTACTTAACTATACCCCGAAGTTAACGGAATTCAATAAAAACACGGTGTATACGATCTATATATCTTATTATATTTAATCTTATATTCAACTTACATTGACTCCGGAGATAACTTATTAGCTTTATGCAGTTGACTTTCCAATTCACCGATACACCTCAAATTTGATTCATAGTCTAAAGCACAGTTATTAAATATGTCCACAATACACTGTAGCTTTTTGCACTGTTTCACACTGGCAATGTACTTAATTAGAGTGAGTTACAGTCAGCTGGCACTTAACTCAAAGTTTCTTTGAACAACGTCATTTTCATCTCGCTCACTTATTAGTTTATCACAGCTGCTTCAAGGTTGCTTTCACTTGCATTTCCAGGTAGCTAGTAGTGCCTTGACATGTAAGAATATTTGGAATCATTCTGAAATATTAAAATACAACTGAGAGACCGATGTTTATACTAAACACAATACACCCATGGAACGCTTTGAAGTTCAAATCTCGTTACGTTACGATGGCGTTTGCACTTTGCACTATGTTCGGTGACTATTTTTTATTGTTAACACACACAATACACTATTTAACAGGTTTTTATCACGTTTGGAGTACCGGATAAAGTATTTTCGAATAACAGCCGTCGTTGACGTCTAGGCAGTGTTGCTATCGTCTTAAAAGCCGTAACAGACTATCGCACGTTCTGGCTTAAAAACAAATTTATGTAATGATTATACCGGTATACATATCCATATGAAACGAAACTTAATGCAAATAATAACCATTATACATACCGGAAAGTCATCAAATAAACAGTAATATTCGTCTTGCTTTTTATTAAAAAAAAAACGACCAACTTAACTTGTAAGCATGTTTGCAGTTTCTAAACGCAACGCATAGCTGTCAAATGACAACCAACAAATTGAGCCTTTAGTATTGTTGTCGAAATTTTTTCACTTTTAAATGCAAAATACGCGACAATACGAATTTTGCGGATATATGTTCTCGATTCAAAAGTGTTATTTTTTTACGCTCTTTTGTTTGAGCATAATTTAATTTGTTTCTACCGTCAAAGCCGCTCGCGTTTATATATAAGGATTTACAGTATTATTGCAAGCTAAAACAGCTTATTTTCACCAACGCTATGCGTCCATGCACTTACTTTTATATTATTTTAGGCAAAACCCATTAACTTTAGAATTTAAAATAAACATGCACTTACAATAACCCTTTCTATTTGGCTACTATACCTGACCAATGCGCTTTGAGCCGAAACTTTGCCAAGATTAGTGTTAGATGGAGTTCAAGTTACAGTAGGCGGTCGAAAGTATATATCGACGGGCCATAATGTGGTGTACGCTGTAAAGACCACCATTCAATGTACAAAGTGAACGGGATATATTTCAGGAACCACTATTAACGGTCTTGGTTGTTTAAGTTGAGGCAAAATCTGGTTATGGATCCGCTTGTTATACTTTATCGCCTGACTTCATAATGGTGGCGTTAAAAATTGTATATCTACATTAGATAAATGATACTGTCCTCATCATACCGCTTTCTTATTTGTATCCTAAACTCAGTGCAACCTGACCGTTTCAGTAGATAAACAAATCTCAAAATTTGCTTCACACACATCAAATAGAGATATAATGCTTAGCATTTTGCACAATCCATAATTAACGATACAAGTTTAAAGAGAACATGGCTAATAATCCCTTTCCTTTTTATTTCGAACGAGGGCGACAGCATCCACCATTACTTCTGAACCCCCGATGCAACAAGAGGGGTGTTCAATGTTTGACGCCAATGTCTGTCTGCCTGTCTGTCTGTGGCATCGTAGCTCTCCAACGGTTGAACCGATTTCGATGCGGTATTTTACGTGAAAGCGAGTTTCTTTGCGGTGGTTCTTGGCTATGTTTGAAAGAAATCGATACAGCAGTTTGAAGAGTATCAGCTCTTTTCCCAAATGATGTAAGGCATTTTTGGCATGAAATGATTTTTTTTGGCATACAGCGTATGTTGTTTTAATTTTTTTTTTAAGTTATTGTAGTTCAGCTATTATCAAGAAGTGGTCTCGTAGTAGCGGATCCAGAATGTTCTGATTTCCCACAGGCTTCAGAGTATTGTAGCACTTACTACTCGCTGTTTGCCGTCGAACGACTGAACTATAAGTTGGTCAGGGCTGAAGAATTATCAGGCTAAATTTCTATCTTCTCAATAATAGCCGATCAAGGGATTTTTTATGAGAAGGTTGGGTAGTTATGTCAGTATTTAGGTTCCTATGTATAAACTATGTAGATGTTCGTAGGTAATGTATCGTGTATTTCGCCGTAGTATCTAAAACTAGATCTTATGACGTCATCATTGATGTAGGCCACATTTTTAACCGACTTTGACTTCATAAAATACCCGTTCTTGGGTCGAAAATTTTCAAATATATTGCTCGTTTTATCTCGATTTTTACAAGCTTTTAACTTGCCCCGTTAGTATGTAAGTTTGTTAGTTGGTTAGTTAGTGTGGGTCAAATCTTGGAAGCTAAATTTGACACAGTTCCCGATTTCAGATTGAGCTGAAAATTTTCATACATATTATGTATGTCGGATGAAAATGCAATATTATGGTACCATCGAGCTGGTCTGATGATGGAGATAGGGGGTGGCCATAGGAACTATGTGATGTAACAACGCAACCTAATTGTGTTTGTGGGTTTTTAGAATTGTCTTGATGACTATTAGTTGCCTGTGGTAAGAAAAGTACAAACAGCGAGAAAAGCTTGTACCAAAAATGAAATTTATGACAAAAACTTATTAAATTGTACGTCATTAATATTGATTATAATGGGACTTACCAATTGCCTGTTGGCGACGGAAGGCTTCGTGATGCAGCCTATTTAATCTGCAAAGAAAAAAGATGTTTGCGAGCTTGTGAAATCCTCAATCCTCATTAGGCTAGAAAGGAGATTAAGTACAACCCAAACAATGGGATAAGGCCTAATAGTCACCTGAATTAATATCTTGCATAACGAAGTGGAGAAAATTATCTGACACATATTAATTTTAGACACAGTCGAACGTCGATAACTCGAAATACGAGCCCCGATGCAAATTATTTCGTCTAGTTCCACGCAACAATTTTGTTTATTCTAATAAATTTTACACATGAACATTAAATGACCCAGTAATGGGAACCATAATAGTAATGTTTAATGTAGTTTATTTTGATCGTATCATAAAATTGCATGAGACTTTTATTGAAGAAAAACTTACTTTTCAAAAACGTTGTCCAAATCGTATTGTCCTCTCCTACAGCACTGCTGCATGCATGGGCTCGAAACAAAATTGTCAGTACATTGGCAGAGCCCTGTTGCTTTCCCTAGTAATATCCCTTTTCACATATGTTGCAATCCTACCCGTCAATAAAAAAATAAAAAATCGTTTTTTTTTTTCTTTCAGTACAAACGGTATTTCTTGTATTTAGTTATTGCAGAGTATTACCATATAAAATTAAATTACATTAGTATAAGCATTAAATATTAGTAATTTTAAAACTAAAACATTATTTTTGAACAAACGCGAGAACCTCAAAAAATGGTCTCACTAGACGAAAACATGTGCATCGGGGCTCGTATAGCTCATTAAGACTATCTACAAGCCGAAAACTCGTTAATACGAACTTTTTGGCGTTTCCGTTGAGTGTCCTGTTATCGAGGTTCCACTTATGCGTTTTGCAACATATAATTTGCCTGTGTATCTAGAAATGAGACATTTACACCTACCCAGTTTCTTGCAGCTGCATCCAACATTAATTGCATTACAAGCTCGGTCCCCTGTCGCCTGGTCGGGACATATCCCGTGTATTAGTTCCGCAACGAGTACTCTTCGGGGACATCATTGGAGCGCGTTTTCTATTGAAGTCTATTTCTGGGAACCACATTATAGATGAATTAGATAATTGCTTTGTCACAGCATATACTGTAATATCAGTCGATAGACCGGGGCCATTTCTGGAACGGTACCTATTAGACTAATATTATTAGTCCATAAACTGTCAATCGTATGGGTTACCAATTACCACTACAACACACTAATAATATTAGACTAACATCATTCGAGAAATTGGCGCTAGATCGCAAGCCTATTGTATTATTGTATGTAGTTTTCCGTTGAGTTACGAAACTTCCATACGTTTTCATGATTCAGAGGAAGATTTTTAACGAAATATGGACAAATTGCGCTTATATTTGTACATATAGGGAATTTTATCTATTCACCAAATTTTATAGAAACCAAAAAAATAAAATTGGCTAATTTACCAAACTGCCTAGATCTCAACAAGTAATTAGTGTCAAAATGACAGAATGTCAGCATGTTTCTTTTTCTCAATATGCTTATTCACAAGAAAAATATGTGCTTTATAATACCTGTTTAACAATGTTTTTACTACAATATGAACAAACTTGGGTGCAATGTAAACACTCCGACTAACCTCGATTTTTTTTTCGTGCTGAGGCACTAGGGTGCCGTAAAAAACTTTCTCATGCTGGGGTCATTATCATTACCGTAAAATGTGCATATTTTGCTCCCCACTGGGTAATTGTGCTCCAACAGTTTTTACATACCAGGACTATATGACAGTATCATACCTTTTATAATATAATTAGTTTTAATATTGAATTAATGAAAATACTTGAAAAACACTGGTCTAGCCAATAGTGATCTGGGGAACAAAATCAGTGAAACAAGCGACGCGCAAGCGTAGAGCTTCATTAATTTTTGTAGCTCATGCGAGGCTGAATTAATTATTATATTATTATTAATTATACGAACGGGTTTATCCTTCACTCTCCCCGTTATATTATTAAATTAAAGCACTTGCCTTTATCACGTTATTAGTATCAATTGTGATATCACTACACCTTATAAAACAAAGTCCCCGCGTCTGTCTGTTTGTTACAAACAAATCGCGAGAAACTCAAAACCTGCTGAACGGATTTTCATGCGGTTTTCACCTATCAATAGAGTGTGTTGAG